>NC_031989.1:99637751-99698920 GCF_001879085.1 Nicotiana attenuata | reverse complement strand
TATAATAAAATGAGGATAGGAAATGAACGGCAGAATCACAATCCAAATCCTAAGGTCACAACACAGCAATGGGAAAACAAGTCAATAACTCATATCCTACAATGATTTTCACAAAGGTCTTATCCAACTCTTTCCACAATTTCACCAAGTCTCAGACAAACCACAACTCGCGAAGACCCAGCATCTGAAATCTAACAATTGGCATCCTGTGCCCCATCAATCTCATGGTCATACCGACAACTAACTGGCTAACTAGGGCCACTCTCACTAACATAACGGATAAACGAGGGCGTACCTCCACCCTTAGCAAAATCAGGAGGAATTCACCTCTAATAGGGGTGTTCAGCTACGTGTATGCTTGTGCAAATGTTTCTAACAAAATTCTACCAGCTAGTAAACACGAAAAGGAGACGGACCGCACGTACGATGTTTCCTTACAACTTCCAAGCGATAAAGCTCATACCGGTAAGCAACCCACAATCACATTATTAAACAAATAGGAATGCCTCCACATGCCGTCACAATTCTCTACAATCATCCCCTGACATAGCCCACCTTATTTCGCCACGTGTGCAAATAATAAGATAATAGGTACCGCCTTATTTCGCCACACATGCATCACAATGTTCCCTCCTTATTCCGCCACATGCGCAACCCACATATGAGCATATAACATAGCCCGCCTTATTACGCCGCATGTGCAAAACATCAATAACAACAACAGCACGGCAAAGACCTCGTGCAACCCTTCAAAATCAACCGCACGGCAGAAACCTCGTGCATCACAATATTCACAATCGCACGACAAGAACCTCGTGCATCACAATATCATCAACCGCACGGCAGAAACCTCGTGCGTCACAATCTCATGTACAACACAACAAACGACAATATATACATGAACAAAGCAAGAGAATCAACTCAGGTATTTCCGTTCACCAAAAAGACGGTACAACTAACTCACAAGGAATAACCGTAACAGAGAAATACTAGGCGCAATAAGAACAACTCAACAAGGGAGAAATAATATGAAAACAATTAAGGAAATATCAACTGAATATAGGATATCTAACTTCTTTCCAATTAAGACCAATTAATTACACGAGGGATAGAAATAATGCTTTCCAAATAAAGACAAGCAGTTAGGAATGATAATGTGACTATAGAAGGGTAATGTCTACAGTGAAACAAGTAAAAGTCAATTAGGCAACAAGAATAAGCCAAAAAGGGGCAAATAAATTTCCAAGTAAGACATGTAAAGGTGAAGCTAATAACAGGGAACTCAATCGTATCAAGAACAACTTTATATTCGGTGACTACAAGGATCTAAGAGCCTAAAAGGGGCAATTTTCCACAAATAAATCCTAGCACGCACTCGTCACCTCGCGTACAAGGAATACAATCAACAAAGAAGACTCAAATCCTAAGGGGAAGTTCCCCACACAAGGTTAGACAAGCCACTTACCTCGAACCGGCTCAATATCAATAGAAACCACGCATTTGCCACGAGTATCCGACTCCAAATGGCCCAAATCTAATTCAATTCAATTACATATCGTAAATAATATTGCAAACAACTGATTCCACTATAAAAATTAAAGCTAGGGCGCGAAAATAGGTAAAATGACCAAAATGCCCCTCCAGCCAACGTCTCGGAATCGAATAATTTTAACATTTTCAGAACCCTTGTACTCTCACAAGTTTAACCATATAAAAATCTCCCAAATCGGAGGTCCAATGCCCCCTCAAAACCCAATAGTTCTGTGTATGAAGTTTTACCCCAAATTAACCAACTTTTGATCCTAAATTCGAATTCCAATGATGTATTTAGCTATATAATGATGAAATATAATGAAAAGGGATCAAGGAAACGTTACCCAATAGTCTTCTCTTCAAAACCCACTCAAAATCGCCCTTACCCGAGCTCTCAATTGATTTTTGTAACTTATGAACTCAAACCCTCGAAATTTCTATTTCTGCCCAGGGATTTCCGCTTCTGCGGATAAGGGACCGCATCTGCGGTCCCGCTTATGCGGAACAAATGCCGCTTCTGCGGCTATTAACTAAAATCCAGGGTTTCCGCTTCTGCGGTCTTAAACCGCACCTGCGGTGGCCGCTTCTGCGAAATACTTACCGCTTCTGCGGTTTCTCACCAATGACCCAGGGCCGCATCTGCGACTTATACCTCGCAGGTGCGTAACCGCTTCTGCGGTCAAACTTCTGCACATGCGGAAACTGAAGGGAGCCCAAATTCTGCTCCTGCGATGGGATGGCCGCTTATGCGGCTCCGCTTCTGCGGTTCCCAAGCCGCAGAAGCGAAAATACCAGAAGAGAGAACAACCAGCTGCTGTAACACCTCAAAAATTCTTCCGTTAACCACCCGAAATCATCCCGAGGCCCCCCGGGACCTCAACCAAAAGCACCAATCACACCTAATACCTCATACAAACTTGAACCAATCCTTAAACCACCTAAAACAACGCCGGAAACCCGAATTAATCAAAGATTTAAGCCTAAGAACTTTAATTTCCAACAAAACACATTTTCGATCAAAAACCTACCCGAACCTCGTCCGAATGACATGAAATTTTGCACACATATCCCAAATGACATGACGGAACTACTGCAACTTCCGGAATCCCATTCCGACCCTCGGATCAAAAACTCACTATCGGGCCGGAAGCTTCAAAAATACGAACTTCGGCATTTCAAGCTTAAATGAGCTACGGACTTCCAAAATACATTCCGAACACGCACCCAACCCCGAAATCACTTAACGGAGCTAACGGAACCGTCGGATTTCCATTTCGAGGCCGTCTTCACACTGTTCTGACTACGGGCCACATTCCAACACTTAAGCTCTCACTTAGGGACTAAGTGTCCCAAAACTCTCCGAAACCCCACACCGAATGTCCCGGCAAACCAAAATAGCAGAATAAACTTAGGGGAAGCAGTTAATAGGGGATAGAGGCGTGAATTCTAAAAATGGCCGGTCGGGTCGTTACAATAAGCCTCAGCATGGACCCACTTCTCATACAAATCTTGTGGGACATCGGGATAAGTGAAAGCATGAGAGGTAGACGATTGAGACTGCTGCTGCACTTTCTCGGCCTTGAGGATGGTTATCTACTCGTTCAAATCCAAGACTTCCCCTTCCAACCCGCCTATACGCTCTTCGAGCCTTGACTCTTTAAAAGTAGAAGTCTCTGTTTCACTAGCTCGCTCTGATCTGAGGATGCGGAGAGTGCCCGCCAGCACAGCCGCCTCTGCCACAGTAGTCGATCTAGCTCTCTCAACTCGCTCCAACTCCACAGCTTTGGCAGCCAGCTCATCCCTTAAGCCGTTAACTACAGTTTCCCTCTGCTCAAGATCGACCCGTAAAGACGTCACCTGAGCTTGGAGCTCGACGCACTGAGCCATGACCCCCCTGCTCCCCTCGAGCTCATCTTTCTTGGTCCTTAACGCCTCTTCGAGCTCGCTGCACCTGCCAATAATCCTCATGAGCTCATCATACTTTTCTTTCAACTCATCATCCTTCGCCTTCAACTCCTCATTCTTCTGTCTCAGATCGTCACAGAGAGTTGGGAACAAAGTGTCCTCACGGAAGAAGTATTTCTCATAGACTCGTCCAACACAAACCGCATAGCGAAATGCGGGGACAGGAGCCTTCACCTTCTTAGAATTTCTCCGACCTAACATCAAAGTAAAACCATAAACGGCAAAAAGAAATGCACCAGAGCAAAAGCGAAATACTTATAAGGGTGAAACCCAAATTACTAGGGCTTGAGCCCAAATCTTTTGTTGAAGGAGGCCCAGTCACGGATCCCTACAGTGTGAGGCAAGATGCGGGCCACCCAATAACTGATATCGGCGACCAAAGATGGGGGATGCCTCTCAGTCGCAAAAGGAAAAATGATGTAACAAGTCACGAATCACGAAGAGAAGGGAAGAACGTACTCCAAATAACAATACTTACGAGCAAAATTCCATTGTTTAGGAAAGTCGCTAGGGTTTGCCACCACGTGCTCGGTTTTAATAAAGAAATAATGGGCCTAAAAAGTTCGTCCTATCCTCCATCCCCGCCACCAACTCTTTTGTTCCGTGGTGGTGGAGGTGAATCATCGTGACCCTATGGAAGCTCGGCCCGAAGAGATGCAATAGATGGCGGATAGAGACTTCGCAGCTGGTGAGCTCCGTAAACTTCACCAATATAAGGAAGATCTTGTAAAGGTAGGGAGAGAGTTGTGCCGGGCAAATGTGGTAGTAGTGGTAGACCTCCTCTGTAAACGGAGGAAGGGGAAGAGAATAGCCTATCTGGAAACGGATGGGCGTAAAACGCACAATACCCAGGCCTATGAACTTGAACCAGTTCATCTCCGGACAGAACCAGGTCGACGTGGGCTGGAATGCCGTATTTGGTCCGAAGGGCGGCAAGGTGTTTCGCCTCCGTCTCTGGCTTTGCAGATTCCGATTCAAGGGTGGGTTCCTTAGAGAAGTCAGACATAGAAGTAGGGTTACGAGGAATGATCTCCTCCACAATGGGAAAGCTCTCATCCTCTATCACCGCTGATTCTCCGCCACCAGAAGGCATGGACACCGATAATGGAGTAGGGTTAGAGATTATCTCAGAAGTCCGATGTCACGGTAGCCATTTTTCGATGATGTGTATACAAGGGGATAGAAAAAGAAGAAAGGGTGGCAATGGAAGCGGTTGCAGGGAGCAAGAACTCAAGAAGGAACAAAGGAAGCAAGTGCAGAGCTGATGAAATTAGAAGAATGCAAAAGTTCCTTTGAGAAGTATTCCCCTCTGTATTTAGAGACATCAGAGGCATTTCAATAGATGCAAGCAACCACCACTGGCCTCAGAATCGAAATGACAGGAGCTCGAAGAACGAGGCAACGCTTCAGGAAGATGTGCAATGATGATGTATGCATCGTGACGTCACCCTGCGCCAGCCTCGTGACCAACAACTCTCAGAACAACACATCATTGCTTCGGCTGCCAACACCCCTACTCGATCACCACGCAAAAAAACTTTTCCTAAGTTGCCAACTGATAAAGTCCGCTCATCGGGGCCGACCAGAAGGCGACCTCGACAAGCAGAAGGACTAACTGTATGGATCAGGCGTAGGAGTCGTTAAGTGAGAAGATTGTGTTTCGATTTGGGCGGCAAAGCCGAGGTCGACTGAAGCTCAACAACGAGCAATCGCTGAGCAAGCCGTTGAAGCTGAGGTCGAATAGCGAGGAGTAGGAATAACGGCTAGTGTAGTCTCGGGACTAGAGATGGGAATATTCTCTTAAATATTCCCTTGGTTGTACTTTTTTAGGATTTTTAGAGAACATCCAATATAAATAAAAAGAGAGAGAGGAAAGAGGCACGTGAGATTCATTCTGAAAAATCTATTGTAAGAAGTTGACCCTTGAGAGAAAATACAAAGTTCACATTTCCATAGTGATTGATTTTATCGATTATTCTTCCCTTCCACTCACATGATCCAAGAAAGCATTGTTCAGTTGCTTGTTTACTGCCATATTTCGTTGTCAGAAGGAAGAATCTTCCACATCATTTGATATTTGGGTGAATTGTTCTTCCTATTTACATTTATTGCCACTTTCCATATTTATAGCTCATCATTCATTCTTCATTTATTCTCCAAAGTGTGCATTTAATGATTTAATATACGACTCTGAGCACTAAGTAAATGGTATCACTTAAACTCTTGGCTAGATCTAAGAATTATTATGCTTGACTAGGATTCATCTTTCACCTCAGTTATCTTTTAATTAGTTTAACAAAGAGTACTATACTTTTTGGTCAAACAAGTATAAGAAAACTCATTTTCAAAAAATCAATCTAATTTATAAACTAAGAATAATAAAAAGCAAAGACTTTGTACGTCCAAATAAGAATGCCTGCTATGCTTGGAACTGTGTATTTGAAACCAATTAATGCTTTCCTTTTTCAATGAAAACATCGTACTACTGTTAAAGATTGGGTGGGGAGTGGCCGCAGCCTAGGCAGTACTACTCTGAACACTGTATATACATCCTTTTTTCTTAATTTTCCACAGGGTATTTGTCTTTTTGACATGAGGTGAGGGGGAGGGGTTATAGTGTACATAAATGAAAGTAATAATATACACTACTCCTATTTAATTGTTATACTATATATATATATATATATATATATATATATATATATATATATATAGAAGTGAATTCGAAATCTTGCTATTACTCTCATTTTATCCCTTTTTTAGAACCAGCTTGTCCACTCCACAGTCCACACCAACTTTTGCTCCTCTTCCGAAATCTTTCTCATTCTCTCCCTTTCTCATGTCATCTCCAACCATTACCTCTATTTTCTCCTTCAAAATGCAGTTTTCTCCAAAATACAATAAAGTTACTCTAACAATTACTCCATTTTTTACTCCAAAAAAGAAAATTTTATTTTATATTCTTCTCTCTCTTCAATATTATATTCTTATCTTTCATTTTAATATTATTTTCTTATTTCTATTAATTCAATCTATCTTTTTTTCTTTTTTACATATTCATCACATAAAATTTAATATAAAATTATTCCATACCATAAATCTTTAAATAATATAATTTGTAAGCAAATATTATAGATTATATATATTAACGGGTAATTCAAATAAAAGTGAAATCATTGAGATACAAGATAATTTAATATATATTACATTATGGTAAAATCCATATTAAATATTACATAAATATTCAGCTTACACAAGCAAAAGCTAAACTTATGCAAGATCCAAACTTCAAAAAGGGTTTTAAATTTGATCATGCGTGGGCTATAACGAAGGATTTTGAGAAGTTTAACGATGGCGATCTTGGAAGGAAAAAACTAAGAAAGCAAGGCTATGCTAATATATCATCGGAGTCTGAGAATCCTACTGTCACTACCCAAAACTAAACCTGGCCGTGATAGCGCCTATCATGGAGCTAGGCAAGCCGACACACTCCCAAACAATTCGATATTTCATAAAAAATAGATAAAAAACCTTTTTCATACTGAAATTTCACTAGAGAGTTGAACTTGAAAAAAAATGCAGAAATAAATAGCCCGGCATCGGGGTGTCACTAAGTCATGAGCACCTACTACAACTGTTCTGAAATATAGCAAGACTAACATAGTCTGAAAATACCAAAATACACAAAAGGGAAGATAAAGAAGGAGAAAAGCAGGATTGCGATCGCCAGGCAGCTACCTCGCTATCTCAGAAGAAAGTCAGCAACTAGAATAGTCAACAGCCGCTACCGTGGCCAGAGATACCTGGATCTGCACACAAGGTGCAGAGGGTAACGTGAGTACGCCAACTCAGTAATTAACAAGTCCAAACTATGGAATGATAGGTGGTGACGAACTTAATCTCAGCAGGTAATAGAATAAACTGTGCAGGAAAAGTAGGCATGCTATCAGTTCAAGTATACAGCTCAAGCAGTAAATTAATACAGACCTGAATAATGTGAGAAATAAAGCTCAGGTAACTATACATGCCAATGCACGGAATGTATGTGTACGCGGTAAAATCAGAAGACTTCATTTTTGCTATCAAGACAATTTTGGAAGCCTTCCCCGAGACCCCGAGGGTGGAAGGCCACGATCGAGTTCTCGGCCTCAAGGCTCATCGAGGTCCAAATCGAAGGAAGCAGGGCCCGAGGTCAGGATAAGAGAAAAGGTCTCTCAAGCACATGGCTACACCTGATGGGGCCGGTCTATCTATAGCCTACCGAGAGGACTTGCGTCAGGCCGTCCCATCTTCCTACTCTTGTAAATAATATATACGTACTTTACAAAGTCCCCTCACCTATAAGTGGGACTCGCCCCATCTTGTAAGGGGTTGATGTTGCTCCACTTCTCCATACTGCAATAATATCTCTCTCTCTCTCTCTCTCTTTCTTCTAAGTTATCAATGTTCATCGACCACGAGGTCACCTTAGCATTTTATAGTTTTTTCGTTTGTTCTCCATCATTTAGCTCGAAATTGATAGTATAAGAGCCTTACTTATTTATAGCTTTATCGGTTACCCCCTTCCCGACTACCCTCGATAAGCCCGAGATAGGCTCGAGGCCTGGCTCCGAGGTATCTACTGGCTTGCTCTACGCCCGGGAACGTCCCCTTACTGGTTCGATTATCGCTTTCGCTAACTCGATCTTTATTGTCTTACTTCACGTTTTATCACTAATCACCCTTACAAACTAGCTCGGGAATAGATCACGTATTTTTAGAATCCCATTTACAAATTTAATTGTTGTTACCATTTTCACGGTAAACAGTTTGGCGCCCACCGTGGGGCTAAAAATAATAGTGATCATTTTCTTGCTAGTTTCGTCACTTAAATGCACGATATCTTTCACACTTTTTCTTGCCCAAGATCTTTCGATTTCAGGTTAATGATCAGCTCGATAAGGGAAATCGAGGACGATAACTCCAAAAATCGCAAAGAAAATAATATGGTCGTCCTAACGGCTGGCGCGACACCGCAGGACCTCGATAACGCATCTAGATCGATTCGAGCGGATGCGGATTCATATGCTACACAACGGGGTAACGAAGTCTTGCACTCCAATGGCGGCACGTAACATGCTACCCAACACGAAGCCCGAAAAATCCCAGCCCCGGTAGAACGGGAAGTTAATCTTCACATTATTTTTGAAATGTTGCTGGAACTGCATTTGGCTATCTCTCAGCTACAGAGCCGCCCGGAGACTCTCGGCGCAGCAGCACCCAAAATATCTCCTCGCTCCGAGCCAGTACCCGAGGTATCGGGCAACGACGAACCAACAACCTATCCTATAACAGTGAGGATGCTGGAAGACATTATCGTAAAGATCGACTCATGCTCGCGGAGACTCCTACAGCAACCGTCTCCTGGAGATACGATCCCGGGACTCATTTCGCGGAAGTCAGAAACAACGAAATTCCCTGGGAGTGACAAGACCCCAAGTCCTCACAGGTGCATCACCACTCACGCACGCCCGTCCAAGAACGGCGACCTCCAAAATGGAGAACTCGAGCCCGTCTCGATGAGGAGATTTGAAGAAATTCCCCTGGAAGAAACCACAACGCGGCATCATTGTTCGGCATCTAATCTCGGGGACCCGCTCACCGTACTAGCACGATCCATGGAAGAACATGCCAACACCATCAAAATAATACCAGAAGGGCCCAGTACACCGAAGGCCGGAAGAAGAAGAAATAAAGTATACGGGAAGCCGCACCCCGCTCCCCGACAGGGCAAGCGAGACCGCTCCCAGTCCCGAATAGTGGGATGGCACGGACCTTCTCCCTAAACCCGAAGAAAGCATACCCGGCGACTCCAAAGCAGTTCAAGCGAAGCTTAGTCGAATATTCGGTCGAGACCTGGTCATATACCAGCAACCAACACCAGACCTAAGTCAGAGCCATGGACAACCCTCGAAAAACCTCCTCGGGAACGGTGTATCTAGGCAGAGTCCCAACAGAGAAGCCGGCACTGAATGAATGGAGCCATCATCCACACGACACGAACGAAAGAGACGATCCGAGGTACAGTGTATCTCGCAACAACAAGGCAATAGCCCGAAGACGACACCTTCGAGGAACCTCCAATGGTACCAGATTCAACGAGACGCAAACGGCAAGGAAGCCTCGCCCGATAGAGCTCAACTTCAACGTTGCAGTTCCAAGCATAGTGGTCACCATAAGTGAAGCCGGGAACTCCGGGTGGCTCGGATCTATTCAACCAAAACCCCTCCAAGGAAACTGTGGCCCACCAAGAGTATCACGAAATGCTCGGAGTTACAGACCCAAAAGAGCAGTAACTACGCCATCCAACAAAGGTTACCACAAAGCATCGCCAAGAAAGCAAATGCGGGTCCAACTCCACGGACAAGGGGAAATCGGACAAAACAGAGCCGGCAAGCTATGGCATGTCGTCACAACTGTTAAAGGATGGCGGCACCCCGCTAAGATCCGTAGAACAGAGAATGCAAGTGCCCGACACTAGAAAGTAAATGCTCCCCAAGGACACCCTCTCGCTCGAGGAAAAGGACGCCGAGATTCCACCTCGGCATCACATTAACGCATCGGTAATCCCTTTTTTTATTCAAACTCATTTCAAATAAAACAAATATTTATGGGTACAGGTGTATCAGCCAAAGTTATGCCGACGATGTCGGGCCAAAGCCAATAGGACGATCCGGACCAACGTCGCTCTCGGGCCAGATCACTAGTATGTCCCCAATGGAGATTGCCACAACGACCGAATCTCTCCCCTGAATGGCCCGCCCGAGCTCGGGCTAATACGTCGAACGACGCAGGACGCAGACGCTTCATACAGACAACGGTGAATACATCACCCGGGACGCAATTCCGGCCCTACTCCTCCAAAGGTATAAAACCCCGTGACAGACGTGGAGTCAAAGCATCTAGCTACAAGCGACAGGAGGAGATCCCTTGCCCTATGCCCATGACCGGCGTTACCCTCAAATGAGGTCAAAAGGTAAGGACAATCACGTCCTCGACCAGGCCTAGCCGGACGGGGAATACGACTGCCGCGGGGCCTACTCCCCGGAATGAAGTTTCCTTTTATCATTTCCTTTCCTTTCTTGTTGCTAATCTGTACGCAGGCAGCCAGCTGAGGCATTCAGTAGCTCTGGATCCCGATCGAGAATTCGCGGCTACCACGGGGCTCGCCGGGCATTCTTTCCTCGATCGGGTTCCTATCAGGAAGAAGGTCCCGCCAACAAGATTATTAGCAGAACTGCATGTCCCCGGGGAAGGGACCCGACAAGTCCATGATCTCTCTCGAAATTTCCCAATACGGAATCACACAAGCACATCGGATAATCAGGGGAGTCACACCCATGTGGACCAGACTCACAGCAACAGGACAACATGTATTTACAACTTATATTTTCGCCAAGCAATAAAGAATATTTTCTAAGCATTCGATGCCTCGAAGAAAAATATTTCGGCTTATCCTTAGCAAAAAACCTCTCCATCAAATGCGTCCCGAAACACTCGAAGACTCAAACAATTCAGCACCCCCACGACCCTAGGGTCGGGGCTCTAGGCTCACAAAGCCCTCATAATATGGCTCCAAGTCTCTAAAAGGCGGTATTCAAGCCTAAACTAATCTGATATATTTGGAGACTCAACATGAGCAATTCGACAACTTGCACGACCCCAGGGTCGGAACTCGGGCTCATCAAGCTCCCGGAAAACAACTCCGAGCTCACGAGAAACTGTCTTCAAGCAAACTCGATGACTCGGAGACTGTCGCCGATCGCCACGCATTGGAAAATCCAAAATTGTAAGACCCTAACGGGCAGCCTCGGCAAAACCAGATCTATTCTCCACACACTGTAAGACCTCAACAGGCATGGAAAACTGTAAGACCTCAACAGGCATGAAAAATCTCACAGTTTAGGCTATACGTCGCATTTGTAAGAATCCCTAAAGGGCATACCCTCGGTGTAGACGCCTAAAACTGCTTCTCGGAATCAAAAACAGATCCGGCCAAACGCACACGACTCCGGTCGAAACGGCTGCTATAGCCCAAAAAATGCGACTCGGGGACGCCCGACTGTTGCTAAAAAATCCTCCGAATCTACTTCGGAAAGAACCGGTTAAACACAGGCTTCCCTCAACAGGCAAAAAACGAGTCCCGACCACGTCAGCTCCAAAATCGCAAAAGCGTCGATCTACTCGACCTATGGGCTATGAACCTTCCGAGGTGCTCAAAACATCACCGAACACGACTTGAAATCGAGGTTCTTTTAGAACCGACGACGCGTCAGGCAAAATAATCAATAAGACCTTAACGAGAGGAAACAATGCCTACAAAAAGCCTCTAGGCCTCACATCAAACAGCGTAAGTGCCATTGTCGCCGGCTAAGCAAAGCCTCCGGGCCTCACACCGAAAGGTCTCTACGACTTGACAACTTGAGAATTAAAGTGAGCTCGAATCGTAACCCGATTCGGAGATCGGATCCAAAATAGTTAAACTAAGCAAAGCCTCCGGGCTTCATATCAAAAGGTCCCTGCGACCGAACATCGTAAGTGCCATTGTCGCCGGCTAAGCAAAGCCTTTGGGACCCATATCGAAAGGTCCGTGCGACCGAACAGCGTAAGTGCCATTGGCACCGGCTAAGCAAAGCCTCCGGACCCCATATTGAAAGGTCTTTACGACCAAACAGCGTAAGTGCCATTGTCGACGGCTAAGCATGCTTCCGGGCCTCATACTAAAAGGTCCCAATGACCAAGCAACGTGAAAGGCCACCGTCGCTGGCCGAGGGCTCAAATGATATTCAAGGGTTGACAACAGCTCGAGTCGCAACGCGACTTGGAGAGTGAACCCAAAAATCAAAATACTCCCTAAAAGCGTGGCATCAATGCCGCTTTCTCCAATCGGAATCTCCAGAAAGATCAAAGGGTTGATTACAGCTCGAGTCACAATGCGACTCCGAGACTGGACCCAAAAAATCACCAAGCGCCCAAGCGGGAAACAAAAAACGCTTTCTCCAACCGGAACCTCCAGAAAGATCAAAGGGTCGATTACAGCTCGAATCGCAACGCGACTCGGAGACTGGACCCAGAAAATCACCAAGCACCCAAGGGCGGGAAACAAAAAATACTATCGCCAACCGGAGCCTCCGAAAGAATCGAAGGCCAATTGCAGCTCGAATCGCGACGCGATTCGGAGACTGGACCCGAGAATTATAGCACGCCCAGTGGCACGGCACAAAGACCATTATCTCCAACTCAAAAAAGAAGGGCTCCAGGATATATCAAACCCGAGTCAGGTTCCCCACTCGGAGACTAGCTCCAAGAAAATTGCAAAACGCCTGAAAGCACGACACAAATACCACTATCGCTGATCGGGGGAACCTGGAAGCTCAAGGATCAATTACAGCTCGAGTCGCAGCACGAATCCGGAACCGGATCCCAAAATAAATGAGAAAACCGCCAGAGCGCGAAGACGCAAAACCCCCGCGGCAACTCTCGGCAGGGATCATATCAACCAGCCCGGAATGGGCTGCAAAGCTACACTATAGATTCAAAGCTCTCGCCGATAAAGGGAATAAATTCACGAGATTGTTCTCTTTCTACATACGCCAAAATGAAAACTCCATATACAGGCAAGAAAAATAATGGAAAGAACGACATAAACTAAGCCTACAGATCCCCGGACGGCCCCTTATCAACGGCATCCCCTCTCTCCAAAGGTCCGCCCCCACTTCTAACACTGTTTGAGCCGCCTTCCAAAGCGCCCTCAGTGGTTAATCTTCAAGGGTTTGGCCAAACACGACTCACAGCTCGAGGTAAAGTCGGGCTTACCACTCCGAAGGCCTTTTTCCACGCAGAAATCTTCAGAAGCAGCTTCTCCCCCATGTAGAGATACAAGCGCCTCGGCCTCAGCTCTGATCTGAAGTAGTGCGGCCACCAGCCCGGAACGGAGATCCTTGTTCTTGCCACTATCCTCCTTCGCGTCTTGAAGCTAGCGCTGAACCTAGGAAACCCTCCTCGAAAGGCTGTCCTTCTCAGAAGTCACCTCATCAACGCGGCGGCTGAGCTCGAGGATCTCAGCATCCCTGGCCCGAAGCTCCCTTTTTAGTGAAAGCGTCTCCCTCTCAAACTGCACAAGTTGGAGCCCAAAGAGTTAAAAGCAATAGACTCCCGCAGAGGCCCAAGAAAATAGCAGGGACGAAGAATGAATAACCTGTTCGGTTAAAATGACTTTCTCATGCTCGCGGCGGCTCACCTCGTCCTGATACTGAGCGACAGTTTGGCTGTAAAGCATTTCGGCCTGAAAGAGCATAAAAAGGATTAAGGAATCAAAGATCGGAACGGCCCAAAATGATAGAAAAACGATAAAGGAGTTTACCGAGCGTCGTGCCCGTCCGCCCTTGCTTGAACCAATTCCTCCGAGAGAATAAAGCCCCTCGCTCCAACTTCCTCGAACACTTCTCTCCGGGATCGGCAGCGAACATATTCCTCGATCCTTTTCTCACGATAAAGGGCTTTCCTTAACTCAGATCGAGCGTCAGCAGCCTCCTTTATGCAAATCGCCATCTCACGATCCGCCCCGGTTCGGCTCAGTGCCGCTTTCGCCCGGGCATCAATTATCTCAGCCCTGACCTTTGAGAGGTCAGACTCCAGTCTCTCGATCATATCCGCCTGAACCTGGGGGTTACTACGGGATAAGTTGAGCTGGGCCTCGAAGGCAGGGATCTTGGCTGAGGCACTCATCTCCTCCAAGGCTTGAGCCCGCACTTGGCCCCTTAGTTCCTCGCAAGTTGCCCTGACACGGTTCACATCACCTTTAAGGTACTCCAAGGCCTCTGTCTTTTTCTGCAGCTAACACAGCAAGAAGAAGTTATCCTTGAAATTAAAATGAAGCAAAGAACACACTACAGAAAGTTACCTGCTCCATCAAATAGCTCTCATAGTTCAAGCTCCGATACGCCTCATATCGCCAATGCTGCAGCTCAGCTTCCTTCTCCTTGCAAAGGAGCATAAGGGATTCTTGCTCGTAGCCAACTCCCCACTACTAAAAAGTAGCAAGAGAGGGTCGCAATAGCTTTTACCCGATTTTGGGTCGGGATCGAATCCACAGAGAGATAGGATTGGAATCGAGTATCTATCTAGTTTAGGATTGTGTATGTGTTCTTAATTGGTCTTCTATTCATTTTTGGTTTTTTTCATTATATTCTACTATGATCAAACTACAAATTATAATTGCAACAGAATTAGACTAAGAGTAAATTGCTACAAGTTGTATCTAATGGTTTAAAAGGCACTAGGGTAGTGACTTTCACCTAGGTGGCTAATTGACGGGTAATTGCATCTAAGGCACGATTGACATGATTGGGGAAATATGTTATAACCGTTGCTCGATACTACCCACTCTACACCTCTCGGTAGAAAGAGTGGTTTTGCCCAATTGACTCTCTCAGACCAATTAGGTATGCATATTTGCCCAAGCAACTAGGTTTCAAGTCGGGTAATTACACTCTCGAGCTTTAACCCTTTAATTGGGACTATCCAATCTCTTGAGTCCATCCCAATTCCTTGTTGAGTCAATTTTGGATACTTAGGTTCTCTTTCTCAAGAAGAGCCCAAGTTAACTTAGCACAAACTAGTGTTTGCAACCACAAATTCATAAATTAAACCATAAAATTGACCCAAATAACAAACACCCATGGTCAATCTAACCTTAAATCACAACACCCATCAATTACCCACATTAGGGTTGAGCCACAACCCTAGATAATGGGTCTAGCTACTCATGCTTGAAGAGAAAATCAGAGAAATAGATGAACAGAAAGACATATTAATTAATTACTAAAGTAAATACAAAGTTTCAATGATTAAAACCACGTAATGATGCCAAAAATGGCTAAGAAATATCGTCTCACGAGCGCAGCTACAGTATTGTAATATGTGATGCCCTAAAAATGGAAAAATGTTCTATTTATACTAAGCTGGAAAAACTGGACAAAATTGCCCCTGCGGGGTCAGTGCGGACCGCACAAAATGGTGTGCGGCCGCACTAGGCTCTTGCTTCTGAAAAATCAACTCTCTGAACACAGGCTCCGTGGACCGCACAGAATGGACTGCGGCCACGGAGGCATCTAGCGCGGTCCGCACAAACACGACCGCGGACCGCACAGGCTTGAACCTTGACACTTGACATCTCTCCGAAGTTTGCTTCCGCGGACCGCATAAAATGGTAGTGCGGCCGCGGTGTCTTTAGTGCGGGCCGCACAATATCTACTGCGGCCGCACTGCTTTGATGCCTTAAAATCCAGGTCTCTGAATCTCCCTAGTGCGGACCGCACAAAGTGTAGTGCGGCCGCACTAGGCTTGTTTGTCCTGAGTTGTCTTGTCTTTGGTATGTGTGCAGGTTTCACTCCTTCTGAGCCGATCTTTGACATCTCGTCACTTTGTTGATCAAACCTACAATCAAGCACAACTTATGAGCCTTTTGGGACTATTTTGTAAGAATTTATAATCAAAGCGTAAGCAAGAAAGAGCATGAAACACGTCAAAATCCCTAGTTATCAACTCCCCCAAACTTAAGCTTTTGCTTGTCCTCAAGCAAACAAAATAAGACCCACCCCTTAAGGGAAAATCCAAGATATTTTTTTTTTCCTAAAGTAACCTCAACTAGCATCAACTGGGACTAACAATTGCCCTCGACACACATGAGTCATTAACAATATTTAACCTTTGAAAAACCATGGATCAAGTGCGACACAAGAGCATCAAGAGTTGGCTCAACACATCAAAGAACTCTTTTCAATTACTTCGGTCATTGTGGAACCCAAACTCACACATCCTCAACTCTCCCTAAGCAAACCTCACCTTTAGAATATTGGCACACAAAACGAGGTTATTGGGAATTCACTCATCTCTCTCAAAGAAAGGTCACAAGTCCGGCTCTAAGTACCATATGCTTGCCCCTTATGTAAGTATCCACTAATGTAAGCTTCATTTAACTTAAGATCATATAGGGCTTGTGTGGAGTCATTGTGAAGGCTTTTGGTTTAGGGTAGGACAAGTTTTTGTTCAAGTGGGTTCCATCTTCCCTTAAGCACTTCTTTTGATTCATTTGGCACAATTTCACTTGACTCTTTGAGTCATTTCACTTCTTTCTAAGGGGGTAGAGAGACACATTGTCACTCTTTCTTATGCATTTCAAACCTTTTCTCCTTTTTTCAAGTTTCCACGCCTTTCATTCTTTGCTTTTCTTGAATCCCTTTTTATTCTTTTTCACATTGAACATTCTTTTTGACTTTTTGCTTTTCTTTCTTCCTCATTGCCTTTCCTTTTCTTCATTTTTGTGCCTTTTTTCTACTTTGTTGCAATCCTCGTCTCTCCACCCAAACTTATCTTTTGCCATGTGCTAAAGGAAAGATCGGGTGCCAAGAGAGGATATCTTTTAGAACGGGTATAGGCTTGTATCATGGTTCTTGAAAGAAAAAGGTCTAAGACTCAAAAGGGTTAAGTAGGGATCATATCACTGGTAGGCTATGGAATTGTTCAAACTATCATTTGGATCAAGGAGAGCCTATAATCATGTCTTAAGTCAAAATTCACCCAGGATTTCGCCTCAACAAACATTCAGGGCAAGTTCTAGACCAATGGCTCGGGACTTGGACTTGCAATTCAATTACTCACCACACAAGCTAAGGGATTGCTAAAGACATAGAGTCGGGGACCCACAACGACCTTAAATATGATTTGAGCACACAATGGTCCCGAAAAACCACTTGATGATTATCGTCCAACGCAAGAGTCTCAAGGTCACAACTTTCACCATCCTAAACACAACAATTTATTTTTGACCATAAGATCAAAGGCAAATGTGCTAGGCCCAAGTGAAGCTTTGCTTGAGGTACCCTTAACTACTAACTACTAAAAACCAAAAAGAAAAAGAAAAACGGACTCAAACCCTTAAGAAGGTTGTCACGCCATCCATCATTGGAAAGAGCCACCCGGTTCACACAACATTCCACCTTTGGAAAGAACCATGGCATTAAGAAAACCAAAAGTTTATTGAAAACTCCAAAAACAAGAAGCTAAAAACGAAAATTTTTGTGGAAAACATAATAAATATATACAAGAGGGGATTTGTATATACAACGGGGGATGAATATATACAATATGATGTTACTTTATATACAGACCAAAAGTGAAATAAAAGTGCGATAATATCAAATTATATACAGACCAAATGTGAAAAGTCAAGAAAGCATAAAAATATCAATATATACAGTCATCCAAAATGTAGGGCTCACCCCCTCAAATGAAAGCTGGGATTGTCCCCAATGCCAACTAGTCTAAATAAGCACCAAAATTATAGAAAAGGGATATAGAAGGCTCCCTAAGCCGTGTCTGTCTGCATAGGATCATGGGTGGTCCTTGGGTCCTTTGTGTGCTCGGGAACCTCAGACTGGTTCCCGGTGGTCTGCTCTGCTGCTACTGGGACCTGGGCCTGGACCTGGACAGGCTCTGGAACTGGTACATCCTGTGGCTGATTGGAGGAAGCCTCCAGTGGGTCCGCCAACTGGATGATGGCATCATCTGCTCTAGGGATCATCCTCCTCCTCCTTTTCGGAGGCCTCTGGGTCTGCTCCGGCTGTGGGTCCCCGGCAACGGCACCAAAAAGTGATCGCAGCCAACTCCGCACTACTAAAAAGTAGCAAGAGAGGGTCGCAATAGCTTTTACCCGATTTTGGGTCGGGATCGAATCCACAGAGAGCTAGGATTGGAATCGAGTATCTATCTAGTTTAGGATTGCGTATGTGTTCTTAATTGGTCATCTATTCATTTTTGGTTTTTTTCTTTATATTTTACTACGATAAAACTACAAATTATAATTGCAACAGAATTAGACTAAGAGTAAATTGCTACAAGTTGTATCTAATGGTTTAAAAGGCACTAGGGTAGTGACTTTCACCTAGTTGGCTAATTGACGGGTAATTGCATCTAAGTCACGATTGACATGATTGGAGAAATATGTTATAACCGTTGCTCGATACTACCCACTCTACACCTCTCGGTAGAAAGAGTGGTTTTGCCCAATTGACTCTCTCAAGACCAATTATGTATGCATATTTGCCCAAGCAACTAGGGTTCAAGTCGGGTAATTACTCTCTCGAGGTTTAACCCTTTAATTGGGACTATCAAAACTCTTGAGTCCATCCCAATTCCTTGTTGAGTCAATTTTGGAGACTTAGGCTCTCTTTCTCAAGAAGAGCCCAAGTCAACTTAGCACAAATAGTGTTTGCAACCACTAATTCATAAATTAAACCATAAAATTGACCCAAATAACAAACACTCATGGTCAATCTAACCTTAAATCACAACACCCATCAATTACCCACATTAGGGTTGAGCCACAACCCTAGCTAATGGGTCTAGCTACTCATGCTTGAAGAGAAAATCAGAGAAATAGATGAAGAGAAAGACATATTAATTAATTACTAAAATAAATACAAAGTTTCAATGATTAAAACCATGTAAAGATGCCAAAAATGACTAAGAAATATCGTCTCACGAGAGCAGCTACAGTATTGTAATATCTGATGCCCTAAAAATGGAAAAATGTTCTATTTATACTAAGCTGGAAAAACTGGACAAAATTGCCCCTGCGGGGTCAGTGCGGACCGCACAAAATGGTGTGCGGCCGCACTACGCTCTTGATTCTGAAAAATCAACTCTCTGAACCCAGGCTCCGCGGACCGCACAGAATGGACTGCGGCCGCGAAGGCATCTAGCGCGGTCCGCACAAACACGACCGGGACCGCACAGGGTTGAACCTTGACACTTGACATCTCTCTGAAGTTTGCTTCCGCGGACGCATAAAATGGTAGTGCGGCCACGGTGTCTTCGGTGCGGGCCGCACAATATCTACTACGGCCGCACTGCTTTGATGCCTTAAAATCCAGGTCTCTGAATCTCCCTAGTGCGGACCGCACAAAGTGTAGTGCGGCCGCACTAGGGCTGTTTGTCCTGAGTTGTCTTGTCTTTGGTACTTGTGCATGTTTCACTCCTTTTGAGCCGATCTTTGACATCTCGTCGCTTTGTTCATCAAACCTGCAATCAAGAACAACTTATGAGCCTTTAGGGACTATTTTGTAAGAATTTATAATGAAAGCGTAAGCAAGAAGGAGCATGAAACACGTCAAAATCCCTAGTTATCAATTCTCCCTCATCCCGAATCCTCTGGAACTTGGCCTTTTGACGAGACAACTCAGACTTAAGCCTATCACAGGCCTGCGCAGGGAAGAATCAATAAGAAGAGGAAGATGCGGGATATGAAAGAAATATGCACTAACTCACCGCGAAGTGAAGATGGCAGATTTCCTCCAGATCAGAACACGCCCCTGATGGTATTGCTCCTACAACCCCGGAAGAACCGGCCCCGGGCATAACATGCTCACTCGAGGGATCCGCTTGCCGAGAAATAGGCGCCCTGGGGACAGCCGACTCGGGTGATGCCCCGTCTTCAGAAACACGAGCCCGGCCAGCGCCACTAGAAGCTCCTTCGCATGATGGGCCCCGAACCCTCTTGCTGCTACCGTCTCTCAGCATGGAGGCCGACGACTCCATCTCCTCTCCGGGAAAATGCTGCCTCGCCCCGAGGAACCGCCCGATACCTACAAAAACAACAAATTCAGCATAAACGAGATGGGAAAATGACACCTAGAGTACATATCAGCGGGGGAAAAGCAACATACGCATGTACCTTGATGGTCCACTCCACACCTGACGCGAGACATAGCTCGCCACCTGCGTTCGCCGCAAGTCGAATGGGTCACCAGCCTCCTAACCCAGCCGGGCAAATCATGAACTTGACCCAGCATCCACGAAGTTGCTGCAACAAAGGAAGTGACACTTATTACTTGGCTGATTTTTGCCACGAACAAAATCTGAATGAGCGGTAAAGCGTCTCACTTACGTGCGTAATTCCACCCTTCGGGGAATGGCAGAAACTCCACAAGAATGATATCGGTCATCCTAACTGGGACAAATCAACTCTCGATCTCCACCTTCTTCATCGTCAACAACGAAGGGCGTGGGCCAGCGACCCCTCAAGGTTAGCAGTCCTCGATGGTGGAAAGGCCGATACAGCCTGATGAGATGGTCGAGCATGAATTCAAGTCTGGCTTTTTCTGCAAAGAATCTCATCATCAGCACCGTTCGCCAAAACGACGGATGAATCTGCGCCAGGGTAACGCGATACTTCAACCAAAAATCGAGCACGACCTTATCAAGAGGGCCAAATGCAAAAGGGTATAGGTACACGCTCAAGAACCCATCAACAGAGTTCTTGATGCCTTCACTGGGGAAAGCACCCGCAATGTCATCCCCTCGCTCCACCCGCAGTATTGCCTCGCCATCTCCAGGTGTTCCTCCCTTACCAGGGGAACATCCTCCAATAGACGACTAAGCTCGAGGATCCACGCGAATTATCTCCATACTCCAGAATGCGTTTCACATTTGGTACCTCCAGCCGCGAGGAAGCAGGGTCACGATGAGCTCCATAGCGCGATGCCAGACGCGAGGCACGCGTCTGGGCTCGCGTTCCCCTCTCCGGAGGAATGAACCTGGGAAGCTCTGATCTCCAAGAAATTACACGAGGCCCCAAAGAAGCACCCTGAACGTAGGCAAGCTCCTCAAACGGAAGCCAACCTTACACTCTCTGAAAGAATCATTCCACATCAAGAGCAATAGGACACGCCGAGGCATCCAAGGAATGACCTTCGTCCGGGGTATTATTCCTGAAGGTCCCGAAATTTGATGCAAGATCTCCAAACGAACCAGCAGGCCCCGACAGCTCAAGCTTATCCGGTCGGTCCCTCATCAAACCAAAGTACAACAAAAAAGAAAGCGGGGGAGAGCCTTTCCAATCAGCTGGAGACCAGAACGAGCTACCACAGCTAGCTACAACTGCCCATAAGCAATCGATGGCATTTAAAAAATCCTGAAGGGCGTGAAAGCAAACAAGCGCCAAAGGAGAAGTAGAAATCTATCTCATGCGGCCCAAAAGGACCATCTACGTCCAGATCAATAAGAGTTCCGGGGTACCCGAAGACGACCTACATCCGGAGCAGTGCCCCCGGAGGCCCCGGAACTCAACGCGCAATCTCCGAATAACTCGGGAGACTCTTACAAGCACCAATCCATCAGATCGACCCAAAGTTGTCCCGAAGGACGATAATGGGACCGAAAAAGCCCATGTCGATCGGAAAGAAATCAAAGCAAACACTCACGCCCAAATTAAAAATCAGCAATCAGCAACACAAAAAGATACATTCGAAGGGCCTCGAAAGGCATGAAAGCATACAGAAACAAAGTAAGTTTGGAAGCAGAGGTCAAAAAAGTTCATTTCTCATTTATGAAGTCTTCAAGTACAAAAGCCCCCGAGGGGTCACAGCTTTCGATTACAAAGCCCCGGAGGGTCATTACAAACAAAGTATAAAGTCTTACAAAAATCTACGCCTAAAGCTGAGGAACGGGAGGATGTACACGTGATGAAACTCGGGCGCCCGATCTATGAGGCACACCATCTGTCACGGAAGATTGCGCCGCAATCCGAATAACCATTATAGCGTCGCCAAAAGGAGCTCGAGGAGTCGAGTGTAAGAATCATTTCCCATCAATTCGTCATGAGAAACGCGGAGACTATCTGTACGCGGTAAAATCAGAAGACTTGATTTTTGCTATCAAGACAATTTTGGAAGCCTTCCCCGAGACCCCGAGGGTGGAAGGCCACGATCGAGTTCTCGGCCTCAAGGCTCATCGAGGTGCGAATCGAAGGAAGCAGGTCCCGAGGTCAGGATAAGAGAAAAGGTCTCTCAAGCACATGGCTACACCTGACAGGGCCGGTCAATCTATAGCCTACTGAGAGGACTTGCGTCAGGCCGTCCCATCTTCCTACTCTTGTAAATAATATATATGTACTTTACCGAGTCCCCTCGCCTATATAAGGGGGACTCGCCCCACCTTGTAAGGGGATGATGTTGCTCCACTTCTCCATAATGCAATAATATCTCTCTCTCTCTTTCTTCTAAGTTATCAGTGTTCATCGACCCCGAGGTCACCTTAGCATTTTATAGTTTCTTCGTTTGTTCTCCATCATTTAGATCGAAATTGAAAGTATAAGAGCCTTACTTATTTATAACTTTATCGGTTACCCCATCCCCGACTACCCTCGATAAGCCCGAGATAGGCTCGAGGACTAGCCCCGAGGTATCTACTGGCTTGCTCTACGCCCGGGAACGTCCCCTTACCGGTTCGATTATCGCTTTGGCTAACTCGATCTTTATTGTCTTACTTCACGTTTTATCACTAATCACCCTTACAAACTAGCTCGGGAATAGATCACATATTTTTAGAATCCCATTTACAAATTTAATTGTTGTTACCATTTTCACGGTAAACAGTATGAAAGGCACCATGTGCTCCCACTCTCAAGTGCTCAACCACTCGGCACTGCATATGGCCATCTGGCCCAGGGAAATCCATCTCGGAACATATACAACATTGTCTGCAAGTCAACCAGTACCGAGGAAGAAGGGTAATCCAACCCTGAGGAGAAATCCATCTCCAGGTATATATATATATATATACACACACACACACACTCAACCACTCGGTACCGCATATGGCCATCTGGCCCAGAGAAATCTATCCCGGAACATACTCATTGCAAACTATAAGTCACTCGGTACCGAGGAAAAGGGTAATCCAACCCTGTGGAGAAATCCATCTCCGGATATCAACACTTCAGACAAATCCATGTCGAAGGATATCCATCCCTCAAAACATCATTTGCGCTCACTAGGGGTGTGTTACAGACTCCGGAGGGGCTCCTACAACCCAAGCGCTATCATAATCATCAACATAACCGCTGCAGCGTGCAGCCCGATCCCATAACTATCACTCATAATCAGGCTCTCGGCCTCACTCAGTCATCATCTCCAGTCTCACACACGGACTCACAATGCCATGAAACTAGCTCGGAACAATGATATAATGTTCCAAATAATAACAACTGAGACTGAGACATGATATGATATGCATGAATAAGACTGAGTGCAGAATATCAATGAAACTAACAAGATGACATCAAGAAATGACCACTCGGGTCTCAACAATATCGGTGTAAGCCCTAACATGATATCTAGCATGATTTATAGCTCATTTACTTAATCACATGATAGAAGCACAGATATCAGCAAGAAAGAGACACTAAGCGGTGTCATGGAATAACCAGGCCACCATTGTCACGGTGCACGCCCGACACTTGGCATGTGCGGCACCTCAATACTAATCACGTAACACATAGTTTGGGATTTCTAACCCTCAGAACCAAGTTTGGAAGCGTTTCTTACCTCGGTCAAGCCAAAATCCTACTTCGCGATGCCCTTGCATCTCCAACCGGCCTCCAAACGACTAGAATCTAACCAAAAGAAATACAATGCAATCAATATAGGCCAAGGAACCAAATCCACACGAAAATTTACTTAATTGGACATAAATCCTGAATTTTGCCCAAACATAGCCCCCGGGCCCACGTCCCGGAATCCGATAAAAATCACAAAAATAGAAAGCCCTTTCACTCACGAGTCCATACATGCAAAATTCATCCAAATCGGACTCCATTTGACCCCTCAAATCCTCAAATCAAACTCCCCAAAGTCCCAAGCCCTAACAACTCATTTTCACCCCTAATCTTCACTAATTACATGATTAAACAACGGAAAATCATCACATATATGAGTATTAGGGCTCAAACAACTTACCTCACTGATAATCCCTTGAATCCCTCTTCAAAATCGCTCCCAAAAGCTTCAAAGCCCACTAAAAATGGTGGGAAATGAACCAAAATTTGCGAAGTCCACAATTTTTACTTTCTGTCCAGAGATACCGCATCTGCGGTCCAAATGTCGCTTCTGCGACGCCGCACCTGTGGAAAATCCATCGCAGGTGTGGTTCCCAGTTAAATCCTCAGAATCCGCTTCTGCGGTCACAATGTCGCACATGCGGTCTCGCAGGTGAGCCCCAAATCTTGTACCTGCTCTTCCAGCCAACCTCATCCTTGGCCGCATCTGCGGCTCTTTCTCCGCTTCCGGGGGCTCGTACCTGCGGTTCCCACTCCGCATGTGCGGTTATGACAAGCTGAGTTCAACTTCAGCCATTCTTCAATTCAAACTTGTTCTGTCATTCACCCAAAATGAACCCGAGGCCCTCGGGACCTCTACCAAACATACCAACAAGTCATATATCAACATACGAACTTAGTTGAACCTTCGAAACACTCAAAACAACATCAAAACACCAAATGACCCTCGGATTCAAGCCGAAGAACTTCTAAGCTTCGAAATTCCGCAAACGACGCCGAAACCTATCAAATCACCTCCGAATGACTTGAAATTTTGCACACACGTCACAAATGACACCACAAACCTACTCCAACTTCCGGAATTCCATTACGACCTCGATATAAAACTTCCCACTGTCGACCAAAATCGCCAAATTTCCAACTTTCGCTAATTCAAGCCTAATTCTACCACGGACCTCCAAGACACATTCTGGACGCGCTCCTAAGTCCAAAATAGCCCAAAGAAGCTAACGAACCCATCATAAATCCAATCCGAGGTCAAATAATAAAAAGTCAAAAAACTTGGTCAAACCTTTCAAATTTAAAGCTTCAAGCTGACAATCATTCTTCCATATCTATTCCGATTATCCTGAAAACCAAAACCGACGATTTACATAAGTCATAATACATCATACGGGGCTAGTCATGCCCGAGAACTGGCGAGCAAAGTGCAAATGCTCAAAACGATCGGTCGGGTAGTTACATCCTCCTCACTTAAACATACGATCGTCCTTGAACGTGCCTAGAGTTGTTCCAAAAGCCATCAAATCGCCATGTATCCTCACTATGCATATACCCGGGGGTGATCCCACGTCACCCTATCCCATATAGGTCTGATAGCACAACATAACTGAAATTTTGCAATCCAACCTAGCCCATAAACCTTAGAACCAAATTTCCACTTCTGAAATTATCTATCAGATCAGAATCTCACATTTATACACCGTATAAGTCCGAACAAGATGTATCAAACCATATCCATAACCTAAGATGTAATCACATGATATACCACATAACTCAAACACTCATAGCGATTACCTCTAATCACAACAGCTGCTCTAAACAACCCAATATTGGTAATAAATCTCTTATCAAACAAAGCCTCGTTCTAACACTTCCATATACTGATGAAAGAAACCCTCAGAAACTCATAACCATTCGTCTGATCAATAAGTCATGGAGCTCCCCCTTCTCCGACATGAACTATAGCAGATTTCTAAGCCGATTTCCGATATTATCCTTCCGACCATGCTGTAACCAATTCTGATAGTATTCATTCTAGAACTAATGACCTCATCTCACCCAACACGACCACTCTGACGACATGATACATCAATATGATCCAAATCCATAACCTGTGCAACTTGTGCACCCAATAGAAACATCCCAAATATACTCAATCATGAAAATGACTCAAACGAGAAAATTGTCCCGCTGGCTTAACAAGTACCATCACAACCATGCTAGAGCCTAGCACACATCGTAGAACCAAAACTCATGAATCTAACACAAAGAGGCATACCTCTACATAACTCCGCTACAATGCGTGATCCTATCCAAATGTTGGTCCGTATTGTATACCTCAAGCCGTCTTGCTCAAAATCAATAACCACGCGAAATTCAACATCAAGTACCCAAAGTGCATTACCATAACCACGGAGAACAAATATCACAATACCACAATCCGGAAAGAACATAGCCAACACGCAATCAATCATGCAATACCCAAATACTCCTCTTGCTCAAATTCTGCTATAAGACCCTAATAGAACCGCACCATATGTGCATATAAACAACAGATCATAACTCCTCGTAATATAGAAGGGTAACTCACAGATCATTTCAGATCACGAATAAGCTCAACAACCACTGAATGGCACATCCCTCAACAATGCAGTTTGGAGTCAACAAATCCGACTCAATGCAGAACACACCTCCATGTTGGGCCAACCAATGAACCCCAAATCAGCTCTGGTCCCCCACGATAGATAAATAACCCCCCAAAATTCTACAATGACTGATTCACAACACATACTAACCTATGACTAACCTTGGCTGCATTTTTTTTTACAGTTCACAACTTCAAATCCATAGAACATATGAATCACCATCTCTGATCTCAACTCCACCGCCTGAATGTCCACACTTCTCCAATTACACGGTCATCCTACGAGGAATACTTCTAAAATTCTTCTGTGACACAAAGCAAAATTTGAACTCCAACAGTCAATCAAACAAGAGAGTGTCGCAATACCAATGAAGTATCCATAACTCCAACACATCTCCCTTTCTGAAATGTATACTCTTATCATGCCATACCAGTTAGTAATATTATTTACCTAGTCATCTGAATCTGTCCATGCTGCCTAAGAATTTCTGACCTTCCTTTCAGAACTGAGTCGTGACCTTACACATGCCAATCTCAATCCTAAACAACATGCCGCATATACCATGCCATCCTATGATAAATATGTGGACTTCATAATCCACTTTGAGTCACAAGCAACTACGTACTCAACTAGCCAAGAACTTTCCATTTAATCCCATCTAGGAAAAAATCACTATACATCACATGCTCCTCACGCCAGTAGAAAATATACATCTCTAACCGTGGTAGAAATTATCAAGAACTCTCCGAATCCCATTTGCACAGAACCAAACTGTCAGGACTGAATCTTTCTAACTCAACCAAGCTACGCAAGTCAACAAAAACCAAAGAGCATTGCCACAAAACACTTGTAGAAACTCATTACCTCGTAAGCACCCAAAGAACTAATCATGCCGATCCAACCTACTACCAAGCTGTCCTATTTATCCGAGTTCCTTCTGAATTACCTTCAAATAGATACTTCTCCTCACCATAATACCACAATCATCAACCCAGTCTCACCACACGAGACCCAAGCATAAAACCACACCGCCCTAAGGCTCATAAGCCACTGAATACTCTCTTAAATATCCCCAAAGTACCACATTTAAAATACTTACCCTGAAGAGACTTCCTGCGAATCTAAAGCCATTACCTTCCTGATACTGATATGTAGAATCCACAATGATATAGGAATGCCACAAGTCTTGACACCATCCAACGTAAACCTCAGTTTCTAACCAATTACACATCCTGAAGATCCCCACTTGTTACATATAAATCTCAAATCCATTAGAACCATTCTCGAGAGTCGTCCACTCTACTCAGGTCTCAATTAACTTATCAAATGAACTGAACGATATGTGTCCCATTAGTACAGCAACACCTGAGGAAGTAACCCATTTTTCTAAGTTGCCGAGCGATTTCCTACTCCATACACGTTACATCCCTTACAAACAACCACTAAATCATCCAATGTTTTTCATATACCCAATATTTCCTACTCCATACACGTTACATCCTTTATCCAATATTTCCTTTACTCAATTCATCCTCGATCTCAGCCTGTGTAAGCCATAACTGATTCACCAGTATACCTCAATCTGAAACTGATACAACACAAAACAGTGCAATCAACTGATTAATAGCAGACTCCCCACTTGGATCAAAGCCATAGATAAAAACACACAATAACTCACGATGCTTATACTCTATCACTGCCATAATGCCATAGTGAGAACTAAATCCTTCATAAGCTCATGCAACACAACCCATCTAATACCTTAAATCATTTGCAAAGCTCGTATTCTTCCTCATAACAATCAAGCCAACTCTCATGAGCGATCCAAACTCAAACTACAGCACATATAATTCACTGGTAAAAGAGGACTCACTACAAAACAACATAGGGATCACACACCCTCAGGGCACCCCGCATGAGATAACTCACCTGCTTTTCCTTAAACGAACATTTCTTTATACCCTTCCACCATCATAAACATTGCATAACCACTTAATCTTCTGAGTCTGAACTCATATCACGACATGGAATCTACCTCACTCCCCAACTAAACACCATGAAAAGATCCTTCAACACACTCATAACCCGGGGCTATACTTCAAATCAAGATGGAAATCAAACTCCAAATAGTTCTTTCTACACCTCACGCAGACCCTTCTCCTCACATTCAAACCATATGAACACGTCTCACTGTCACATAATACACATCACGTAGCCATCCATCCATAAATTCCACTAATAGGGACAATATCGGACATATAAATCCAAAATCACGTGCTCACACAATCAAAACCTCAGCGCTCAAGATATAGTAAGAACCCGGCCTCAAGTCCTCCAGACCGGCCCATCATCAACATGCCAAAATCACATCTCGCACCTCAACCATGGAACTCACATGCCATCAATGCACAGCTGATACCGAGCGCTTATGTGCGCACACGAATGCGTGGAAGGAATTCAAGGAGTTACGGCTCAAGATGAATCAATATTGCACGATAAGAATTCAAGAATGTGGAATTTCCTAAAGATTCTGCAGCATCTCAAAGATAAGTACAGACGTCTCCCTATCGATCCGCAAGACTCTACTAAACCTACTCATGACTCATGAGACCTATGTAACCTAGGCTCTGATACCAACTTTTCATGACCAAAAACTAAACCCGATTGTGATGGCGCCTCATGGAACTAGGCAAGCCGACATACTCCCAAACAATTCGATATTTCAATAAAAAAACATAAAAAGCCCTTTTCATACTAAAATTGCATAAGAGAGTTAAACTTGAAAACAAAATGCGGAAATAAATAGCCCGACATCGGGGTGTCACTAAGTCATGAGCAACTATAGCAAGCCTAACATAGTCTGAGAATACCAAAATATACAAAAGGGAAGAAAAAGAAGGAGAAAAGCAGGACTGCGATTGCCAGGCAGCTACCTCGCTATCTCCGATGAAAGTAAGCTACTAGAATAGTCAACAGCCGCTACCGTGGCTAGAGATACCTAGAACTGCACACAAGGTGTAGGGGATAACGTGAGTACACCAACTCAGTAAATAACAAGTCCAAACTATAGACTGATAGGTAGTGACAAACTTAACCTTAATAGGTAATAGAATAAACGGTGCGGGAAAAGTAGGCACGCTATCAGTTCAGGTATACAGCTCAAGCAGTAAAATAAATACAGACCTGAACAATGTGAGATATAAAGCTCAGCTAACTCTACATGCCTAAGCACAGAATGTATGAAATGCACCATGTGCTCCCACTCTCAAGTGCTCAACCACTCGGTACTACCATCTGGCCTAGGGAAATCCATCCTGGAACACATACAACACTGACTGCAAGTCAACCAGTACTGAGGAAGAAGGGTAATCCAACCCTGAGGAGAAATCCATCTCCAGGTATATATATATATATATATATATATATATATATATATATATATATATATATATATATATATATATATATATATACACACACAGAGAGAGTCAACCACTCGGTACCCATATGGCCATGCGGCCCAGGGAAATCCATCCCAGAACATACTCATCGCTGACTATAAGTCACTCGGTACCGAGGAAAAGGGTAATCCAACCCTGTGGAGAAATCCATCTCCAGATATCAATACTTCAGACAAATCCATGTCCATGGAAATCCATCCCTTAAAATATCATTTGCGCTCACTGAGGGTGTGTTACAGACTCCGGAGGGGCTCCTACAGCCCAAGCGCTATCATAATCATCAACATAATCGCTGCGGCATGCAGCCCGATCCCATAAATATCACTCATTATCAGGCTCTCGGCCTCACTCAGTCATCACTCTCCAGTCTCACACACGGGCTCACAATGACATGAAACTAGCCCGGAACAATAATATGATGTGCCAAATAATAACAACTGAGACTAAGACATGATATGATATGCATGAATAAGATTGAGTGCAGAATATCGATGAAACTAACGAGATGACATCAAGAAAAAACCACTCGGGATTCAACAATATAGGCGTGAAACCCTAACATGATATATAGCATAATTTATAGCTCATTTACTTAATCACATGATAGAAGCACGGATATCAGCAAGAAAGAGACACTAAGAGGTGCCATGAAATGAACCAGGCCACCATTGTCACAGTGCACGCCCGCACGCCCGTCACTTGGCATGTGCGGCACCTCGATACTAATCACATAACACATAGTTCGGGGTTTCGAACCCTCAAAACCAAGTTTGGAAGCGTTACTTACCTCGATCAAGCCAAAATCCTACTCCACGATGCCCTTGCCACTCGAACCAGCCTCCAAACGACCCGAATCTAACCAAAAGCAATACGATGCAATCAATATAGGCCAAGGAACCACTTCCACACGAAAATTTACTTAATTGGATACAAATCCTGAAATTTGTCCAAACTCGGACCCCGGGCCCACGTCTCGAAATCCAACAAAAATCACAAAACTAGAAAGCCCTTTCACTCACGAGTCCATACATACAAAATTCATCCAAGTCTGACTCCATTTGACCCCTCAAATCCTCAAATTAAACTTTCCAAAATCCCAAGCCCTAACAACTCATTTTCACCCCAAATCTTCACTAATTACATGATTAAACAACGGGAAATCATCACATATACGAGTATTAGGGCTCAAGCAACTTACCTCACTGATTCCCTTGAATCCCTCTTCAAAATCGCTCCCAAAAGCTTCAAAGCCGACTAAAAATGATGGAAAATGAACCAAATTCGCGAAGTCCACAATTTTTACTTTTTGCCCAGAGATACCGCATCTGCGGTCAAAATGTTGCTTCTGCGATGCTGCACCTACGAAAAATCCATCGCAGGTGCGTTTCCCATTTAAATCCTCAAAATTAGCTTTTGTGGTCACAATGTCACACCTGCGGTCTCGCAGGTGCGCCCCAAATCTCGCACCTGCACTTCCAGCCAACCTCAACCTTGGCCGCATCTGCGGCTCGTTCTCCGCTTCTGTGGGCTCGCACCTGCGGTTCCCACTCCGCAGGTGCGGTTATGACAGCTGAGCCAACTTCAGTCATTCCTCAAATTCCATACTTGTTCTATCAATCACCCAAAATCAACCTGAGGCCCTCGAGACCTCTACCAAACATACCAACAAGTCATATATCAACATATGAACTTATTCTAACCTTCGGAACACTCAAAACAACATCAAAACACCAAATTACCCTCGGATTCAAGTCTAAGAACTTCTAAACTTCCAAATTCCGCAAATGACGCTGAAACCTATCAAATCACCTCCGAATTACCTAAAATTTTGCACACACATGGCAAATGACACCATGAACCTACTCCAACTTTCGGAATTCCATTCCGACCCCGATATCAAACTTTCCGCTGCCGACCAAAATTGCCAAATTTCTAACTTTCGCCAATTCAAGCCTAATTCTATCACGGACCTCCAAAGCACATTTCAGACATGCTCCTAAGTCCAAAATCTCCCAACAGAGCTACCGGAACCATCAGAAATCCAATCTGAGCTCAAATACTAAAAAGTCAAAAAACACTTGGTCTCAAACCTTTCAAATTTAAAGCTTCAAGCCGAGAATCATTCTTCCTTATCTATTCCGATTATCCTGAAAACCAAAACCGACGATTTACATAATCATAATACATCATACGGGGCTAGTCGTGCCCGAGAACTGACGAGCGAAGTGCAAATACTCAAAACGACCGGTCGTTATACCTACCCCTGATTCACCCTTTCTATCATCACCTAACTTATCATTATTTTCACTAAATTTAAATGAGGATATTGCAGGTGATTCCACATCATCACAACGGCCTAGTGGGGTGAAGAAAGCACAAATGAAGAGAAAAATTGACGAAGATTATATGAAGATAATCCAATCAAAAAATAATCGAATTGTTGAGGCGATGAATAATGCAACCGAGGAAAAAAAATAAGTTCTGACTGTTCAAAAAGAAAAACTAAGAGTAAAACAAATAAAAGAAGAAGATAAAGTTTTATTGATGGATGTGGATTCTATTATCGATCCGACTCGTCGTGAATTTATGCATCAAGAACAAAAATGAATAATGTATAAAAGAAGTCAACAATATCCACAGACACAACCACAACAATCCTCGGCCCCATTCACACAATACTATAATGATTTTGGTGTATCTGGAAATGACATACCTCCCTACTAAGTTATTATGCTATTTACCGTAGTTTCAATTTTTATGTATTTTTATTTAATGTATTTTTAATTTTCACTTTTCAATTCTAGCAACATCTATTATTTTATATCCGCACTTTTCAATTTTAGCAACATCTAATATTTTATATTTGCACCAGTCATTTTTTGAGATGATTATATTTTTTTCTGTACAATTATAAATTATAATTAAATTAACTTATAATTTTACATAAAAATAATAAATGCACGAAAATTAATTGATCAAAAGTATACGCCAAAGTTAAGATGTAAAATGAATATTATAAAGATATTACATAAACATAATTAGGCAATTATAAAGAGATAAATTAAAAGAGTTAAATAATAAAAATAATAATAAAATAATCATGAATCGTAATGGAGGAGATGAATAGTGTACCTCCATATTTGGAGTAACACTATTCATTCCCCATTTTGGAGACAAAAATGGGGGAGCCTTGGAGCTCCATTATGGCAAAAGTTGCCCCCATTATAGAGAAATGGGGGAGGGTTGGTGATGACCTCAGAACCAGCTTAGGTTCTACAAACCAACTTTTGATCCTCTTCTTCTCCAACTATCAAAACAATTGAAAGAGTTTTGTTGATCACATTTTTCTTGCTTTCCTACTCAGTCTGTGCAATGCTCTTTCTCTTTGATGGATTTGTGGGAAAACATGAGTACCAATGGATCTGCAAAACTATATTGGTATTATCATGTTAGGTTTTCTATGTTGTGTGGCACCACTCTATAATTTTTTGAGGGATCATTTCTAGGATGGACCTGCTATTGAACAGAGGTTTGAAAAAATTTGCAACCCGATTGGTCCACTCGTGAGTATTTTTGTGGCTTATGCATTAGATGCAAGGGCGGCTCTAGGGTAAGGCAAGTGAAGCCCTTGCCTTAGGCCCCCAAATAATTAAGGCCCCAAAAATAAAATGTACTACTATCTTTTTTTTTGGTTTTAAATGACTACTTTATATTAAAATTAGAAAAGGTTTACAGGGAGTGGCTGGTCATAGGCAGTATTACAAAAAGAACTATGTATAGCATAACCTACACTAGGGTGCCTAGCAGCATTAGTTGTACGGGTAGATGGAGTAGTAGCGATACTATTTAATATTGGTACATCAAAAATATTAATACTACTGCTACTATATTCATTACTGGAAGATGGTCTATCAGACGGTTGACAAAACTTGTTCATATGTGTATGAACTCCAAAAGTGACGCCAGGCCTTTGCATTGACATGTTAAGTTGTTGATCCTGGAGGAGTTGTTTGAGGATGAAAGGTAGAAGGTTGCTCAACAAAGTGATGTTACTACCTGATAGTTCCATTCCAAAGTGTGCTAGGCCATCTGCTATTGTATTTTGCTCCATGTAAACATGTTTACTTTTGGACTATTCAGTTGCCCGATCAGAAATCTGCAGTCATTTAACAATGATAAGTGATGTGTTGTGTTTGTGTGCAACAAAGTGATTATCTGTTGTGCGTCCATATGAATATGTAATGGAGTCAGTTGATGTTGTAATGCTATTTGTAAGCCACGTAGCGGTGCCATAAGTTCTATTTCTATGACGGTGGTTGATGGATGGTGACCCGCATAGCCCATTACCCAGTCGCCCTTATGGTTTTTGAATACCCCCCCCCCCAAAGCGCGTTGTTGAATTTTGTTGGTTGAAAGCCCCATCTGTGTTCAAGCAGAATGTTCCCTGTTCAGGGGTAGCTCCTTTTATATATCTGAGTGTGTGAAGACGTTCAGGGGTGGTTGTATTAGTTAGGAAAAAATGTTCATTTGTTAACTGCATTATTATTTTGGTACAAGGCATCGTAGTAGCCTTTTCAAAATAATTTTTGTTGCGCACATCCAAAGGTGCCATAATATAAACGGAATAAAATGTTGCAATGGTATGTCATTGAGGTAGTAGTTACCCATTTGGAGTATAAGTTGCTTAAGCCAACCATGATTGTGAGTTCCATTAATGGGTAAGAACTGTAGAAGGTATTCTAATCTTAGGTCTTTCCAAATGTTACGTGCATGCACACAGTGAAGTAGAATGTGAGGAATTGTCTCTTTTTCTAAGTTACATATTGTGCATATATTAGAAGTGGTAATACCCAATGAGTGTAGGTAGTCCTTTATGGGGAATCTGTTGTTGTTTGTCAACCATAAGAAATGTTTAATTTTAGGGAGCGTTTTTAATTGCCAAATCCATCCTTGATTAGGGAGGTGATAGAGTGGCTTAGTAAGCGCTTTATAGCATGAGTTGACAGAGATTTCACCCGTTGGTGTTAACCCCCATATTATATGATCCGGGGTTGAATCATACATGGGAATATGGGTATTATTGATTAGGTAATTTTATTGTATAGGGTAGTTGATGGATAGGCTAGATATTGGGTTGCTAATGATTTGGAGCACCTGGTCCACTGTTAATTTGTTTTCATTATTATTTAAGGGACCCTCAACAGTGCTTCTTATGTTAAGGTTTGGGGCAATCCAATTGTCGTTCCAGAATTTAACTTGTGTACCCTTTGTGACTTTCCATTTTAGACCAATTTGGCAAGTTTGCCACCCATGCATTAGTTGCTTCTATAATGTTGAAGTACGTTTAATGGGTGGTCGATGGTTGGAAATATATTTAGTAAGTAAAAAAGATGCCCAAGGTGTTTGAGGCTGGTGAAATAGCCTCCAGGCCGTACTAGCTAATATGGCTTCATTTTTAGGACGGAGTCGTTGAATACCTAGTCCACATTGGTCCTTGGCAGTAGTAATTGTTTGCCAATTGAGGAGATAAAGCCTCTTCCTCTGTGAAGTAGACCCCCATAAAAAAAATTTGATAGGTTTCTAATCGCTTTATTACATAAGTTGGGAGGGACATAATTTTCATGATGTGGTTTGGAATAGTATTCAAAGTTGCTTTTATTAGAATAGTCCTGCCTGCCACTGTTAGGTGATTTGTTTTCCAGCCAGCTAACCTAGTTTTAAAGTTGTCGATTATAAATTGGTAATCCCTTTTGGTAGGTGTTTTAGTGAATATTGGAAAGCCTAGGTATTTACCAAAAGACTTGCCTTCCTTCATGTTAAAAGATGATAAAATGAAATCCTTGTTATGAGTGCTACAGTACTTTGAAAAAAAGATTTTGGATTTGTCAAAATTTATTTTTTGTCTGGATTGGGCTGTAAAATTGTTTAATAGGTCAATTATTGTATGGCAACTTGCAGTTGTTATTTTGGAAGCCAGTATAATATCGTCTGCAAAGAATAGATGGGATATTTGAGGGGCTTTTGCATTTAAAGATATAGTCTTACAAAGATTATAATCGACTGCATTGTTTATTTATCTAGATAACATTTTCATACAGATAATGAAAATGTACGGTGACAGGGTCACCTTGCCTAATACCTGTGGAGGGTGAAAAGAATTTGATAGGGATGCCATTAAAAAGTATAGAAGTAGAGGTTGTGGTGATGCACGACATAATAATGGATATTAAGTATGGAGGGAAATTGAAAAAAATTAATGATTGTCTTATAAAGCTCCATTCTAATTTATCAAAAGATTTTTCGAGGTCTAATTTAAGGAGCATGCTGGGGCATTTAGATTTTGATGTCTTATAAAAATGAAGTAATTCCAGAACAATGATAGCATTGTCCGCTGCTCTACGACCTTTTTGAAAAGCAGATTGGGTAGGATTTATTAATTTTTGAAGGAAGGGTTTAATCCTATTAAAAATAATTTTGGAGATGATTTTGTATAGGGTGCTACATAAGCTGATTGGCCTGAAGTAGGATGTAGTTGTAGGTGTTTTTATTTTTGGAATCAAGCAGATATAAGTTTTGTTCAGCTTAGGGGGAATGTGTCCTTGTTGGAAAATTTGATTGCAAAAATTTACGAGAGATGTTTTTAATTGACGCCAAAATTTCTGATAAAATAATGGGTTTAAACCATCCGGTCCTGGAGATTTGAGAGGTTGGAAGGACTTCACAACTTCAAATATTTCTTCTCAGTTAGTGAATTTGAAATTGAATTGGCTTCCTCCTGTGAGAGAAAATTGTGATTTGCTGTTGTATAATTTTTATTTGAATGGGATTGAGATGTTGTATAAAGAGATTGAAAGTGATTAATAACGATGTCCTGTAACTGGTGAATGTCAGAGATCCAATTACCCGCCGAATCTTTTAAGGCGATTATTTTGTTACGACGCCTCCTTTTAATAGTGGTCAAATGGAAAAATCTCGTGTTGGCATCCCCTTGGTTTAGCCAATTTACAGAGATTTTAATTTCCAAAAATCCTCTCTGAGGAGTAAAAGGTGGTTGTATTGAGTTATAAGATTATTTTCTAGGTTTTGAAGGAAATTACTCGTGGGATAGTGAGGAGATTTTTGTATACCTGCTAGTCTAGCTTGAATATTTTTTTTTTATAAAAAATTTACCAAAGGATTAATTATTCCAAATTTTTACTAGTTCTGTAAAATCCTCTATAGCATTAAGAATTGGGGGGTCATGTTGCCATATTTGATTAATTAGTAGGGGGAATTCTTGGTGGGATAGCCACATTGTTTCAAATCTAAATAATTCACTTTTTTTATGAAGAGGTGTGTTAAGAGTTAGTAGTAAAGGACAATGGTCTGAATGGGTTCTAGGTAAGTGATACAGAATTGCTTCTGGATATAGATTTATCCATTCGCAATTTGCTACTATATGATCTAATCTTTCAAGTATCATAGCTCCATTTTTCCTTTTATTAGTCCAAGTATATTTGCTAACCCTAAAACCTAAGTTAACAGGTTACAGTAATTAAAATAATTAAGCATCAGATTGCTCTACTATTATTTAATGAACATCCCCCAAACTTTTCATTAGAGTATAAAATTTCGTTAAAGTCACCCCCAACTAGCCATGGTCCTTAATAATTGTTCGCAATATTCATTAGATTTTGCCACAGTACTTTCCTAGAGGATAAACTATTACTAGAATATATTGTTGAAAATAAAAAAGGTTGACCTTGGGGACGTACCTGCACCATGCAATGGATTTCCTGATTTGTGACCACAAGTTCAGTAACTTGAATTAGGGCAACATTCCATAACACCCCAATCCCACCTGACTGCCCTTCAGCTGGGGCTTGTGAGAGATGAGAGAAATCGAAATCTGCCTTGATATTATGGTGATTTGCTATGTGTGTTTCTAAAAGCACAACTAGTGGAGGTTGATAGTAATTTAGCAGTGAACGAAAATTTTTACGAAAGTCAAGTGATTTTGCACCCTTACAGTTCCATATAACGAAATTCATTGATCTGTATTAGGGGGTTGGTGGTGGTGTTGTGGTCTGCTCCACCGGCACTGAAGTCATCTGACTTACCTCTTGTGGTATCTGACATAGAGTTGGCGTGATCACCACTGCGAATTTTCCTGCTTCTGGATTGATGGGTGGCCTCAGCTTGATTAGGCACTTGGTCACCTCTGGTGGACAAATGAGCACCCTTTTTTTTGCGTATTTCTCTTTGAGGATGGATATGTGGCAGATATAAACATTTAAAAACGAGGGTTTAGCCATTTTTACCAAAACTCAAGCTTGAGAGCTCGGATTTGAGAGTTTCGAGGGTTTTTCAAGGATAACGATTGGGTAACGATTTGAGAGATTTTTATATGGTTAGACTCGTGACAGTACGAAAGTTCTGAAAATGTTAATTTCATCAGATTCCGAGACGTTGGCCTGAGGGGCATTTTGGTCATTTTACCTAGTTTCGCGTCTTAGCTTTGAATTAAATCGAAGAATCAGTTGCTTAAGATGTTATTTACGATATGTAATTGAATTGAATAGATTTGGGCCATTTGGAGTCGGATACTCGTGGCAAACGTGTGGTTTCGAGTTGATTTTGGAGCCGGTTCGAGGTAAGTGGCTTGTCTAACCTTGTGTGGGGGACTTTTTCCCTTAGGATTGATATTGTGTTAATTGAAATGCCTCGTGCGTGAGGTGACGAGCGCGCACTTGTGCTAATTGTTGGAAATCCGGTCTTTCATTAAAAATAGCCTTGAATTGTGTTCCTCCTTTCTTTGCTTACACTGTTTGGATATTAAACCTGCTATAGCTTAGAGAAGCATGCCTACTTGACTAAATTGCTTTATCTGTCTTAACTGTCTTAATTGTACTACGTGAATCATGCTAGGTTAGGATTACCTGCTTCACTTTGATATGAAATTGATTGGATTGAATTTTGTTGTTGCTGTGTATTTACTTTGGGACTACGGAACGGTATTCCGGGAGATCCCCCTGCACTTTACTTTGGGACTACGGGACGGTATCCCGGGAGCTCCCCTGTATGTTTACTTTGGGACTACGAAATTGTATTCCGGGAGATCCCCCTGCACATTTATGAGTTGGACTACGGGACTGCACCCGGGAGATCCACTGGACATGATATTTATATTTGGGGACTACAGGACGGTATCCTGGTAGATCCCCGGATGTTATCTTGGAACTGAGTTATGTTCTTTCACTGTGTTTTGCTTGCCTTGTAATAGCTGTTGTTGTCCTTTATATCATGTGTTATTTAAGTATGCTGTCATTTGACACTGTTAAACCTGTATCTTATTTATCTTGGAACTGAGTTATGTTCTTTCACTGTGTTTTCCTTGCCTTGTAATAGTTGTTGTTGTCCTTTATATCATGTGTTATTTAATTACACTATCATTTGACATTGTTAAACCTGTATCTTATTTACCCTGACCTTCCTCATCACTACCCAACCGAGGTTAGGCTTGGCACTTACTGAGTACCGCTGTGGTGTACTCATGCCCTTTCTGCCCATGTTTTTCATGTGCAGATCCAGGTACTTCTACCCAGGCGTATCACCTTTGAGGCAGGGAGCATTTTAGAGACTTCGAGGTGCATCTACCGCATCCGCAGACCGAAGAGTCTCCTTCTTTACTCTATCTGTAGTGTTAGCCCTTCTATCGTACTATTGATGTAGACGTTTCTGGAGATTAGAGCACTTTACTGTATTCCTCTTAGCTTGTGTTCCCGTGAGTTTTCGGGTTTTGGGATAGTAATGTAGGATGCTGTGATGTGGAGTTGTATATGCCGAGCGGCATTTTATATACTGTTTCTCCTTTAAATTGTTCAGTTTTGACTATTATTCCGCAAGTTAGTTATGTTTTCCGCATTGTTAGGCTTACGTAGTTGTAGAGACTAGGCGCCATCACGACATGTTCATGGTGGGTGAACTGGGGTCGTGACAAGTTAGTATCAGAGGTCTAGGTTCATAGGAGTCACGGAACACAGGCCAGTTTATTAGAGTCTCATTGATCGGTACGGAGACGTCTGTACTTATCTACGGGAGGCTATGTAACTGTTAGGAAAATTCCACTTCATTTGATTTCCTTGTCGTGCGAGATTTTTGGTATCACAACTAAACTTTTGTCTTTCTATTCTCTCACAACTGGTGAGGACACGTGCTACCCGAGAGGATCAGGCACCCGCGCCCCCTCCTGCAGCCGTCAGAGGCCGGGGCCAGGGTAGAGGCCGAGGACACGCTCGTGGTGCAGCCAGAGCACCCGCGCGGGCTATCACCGAGGCACCACCAGCAGTACCAGCCGGAGTCCAGACACCCGATACGTCTGCCACTACTACTCCAGCACTCCAGGAGACTTTGGCACAGTTCATGAGTATGTACACCACTTTGGCTCAAGCAGGGTTGCTTCCCCTTGCTGCAGCCACATCCCAGGCTGGGGGAGGAGTACAGACTCCCGCCGCCCGCAGTCTTGAGCAGCGAGTGCATGTTGAGCAGGCCCCAGAGGTTATACATGCACCGCGTGTAGTACCAGTTCAGCCCGAGGATAGGGCAGCGGCTTCAGAGGATGAGCAGCGGAGACTTGAGAGGTTCAAAAAATATGATCCTCCTATATTCAGTGGGTTAGCATCAGAGGATGCCCTGGGATTTCTGGAGGAGTGCTACCGTATTCTCCGCACTATGGGCATATCAGGATCGAGCGGGGTTTCCTTCACCACTTTCTAGCTTCGAGGAGCCGCATATCAGTGCTGGCGTGCTTATGAGTTAGACAGTCCGGATGAGGCAGCTTCCCTAACTTGGGCTCAATTTTCAGATATGTTCACGAGGGAGTATGTTCCCCAGAGTCTTAGGGATGCTTGGCGCGCGGAGTTTGAGCGTTTGCGCCAGGGTACTATGACTGTCTCAGAGTATGCTGTCCGCTACATTGACTTGGCAAGACATTCCCCAGCTTTGGTTTCCACGGTCCGCGAGAAGGTTCGCCGGTTCATTGAGGGGCTTATTCCCAGCATAAGATCTAGCATGGCTCGTGAGTTAGAGACGGATGTGTCTTATCAGCAGGCGGTGAGCATTGTTAGGAGGATTGAGGGTACGCATGCTAGGGACAGGGAGGAGAGGGAGGCCAAGAGGTCTCGATAGTCGGGCCATTTTTCTGGTGCCCGTGCCCCAGCTGCAGGTCCTCATGGTAGGGGTCATATGGGTCGCCCCGTTCATTCAGCTCTTCCAGCAGTCTCAGGAGCCTTATTATGCACCTCCAGTCTCTAGTGCGCCTCCTGCATGGGGTGCTTCCAGTGGACAGTCCAGCAGACCTAACCCGAGCCAGTCATAGCCGCAACGTCCTCCTAGAGCTTTTTTTGAGTGTGGTGACACATGCCACATGGTGAGAGATTGCCCCAGACTCAGGAGGGGTACACCTTCGCAGACCCCTCAGCCACAGCAGGCCTCACAGAGCTCTCAGGCTATGGTTCCAGCACCAGCTGCCACTCCACCGGCGCAGCCAGCCAGAGGTGGAGGTCGGGGAGGTAGAGGTCGCCCTCGAGGGGGAGGCCAGGCCAGGTATTATGCCCTTCCAGACCGTACAGAGGTCGCCGCCTCCGATTCTGTCATCACAGGTACTATCTTGGTTTTTCACAGAGATGCATCGGTTCTATTCGATCCAGGCTCCACTTACTCTTATGTGTCTTCTTATTTTGCTCCGCATTTGGGGGTACCTCGGGATTCTTTGAGTTCCCCAGTTTATGTTTCTACTCCTGTGGGAGATTCTCTTGTTGTGGACCGCGTTTACCGGTCATGTTTGGTTATTCTTGGTGGTTTTGAGACCAGGGCTGACTTATTATTACTCAGCATGGTTGATTTTGATATTATTTTGGGCATGGACTGGTTGTCGCCCCATTATGCTATTCTTGATTGTCACGCCAAAACCGTGACACTGGCCATGCCAGGAGTACCGCGTATTGAGTGGAGGGGTGCCTCAGGTCACACTCCCAGTAGAGTTATTTCTTTCCTTAAGGCTCAACGTATGATTGTGAAAGGTTGTGATGCGTACTTAGCTTATGTGAGAGATGCTAGTATGGATACTCCTTCTGTTGATTCAGTCCCAGTAGTATGGGATTTCCCTGATGTGTTTCCAGCTGATCTTCCGGGCATGCCACTCGATAGGGACATTGATTTTGGCATTGATCTGTTGACGGGCACTCAGCCCATTTCTATCCCTCCGTACCGTATGGCTCCTCCTGAGTTGAAGGAGTTGAAGGAGCAATTGCAGGAATTACTTGATAAGGGTTTTATTCCGCCCAGTGTATCGCCTTGGGGTGCTCCTGTGTTATTTGTGAAGAAGAAGGATGGTTCTATGCCATGTGTATTGATTATCGCCAGTTGAACAAGGTTACAATGAAGAACCGTTATCCTTTGCCTCGTTTGATGATCTGTTTGACCAGCTTCAGGGCGCACGAGTGTTTTCTAAGATTGATTTGCGCTCAGGTTACCATCAGTTGAAGATTCGGGAGCCAGATATCCCAAAGACTGCCTTCAGGACTTGGTACGGTCATTAAGAGTTCCTTGTTATGTCTTTTGGGCTGACTAATGCCCCAGCAGCCTTCATGCATCTGATGCACAGTGTATTCCGGCCATATCTTGACTCTTTTGTCATTGTCTTTATTGATGATATTCTGGTATATTCCCGGAGTCGGAAAGATCACGAGCAGCACCTGAGGACAGTGCTTCAGACTCTGAGGGAAAAGAGACTATGTGCAAAGTTTTCAAAATGTGAGTTTTGGTTGGATTCCGTGGCATTCTTGGGTCACGTGGTATCGAGTGAGGGCATTCAGGTAGATTCGAAGAAGGTAGAGGTAGTGTAGAGTTGGCCCAGACCATCCTCAGCTACAGAGATTCGTAGTTTCCTTGGCTGGGCGGGCTACTACCGTCGTTTTGTGGAGGGGTTGGATTGTAGCCCCTATGACTAGATTGACCCAGAAGGGTGCTCCATTTCAGTGGACAGAGGAGTGTGAGGCGAGCTTTCAGAAGCTCAAGACAACCTTGACTACAGCCCCAGTTTTGATATTGCCTACCGGTTCGGGGTCTTATGCTGTCTATTGTGATGCCTCGAGAGTTGGCCTTGGAGCGGTATTGATGCAGGACGGTAGGGTGATTGCCTACGTGTCCAGACAGTTAAAGATACACGAGAAGAATTATCCTTTTCATGATCTTGAGTTAGCTGCCATTGTTCATGCCTTGAAGATCTGGCGTCATTACTTGTACGGTGTGCCTTGTGAGATATATACTGATCACCAGAGTTTGAAGCACCTGTTCATGCAGAAGGATCTTAATTTGCGTCAGAGGAGATGGCTAGAGTTGCTAAAGGATTATGACATCACTATCTTGTATCACCCGGGCAAGGCCAACGTGGTGGTCGATGCTTTGAACCGCCGAGCAGAGAGTTTGGGGAGTTTGGCTTATTTACCAGCAGCAGAGAGGCCTATGGCGATAGATGTTCAGGCCCTAGCCAGCCAGTTTGTGAGATTGGATCTTTCGGAGCCCAGCCGTGTTTTAGCTTGTCTGGTCTCTCGGTCCTCCTTGTTTGATCATATCAGGGAGCGGCAGTATGATGACCCTCATTTGCTTTTCCTCAAGGACAAGGTGTTACATGGCGATGCTCGAGATGTGACCATTGGTGATGACGGAGTATTGAGGATGCAGGGTCGAGTTTTTGTACCCAATGTCGATGGGCTTCGGGAGTTGATTCTAGAGGAGGCCCATAGTTCACGGTATTCCATTCATCCGGGTGCCGCAAAGACGTATCAGGATTTGAGGCAGCACTACTGGCGGAGGCGGATGAAGAAGGATATAGTTGGGTTTGTAGCTCGGTGCCTTAATTGTCAGCAAGTAAAGTATGAGCACCAGAGATCGAGTGGATTGCTTCAGCAGATAGAGATTCTGGAGTGGAAGTGGGAGAGGATCACCATGGACTTCGTATCTGGACTCCCACGGACTTTGAAGAAGTTCGATGCCATTTGGGTTATTGTGGATCAGCTGACCAAGTTCGCGCATTTCATCCCTATGTGTACTACCTATTCCTCGGAGCGATTGGCGGAGATTTATATCCGGGAGATTGTCCGTCTGCATGGTATTCTAGTTTCCATTATTTCAGACAGAGGTACTCAGTTCACATCGCGGTTCTGGAGAGCTGTACAGCAGGAGTTGGGTACTCGGGTGGAGTTGAGCACAATATTTCACCCTCAGACAGACGGGCAGTCCGAGCGCACTATTCAGATCCTTGAGGATATGCTCCGTGCGTGTGTGATTGAGTTTGGAGGTTCTTGGGATCAGTTCTTGCCATTAGCGGAGTTTGCCTACAACAACAGCTATCAGTCCAGCATTTAGATGGCACCGTACGAGGCCTTATATGGTAAGCGATGCAGATCTCCAGTGGGTTGGTTCGAGCCGGGCGAGGCCAGATTACTGGGCACAGATTTGGTTCAGGATGCCTTGGAGAGAGTCAAGGTGAGACAGGATAGACTCTGTACAGCCCAGTCCAGACAGAAGAGTTACGCGGATCGGAAGGTTCGTGATGTTTCCTACATGGTTGGAGAGCGGGTTCTACTTCGGGTTTCGCCTATGAAAGGCGTTATGAGATTTGGGAAGAAAGGGAAGTTGAGTTCGAGGTTTATCGCCCTTTTGATATATTGAGGCGAGTTAGGGAGGTTGCCTATGAGCTTGCCTTACCTCCCAGCCTGGCAGGGGTTCATCCGGTATTTCATGTCTCGATGCTCCGGAGGTATCACGGTGATCCGTCGCACGTGATGGATTTCAGCTCAGTCCAGTTGGAGAAGGATCTGTCTTATGTTGAGGAGCCAGTGGTAATATTGGACAGGCAGGTCAGGAAGTTGAGGTCAAAGAACATTGCGTCCGTGAAGGTTCAGTGGCGAGGTCAGCCGGTCGAGGAGGCGACCTGGGAGACCGAGCAAGATATGTGCAGCCAGTATCCCCATCTTTTCACTACCTCAGGTATGTCTTTGTGCTCGTTCGAGGACAAACGAATGTTCAAGTGTGGGAGAATGTAATGACCCGACCGGTCGTTTTTGGAATTTATGCCCCGATCCCCTATTAACTACTTTCCCCAAGTTTATTTCGGCTATTTTGAATTGCCGGGATGTTCGGTCTTGAGTTTCGGAGAGTTTTGGGACACTTAGTCACTAAATGAGAGCTTAAGTGCTAGAAAACTTACCATAGTCAGAACAGTGTGAAGACGGCCTCGGAACGGAAATCTGATGGTTCCGTTAGCTTCATTAGGTGATTTCGGGGTTGGGAGCATGTTCGGAATATGTTTTGGAGGTCCGTAGCTAATTTAGGCTTGAAATGCCGAAAGTTGAAATTTTGATGTTTTCCGGTCCGATAGTGAGATTTTGATCCGAGGGTCAGAATGGAATTCCGGAAGCTGTAATAGCTCCGTCATGTCATTTGGGATGTGTGTGCAAAATTTCAGGTCATTCGGACGTGTTTTGGTTAGGTTTTTGATCGAAAGCGTATTTTGAGAGAATTTGAAGTTCTTAGGCTTAAATTCCTGATTAATTCGAGTTTCCGACATTGTTTTAGGTGGTTTAAGGATTGGTAGAAGTTTGAATGATGTTATGGGATGTGTCCGTAGGTTTGGTTGAGGTCCCGGGGGCCTCGGGTTTGTTTCGGATGCTCAACGGGGCATTCTGAGTGTTTAAAAGTTGCAGAAATGTTCCTCAAATCTGCTGCAGACTTCCCTTCTCCGCGATCGCATCTTTCCCTCCGCGATCGCATAGTGTAAATTCGGAGAGGGGTCAATTCCTTCTACGCGATCGCATTATATGGATCGCGTTTGCATAATGCCGCCCTTTCCTTCTTCGCATTCGCAATCCCATCCCCGCATTCACATTGAATAAACTGAGCCGGTGACTCAGTGACCAAGTTCTTCTACGCGATCGCATTGTAGTGTTCGCGATCGCATAGGCCTACTTCTTCCTCTTCCGCGATCGCATGGCTTGGGCTGCGTTCGCATAGTCTATTTTCTGAGCCTTTAAAATTTACTCTTCGCGAACGCGTTCCTCCTCTTGCGATCGCATAGAACCAAATGCCTGGGCAGATATAAACATTTCAAAACGAGGGTTTAGCCATTTTTACCAAAACTCAAGCTTGAGAGCTCGGATTTGAGAGAGATTTCGAGGGTTTTTCATGGACAACGATTGGGTAACGATTCTAAACTCCTTTTCACTTGTAACCCACTAGTCTAAGCATAAATTCCTCTATTAATTTCGGATTTTGAATGAAAAATTGATAAAAACATCATAGACTGAATTATTGAGTTTTGAGTGGGTGTTTGACCTCCGATTTGAGAGATTTTTATATGGTTAGACTCGTGAGAGTACGAGGGTTCTAAAAATGTTAATTTCATCCGATTCCGAGATGTTGGCCTGAGGGGCATTTTGGTCATTTTACCTAGTTTCGCGTCTTAGCTTTGAATTAAATCGAAGAATCAGTTGCTTAAGATGTTATTTACGATATGTAATTGAATTGAATAGATTTGGGCCATTTGGAGTCGGATACTCGTGGCAAACGTGTGGTTTCGAGTTGATTTTGGAGCCGGTTCGAGGTAAGTAGCTTGTCTAACCTTGTGTGGGGGACTTTTCCCCTTAAGATTGATATTGTGTTAATTGAAATGACTCGTGCGTGAGGTGACGAGCGCGCACTTGTGCTAATTGTTGGAAATCCGGTCTTTCTTTTAATATAGCCTTGAATTGTGTTCCTCCTTTCTTTGCTTACACTGTTTGGATATTAAACCTGCTGTAGCTTAGAGAAGCATGCCTACTTGACTAAATTGCTTTATCTGTCTTAACTGTCTTAATTGTACTACGTGAATCATGCTAGGTTAGTATTACCTGCTTCACTTTGATATGAAATTGATTGGATTGAATTTTGTTGTTGCTGTGTATTTACTTTGGGACTACGGAACGGTATTCCGGGAGATCCCCCTGCACTTTATTTTGGGACTACGGGACGGTATACCGGGAGCTCCCCTGTATGTTTACTTTGGGACTACGGAATTGCATTCCGGGAGATCCCCCTGCACATTTATGAGTTGGACTACAGGATTGCACCCAGGAGATCCACTGGACATGATATTTATATTTGGGGACTACAGGACGGTATCCTGGGAGATCCCTGGCTGTTATTTTGGAACTGAGTTATGTTCTTTCACTGTGTTTTGCTTGCCTTGTAATAGTTGTTGTTCTCCTTTATAATCATGTGTTATTTAATTACACTGTCATTTCACAATGTTAAACCTGTATCTTATTTAACCTCAGTAGGGCCCTGACCTTCCTCGTCACTACCCAACCGAGGTTAGGCTTAGCACTTACTAAGTACCGCTGTGGTGTACTCATGCCCTTTCTGTGCATGTTTTTCATGTGCAGATCCAGGTACTTCTACCCAGGCGTATCACCCTTGAGGCAGGGAGCATTTCGGAGATTTTGAGGTACATCTGCCGCGTCCGCAGACCGAAGAGTCTCCTTCTTTACTCTATGTGTAGTGTTAGCCATTCTATCATACTATTGATGTAGACGTTTCTGGAGATTAGAGCACTTTACTGTATTCCTCTTAGCTTGTGTTCCCATGAGTTTTCGAGTTTTGGGATAGTAATGTAGGATGCTGTGATGTGGAGTTGTATATGCCGAGCGGCATTTTATATACTGTTTCTCCTTTAAATTGTTCAGTTTTGACTATTATTCCGCAAGTTAGTTATGTTTTCCGCATTGTTAGGCTTACCTAGTTGTAAAGACTAGGCGCCATCACGACATGTTCACGGTGGGTGAACTGGGGTCGTGACACATGCTCCTAGACATACTGGCTCTGTGCGAGTTTCCCTCGTTTCCTCCATTAGTGCTGCTATTTCCTGAGGAGTTAGTAGTTCTTGATCTCCTGGGCTTGGTGGTTGTGGACTCATTGAGGAAGAGGGAGAGGGAGTTAGTGGTTCGAAGGGACTCATTGGAGACAGTGGAGGTAGAGTTTGTGGTATGTGTATGTGTTCGTGTATCCAAGGGATTGGAGACTGTGTTTGTGGGTAGAATGGTAGGTCTGCATAGTGTGGTGGCTGGGAGGGAGGCTGGTACTGAGGGAATGGATTCCACCATGTGTTGGTGGTCTGCATCGGGGTGGTTGTCTAGTTGTACTGGCCATAGAATTGCACTGCTGCTGTCATTCCCTCTGTGATTATTTTAGCTAAGTCTTTGGGATTTTGGAGGTGTATTATAACCTCATGATTGTTGACGATCATGGAGAACGTTAGTGCATGGTTTTGGAGACCCATTTCCAACCATGATTGATAAGGTTAGAATGGATTGGGGTCTTGTGATATGTATATCACAGGGTATGTTGGAGGTGGAGGTGTGTGTGTGTTGTTCTGCATGATTTGTTGATGGAGAAAGTGTATGTTGAGGGAACGAAATGGTAGCAGAGAGGGCCTGCGGTGTTGGGTCCTTAGAGGAAAAATTGGAGCATGGTGTCTTTGCATGGTTATATTGTGGTGTGTATTCTGATGTAGGTGAAGTATTGGGGCGTGGGAGTGGGAGTGTTAATGATTGAGTAGTGTTTATAGAAGTTAGGTCATTGGGTAGTGTAGTCGGTTGAGTGTGGTTAGGGAATGAGTTTTCGTGTGGGTTGAGCTTATCACGTGGGCTGGAATTGGGTGAGGAATGTTGCAAGGAGAGGGGATTGGCAGTGGTTGTTTGGGTGGTGGGATGTGAAAGGAGCAGTGGTATATCATTATGGGTAGTAGCGATACCTTGTGGGCTTGGTGTAGGGTTTGGGACATGCATGCAAGAGTAGTTGTGATTGGTTGTGAGGGGAGGTGGTGTGACGTGGCTTGTGTGGGAGTTACCTTGGTGTTAATAGGGTTACTGTTGACCCTAGGAGTTTGTGATATAGGGTTATGATTAGTGTTTGTATTTTGAGGTGGGTCGGGTACGTGTGAATGAATTGGCAATGACCCGGGTGCATTGGCAAGTGTATGGATTTGGCCCATAGTTTTTCTAGTGGGTTGGCCTGTTTGGCTTGAACTTTGGAAGAGGAGGTGTGCGTTATGTCGTTTGAGCAATTTAATAATTCAAAGTGATTTTTAATAGCTAATATATGATTAGGAGGGAGTTGTTGAGGTGATCTATCAAGTAATTGAGTATTAGTTGCATTAGGAGATTTAAACGGCATACCTGTGTGGTAGTTTGCTACCTTTGTCACTAGCGGTTGTTCGATGTCCATTGTTGTAGATGATGAAGCTGAGGTGGTGGCATCAGTTGTGTTGATGATTTTGTCGATTGAGCGCCTGTGAGCTTTTGTCTGCCTTTTTGGAAAAACGACTGTCTTCCACTCTTCTTGGGGTGGCGTGTCCTTCGTATCTTGTTGTGTAGTTAATGAGTTATGAGTTGGTGGAGGTGGTGTAGTCTTGAGACTGGTGGTTATAGGGCAGTGGGTGGTGATGTGGCCTATTCTTCCACAACAAACACATAACATATTAAGGCCTTCATATAAGATCTGTTGGCGATGGTTTCCCATGAATACATGTGATTTTAAAGGTGTTTCAAGGGGTACTTCAATACAGATTCTAGCATATCGACTCCTTGATGTAGCTGATGTGCATGTATCTTTTGAGCAATTTGCCTATCGTATTACCTACTTTTTGGAGGATATGGGTATCATAGAATTCAGTAGGTAGCTCCGGTAGGCGTGACCATATGGCTGTGTAGGTAAGCTTTGCCGTAGATGCTAGAAACCTTGGTTCCCATCGTCTAACGGATAGAAAATGGCCTAAGACAAACCATGGCCCTTCATGTAAAGCTTTAGTCGTATTTTCTTGTCTTTGATACTTAATAAGAAAGAAATCATTGCCCACATCGATAAGGGCTAGTGATTCAGTGGGTTTCCACAGTTGTTTTAATTTTTGTTTGAGGGTGAGGTGATTCACTTTTCTTTCAAAAACTTTGATGATTATTGAATTTTCCCATGGAGAGTAAAGCCTCTCCTTGTCCTCTGTGGATAGTGGAATGAAATTTTCTGCAGTGTCTGTGGGGAGACTTTCTTCTGACATGTCAATATTGTAAGGGTTTATATGGATTATTGGTAGTGAGGTGTCATTGTGGTTGAGTAAGGTTTGAAGGAATGACTGATTAGCTGGCTTTGGATTGGTTCGTCAATTTCAGGGAATTTGCATTAGAGTCAGGAGGGGCAGGGATTGGGATTGGAGTATTTTCTGACATTATGGATGTTGTGGACTCATAAATGTTTTTGAGAGAGGTGAGAGCTTCTCTCACTAAAAGCTGCTATTGCTCACTTCACGGATTGCACGCAAATCGAAGAAGGCTAAACGAAGCTAATCGAGGTCTCGGAACACAAAAATAAAGGTTAAAACTATAAATGACCTATTGGATCATCATAGATACCCCTCGTATTGCTTAACTAATATTTTCAAAAATAATGGACCATTAGTTATCAACTTTCATCTAGGAGTTGAGAAAATAAATATCTACGAGTTTTGAATCGTCAACAAAATCACTTAAGTATCTTTTTTTCTCCTCAAAGTAAAGCCAAACGTCTTTCAAATTAAATCGGTATGTTTTCGTTTGGAAAAAAAAAGGCCCTTCAATTTTTTCAAAAGTTTGGCTAAATAAGTTACAAATGGACAAGACAGCTAATTAACTAGATCATGACACCCTAATGAAAAACAATTTTACTTTTTAATCCTATTTGAAAACTAACTAAAGAGACCCTTTAAGTACCAAAAATAATTATGCAATTTGAGAACGCAAGTGTAATGTAAAGATAAATCATAACACGTCATCCCATTTCTCTCTATATGGCGGGGGTTTGATTGGATAAAAAGTTTAAAAGAGGAAAGAATATTTTTGAAACTTGTAGTATTAAATATGCCATATCAAATCTGTGGCTATAAAAGCGTATCATTAAAACGAAAAATTTAATTATTATATAATATATACTCCACAATTTATATTTATATAATTATTAATAAAAGTTTCAAATTTTAATAATTTTTAACATTTGGTAGACGTAAGATTGAGTGAGTTAATTGGATAAATTTTTCTCACTAAATTAAATAATATATTTACCTTCTCATCAATTTTATTTTTCTTTCTTTATGTATAGTCTTTTTTCATGGTTCTTACGATTTTATTTTCTAATTTCAACTCTTATTCTCTAAAATAACTATATTTTTTTTGTCACATTTGATTGATCCACACACCAGAAAGCAAGTTCTTTTGTGTCTCATCTTTTTTAACTAAGAAATCCCCGAGGCAAATGTCGCAAGGTTCAAAACATGATGAATAATGGGCTCACTCTTTACCATTTTTACTTAAGGGAAGAATTCAATACCATATGACGCGCGCCTAACTCATACATCATGAGTTGTGCTCTCACCACTACATCAAAGTCATGTAGATTTGTTTTGTGTATCAATATTATATGAATTTTATAAAAGATATTTCAGGGACTTTTTAATATTTGGTTTAGGCCACCAGTTTTGTTGAGTCTTCTCTCATTGACAATCAACAATTATTTACAGACTACTGCCCCGCTATAAACGTACGGTTCAACCGGCTTCATTCACATTTGGTAACAGAATGACAAACTCAATGTCTTTAATGCTCTTGTCATTGTTGCCTTATTTTACGTGAGACTCTATAAATTTTATTGAGAATGTCGGGGGCGGATAAGTGGCTCTAGTAGGAGACTAGTAAAGCCTTGATTTAGGTCCCTCAAAAATTTTAATAATAGATTTTATAAATTTATTTCAAATTAGACAATATTAATGTTTGTAGAAAAAATAAAAAAGTGCAAAAAAAATTATAAAAAAGAAAGAAAGGTGTCTACTCTTAAATAGTAAAAATATTTTTTAAACTTTGAATTAAACTACTTAAATCTTCATATTAGTAAATATATTTTTTACAACAATATCAAAGGTAACATATCGCAAATACATGTCTAATATGTCATTTATTTAAATTTTTCTTTTCTAATATAAATAATAATATTACTATGTGAAGTTAAAGACATTATGTCAACTAAGAATATATGCTATAAACAACAAGTATGAAAAAAATGTCAAGATTAATTTTTTTGCATATACGTGTGTATACACACTAATAAAAAAGTATAAGGCCTCTTATTAAAATTTGGCTTTAGGCCGCCAATTTTACGGAGCCGCCCTTAATTAGATGATCGAAAAGGTTATTCTGTTGGTCCCTATCTTTACTGGCTTCTTATAGCCGCCCCGATTTTTAGTTTTTTAACCATAATCTTACTAAGACCAGTGGGTACTGATTTTGGTGCTTTTACCCCAGGGTTGGCACTGATCAGCTCCCACAAACTTTGAGGAAGTTCGATGCCATTTGGGTGATTGTGGATCAGCTGGCCAAGTCCGCGTACTTCATCCCTGTGTGTACTACTTATTCTTCGGAGCGGTTGGCGGAGATTTATATACGGGAGATTGTTCGTCTGCATGGTATTCTAGTTTCCATCATTTCAGATAGAGGTATCCAGTTCACATCACGGTTCTGGAGGGCCGTACAACATGAGTTGGGCACTCGGGTGGAGTTGAGCACATCATTTCACCCCAGACGGACGGACAGTCCGAGCGCACTATTCAGATTCTTGAGGATATGCTCCGTGCATGTGTGATGGGGTTTGGAGGTTCTTGGGTTATTTCTTGCCACTGGCTGAGTTCCCTACAACAACAGCTACTAGTCGAGCATTCAGATGGCACCCTATGAGGCCTTATATGGTAGGCGGTGAAGGTCCCCGGTGGGTTGGTTCGAGCCGGGCGAGGGTAGATTATTGGGCACAGACTTGGTACCGGATGCTTTGGAGAAGGTTAAGGTGATTCAAGATAGACTCCGTACAACCCAGTCCACAGAAGTGTTATGCGGACCGAAAGGTTCGTGATGTTTCCTACATGGTTAGAGAGCGGGTCTTGCTTCGAGTTTCGCCTATGAAGGGCGTTATGAGATTTGGGAAGAAAGTGAAATTGAGTCCGAGGTTTATTGGTCCTTTTGAGGTATTGCGGCGTGTTGGGTAGGTTGCTTATGAGCTTGCCTTACCTCCCAGCTTGGGAGGAGTTCATCCGATATTTCATGTTTCGATGCTCCAGAGGTAACACGGTGATCCGTCGCACGTGTTGGATTTCAGTTCAGTCCAGTTGGACAAGGATCTATCTTACACTGAGGAGCCAGTGGTGATACTGGACAAGCATGTTCGGAAGCTGAGGTCAAAGAACATTGCATCAGTGAAGGTTTAGTGGCGGGGTCAGCCGGTCGAGGAGGCGACTTGGGAGACCGAGCAGGATATGCGCAGCCGTTACCCTCATCTTTTCACTACTTCAGGTATGTCTCTATACTCGTTTGAGGATGAACGAAAGTTTTAAGAGGGGGAGGATGTAACGACTCGGCCGGTCTTTTTAAGAATTTATGCCCCGTTCCCCTATTAACTGCATTCCCCATGTTTGTTTCTGCTAATGTGAGTTGTCGGGAGGATTCGTTTTGAGTTTTGGAGTGTTTTGGGACACTTAGTCCCAAAATGAGAGCGTAAGCTTTAGAATTTGGACCGTAGTCGGAGCAGTGTGAAGACAGCCTCGGAATAGAATTCCGACGATTCCGTTAGCTCCGTTGGGTGATTTTAGGCTTAGGGGCGTGTTCGGATTGTGTTTTGGAGGTCCGTAGCTTAATTAGGCTTGAGATGCCAAAAGTCGAATTTTTGACGTTCTCGGTCCGATAGTGAGATTTTGATATCGGGGTCGGAATGAAATTACGGAAGTTGGAGTAGGTCTGTCGTGTTATTTGGGACGTGTGCGCAAAATTTCAGGTAATTCGGACGAGGTTTTATAGACTTCTTGATCAAAAGTGGAAATTGAAAGTTTTGGAATCCTTAGGCTTGAATCCGAGGATGATTTGGTGTTCCTGCGTTGTTTTGAGTGTTCCAAGGGTTGGTACAAGTTTGAATAGTGGTATATGACTTGTTCGTATTTTTGGTTGAGGTCCCGGGGGCCACGGGATGATTTCGGAAGGTTGACGGAAGAAATTAGGAGATTTGGAAACAACTTCAGCTACTGAAGTGCTGTCATAACCGCACCTGCGGATTGGGGACCGCAGGTGCGGGCCTGTAGAAGCGTGTGGCCAGTCGCAGATACGGCCAGAGGAAGGAAAATCAGGAGTCATAGGTGCGGGTGCTTTATCGCACCTACGAGACCGCAGATGCGGTAAATGAAGCGTAGGTGCAGCCAGTGCATTTAAGTGAATTCTCCCAGATACGCACCTGGGACCGCAGGTGCGGGTCCGCAGATGCGAGGAAATGGCCGCAAGTGCGGAAACCCTGGGCCAGAACCTATATAAGGTTTCAGTCGCGATTTTGCCCATTCTTTCATCATTTTTATTCGAGAATTGAGCTTTTTGGGAGGTTTTTGAGAGAGGATTCAAGGGAGCTTCAATGAGGTAAGATTTTTGGAATCCAAACTCGTGTATATGGTATTATTCTACTGATTTGGCAAGAAATTTATGGAAAATAGGGGTTAGAATTGGGGGTTTAGGGTTTGAAATTGGAGACTTGGAATTGGGGATTTGAGGGGTTGTTTGTGGTCCAATTTTCGTGTATTTGGTATGTATGCACTCGTGAGAGTGAGGATTTAAGTTTTGCGAATTTTATCCGATTTCGAAACGTGGGCCCGGGGGACTTTTTGGGCGAATATCCTAATTTCGCATGTTAGCTTCGAATTAATTAGTTGAATTAGTTACTTGAAGTTATATTTACATTATGCAATTACTTTGAATAGATTTGGGTCATTTGGAGTCGGGTACTCATGGAAAGAACGTGATATCGAGTTGATTGAACTGGTTCGAGGTAAGTGGCTTGCCTAACCTTGTGTGGGGGGAACTCCCCTTACGATTTGGTATTGTTGATATATGAAATGCCTTGTACGTGAGGTGACGAGTGCGTACATGTGCTAATTGTTGAAAATCGTGTTTTCATTAAGTAACTACAATTTGTGTTTTCTTCCTTGTTGAACACGACTTGCAATTTAAGCCTACTGTTAGCTTGGGGAAGCATGTCTAAGTGATTTAATTGCTTTACTTGCTCAAACTGTTTTATTCAAATTTTGTGCAGCATGCTAGGTTAGAAATATCTGTTTTTCCTTGGTATGAAATTGGATAGGATTGAATATTCTTCGTGATGCTGTTGTGTGTTTACTTTGGGAGTACGGGCGATATCCCGGGAGATCCCCCTTGCTTGTTTATTTGGGACTACGGATTGGTATTCCGGGAGATCCCCCTGCACATTTATATTGGAACTACAGGACTGCACCCGGTAGATTTCCCCTTGTACTGAGTTTTACATTTGGGACTACGGATTGGTATTTCGGGAGATCCCCTGCGCATTACGAACTGGACTACGGGACGATATCTCGGGAGATCCATTGGATATTTACTTTTGGGACAACAGTACGATATCCTGGGAGATCCCCGGTTGCTCTCTCTATGTATCGCTATCTTCTTTATGTGATTTTTTCTCTGTTGTAGTTGTTGCTATTCTTATTACACTGTGTTGCTTTATACTATTTCTTTTCCTTATATATATGTTTATGACCGGTAGGGCCCTAACCTTCCTCGTCACTACTCAACCGAGGTTAGGCTTGGCATTTACTGGGTACCACCATGGTGTACTCATGCCCTTTCGTGCACATGTTTTTCGTGTGCAGATCCAGGTTCATCTGCTCAGCCATATCGTTAGCGAGACGAGGCGACTTTTGGAGACTTTGAGGTATATCTGCCGCGTCCGCAGAATGAGGAGTCTCTCTCTCTATCTCTTTCTGTTAGCTTTAGGTCTTCTGTACTCCCCGTTGACTAGATATTCTGGAGTTAGAACTTTATGTACACATTCTCAGCCTTTGATTTCATAAGATTCCGGATTTTGGGAGTTGATTCAGTTTGAGAGTTTATATTTGTATATGCCGAGCAGCATCCTTAACGTTTATTTATGTTATTACGCTATTTGTGGTTAGTTTTATCTTTCATTTTCCTTTTTCCGCAAATTGTTAGGCTTACCTAGTCGTAGAGACTAGGTGCTGTCACGACAGTTCACAGAGGGCGAACTCGAGTCGTGAGAATAACAATATTTTGTCCTTAAAAGGTCATGTTATTGTGACTTATGGAAGCATTTAGCAACAAAGATGATTGTTGCCCTGCATCTTTTCTAGATTTTTTTTGTTTCCCACTCGGAATCCGGTACCCGTATTGGAGCTCGATTATACTCGAATTGGCGCTGCATAGGGCCCCATTCAGGGAGAAGCGCTCCCTACCAAGAATTTTTCCATACCCAAGGCTTGAACCCGAGACCTCTACCAACTAAGGAGGTCGATTAGTAGCTGCAGAAAGAGAAGGGTCATTTGATCAGCCTACAACAAAAAGAGTTTAAAAGAAAAGAAGAAACACAACAACACAAACACTTAAGTGTGGGGTTCCAGGCCTCAAGGAAGCCGACAACGTCATACACCACAATCTCAATCCTAACGAAGAAGTAGTCGTGCTAGAATTGTCGACTACCCAATAATTTTTATATTAATAAACCAATAAATAAATCTTCTTCCGATAGTTTTTCAATGCATGTACCACAATATCATCACTTTTGCGACGTTCTTCGCATATGTTGATAAACAAAATAAAAAAATCACAATATAGATAATGCAAATAGATCTCATAATTCACTTAAAACTGTTTTAAGAACAATTAGTAGCCTAATGTTATCTTATGTTAAAGGATTTGCAACACATTATATGCATAGCTCATAGCCATTGCTTGACATGATGACAATCTCAGAGTTTCCTGTTATCATTCAGCTAAGAAGAAGATGTAGTTGATATGTAGATGAAGAGGATGAAGAAGAAGATGAAGCAGAGAGTTTTAGAGAGAGAAAGCAGGCAGAGCATTCTATATTGTATTAGACAAAATGAAAAACTTAACTTCTGTTTACAGAGGAGTTAGTTTAAATACGCTAACTAACTAACTTAAAAACTAAATAGAAAATGACTAAACTACCCTTTTATACTTTAACACTCCCCCTCAAGCTAGGTGGTGTGAAGATGTTTAAAACACCTAGCTTGGAGTTTGGATATTCATGTTGAACTTTACTAAGCCCTTTTGTAAGGAGATCAACAGGTTGGTCCTTTGTTGCAATATACTTGGTGATTACCAAACCTTGTTGAACTCTTTCTCTATAAAGTGGCAATCTATTTCTATATGTTTGGTCCTTTCATGATATACAGGATTAGCAGCTATTTGAATAGCTGCTTTGCTGTCATAATATATTTCAATTGGTAGTTTAATGTCTGCATCCACCTCTTTCAGTAGTCCAATGAGCCAAATCAACTCTGCCACACTTGTTGCTAGGCTTTTGTATTCAGCTTCTGCTGAACTCTTAGAGACTGTAGTTTGTTTCTTAGATTTCCATGATACTAGAGAATCTCCAATTTTAATAAAGAATCCTGTTACAGATCTTCTGGTAAGAGGGAAAGAAGCCTAATCTGCATCACAATATGCAGTAATAATGTTGCTGGATTTGCTGGATAAAAGTATTCCTTAACCTGGCTGATTTTTAATATATCTTACAATCCTCAATGCTGCATCCATGTGAGACTTCTTAGGTTGTTGAAGGAATTGACGTAGTGTTTCTACACCAAATGATATGTCAGGTCTTGTTACTGTTAGATATAACAGTTTCCCAATGAGTCTTTGGTATGCTTGCTGATCAGTGAGAGGATCTTCTTCAGATTTGATACCTTTTCCAATCTGATCATCGTATGTTTTTTATGTAAGCTTCATGTTGGTGTCTATAGGAGTCACAGCAGGCTTGGCTGCTGACAATCCAGCTTCAGATATGAGTTCTAGTGCATATTTTCTTTGATGCATAATAATTTCATGCTTTGACCTTGCAAATTCAATACCCAAGAAATACTTTAACTCTCCCAAACCTTTCATCTTGAAAGCTTAATGCAGGGACTGTTTAGTTTCTTCAATTAGTTTCAAATTGTCTCCTGTGATTAACATATCATCAACATAGACTAGTACCATTACACTTTCCTCACTTTTCCTTTTTATAAATAGAGAATGATCAAATTGACTTTGTCTGAACTGAAACCTTAACGAAGGTTCTGATAACTTTGCATTCCATTGCCTTGGTTCTTGTTTAAGCCCATACAAGGATTTGATTAGTCTACTCCATGTAGATTTTATCATGAAGATCTCCTTGAAGAAAGGCATTATACACATCCATTTGGTGTATATGCCATTGTTTTGCTGCTGCTAAAGCCAAAATTGTCCTAATAGTTACCATTTTCACTACAAGTGAAAATGTTTCTTGGTAATCAATCCCCTCCTTTTGACTGTACCCCTTTGCTACTAACCTAGCCTTGAATCTTTCAATCTCACCTGTAGCTTTGTATTTGATCTTGAAGATCCATTTACACCCTATAGGTTTCTTACCTTCTGGTAGAGTGACAATTTCGCAGGTGTTATTGTTCTCAAGTGCCTTTATTTCTTCATTCATTGCTTCCACCCATCTAGGATCTTTTACTGCCTCAGAATAGTCTGCAGGCTCAATAACAGAAGAAAACACACTCATATAGGATTGATATTTGGGTGATAGTTGATCATATCCTAGATATTTGTTTATTGCATAAGGTTCATCTCTGTGAATATTCAGTGATACAAAGTCTTTCATCCATATAGGTGGATTTTTGTCTATTGTTGATTTTCTGACAATCATTTGTTGGGGTTGAGTCTGCTGAGGTATTTGTTGATCTGTCATGGTTTGTTCTAAGTGTAACTGAACATCTGTGATTGGTGAAGGTATATGGTTTGTATCTGTTTCTGCTACTTCAAAGTCTTGATTTTATTGTTGAACCATAGTGTTTGAAAGGTTATTTGTAAGACTAATCTCAGGTATAACATCTAGTGTTATCCCTGTATGCAGAGTAGGATCTACAAATAAGGACTGTGCTGTAGTTTTGTTTCTATAACTGAAAGGGAATATGTCTTCCCTAAATGTCACATCTCTGCTAACAAAGAAAGACTGATTAGCAATATCAGATAAAATGTATCCTTTTTGGACCTCTGAGTATCCCATATGAACAACTTTATTAGCTCTTGGCATAAGTTTATCATGTTCCTGCACAACCTTTGTAAAGCATAAGCAACCTAACACCCTAAGATGTTCTAGAGAAGGTTTCTTCTGGTATAATTTTTCATAAGGTGTCATGTTACCTATGACTGAACTAGGCATCCTATTTATCAAATATACTGCTGCTAACACACAATGACCCCAGTATTTGATTGGAATTTGAGCTTGAAATCTAATATCCCTGGTTACTTCAAGTATATATCTATGTTTCCTCTCAGCTACTCCATTTTGCTGAGAGGTATAAACACAAGTCCTGTGATAAATAATCCCTAAGTTCTTGAACAGATTATCACACATTGAGTTCATAAATTCTGTGCCATTATCAGTTCTTATAATTTTTACTGTCTTATCAAATTGATTTTTAACATAAGTAAGGAAATGCTGTAAAGAAAGAAACACAGCAGATTTCTGTTTAAGTAGAAATATCCAAGTCATTCTTGAGTAATCATCAACTATTGTAAGAAAATATCTATTACCATCAAATGTATTCACTTTGTAAGGTCCCCACAGGTCTGTATGTATCATGTAAAAATAATAGGTACTTTTAATGCTACTAGAATGAAAAAGCAGTCTAGTTTGTTTAGCACAAGAACATACAGTGCATTTGCTGATCTTTTCTCTAATGAATGGTAAGCTAACATGTAAAATTTTTCTGTAATCCTATAGTAGACATGTGACCAAGTCTTTTATGCCACAGATCCACATTTAGCTGCTTGTTTAGGTTTCCAACTTCTGAGGCTGCTAATGCAATCCTTTTATTCTTCTCCATTATTTGTCTTAGTAAGATGTAGAGCCCATCTTCTTCCTTACCAATCTCCCTCACCTTCCCAGTGAAGAGATCTTGGAAGAAGCAAAAATTAGGGAAAAAGGTTGCTGAACATTTTAGTTCCTTAGTAGCCTTAGACACAGATAATAGATTAAATTTGAATTGTGGCACATGAAATAAATTAAAAATTGTATTCTCGTCTGATAAGGAACTTGCACCTATGTGTGTGACTTGTGTTATATCACCATTTAGTAAGAAGACTTTTTTTGGTTTTTCAATCTCAGTTATTGAGGATTTATCTAACATGTTAATATCAGAAACCATGTGATTTGTAGCTTCAGTATCTATAATCCAATCATAAGGTTCATCAGAAACTANCCATCAATTTATTAAACCTTTCTAATAAATCTTCCCAAACAGCTTGAGCACTAGAAGCATACATAATTCCTCCTAACAGCCCCTTAGCCACAGAATTCATTATCCAAGATAGAAAAATTGCATTAACTCTCTCCCAGTGATTTCCCATGGTTATTGGAAAATTTTCTTTCATGCATGTCCCATCGACCATGCCTAATTTGTTTCTTCCTAGCAATGCTACTCTCATAGACCTATTCCAGATTGAATAGTTTTCAATCCCTGTCAATTGAAAAGAAATTATTTGAATTCCACTTACATCGGCTGGTGACAAGAAAAGTGGATGATTGTAGTCCAATCCTGCAATTGAGTTTCCGGAATTTTGAGTACTCTGCTCTCCTGTGCCCATATTTGCAGGATTTGCCCTTGATTGTTCATCATTTTATTCCCCTCCCTAAAAGGTTAGTTCGTGCATTCTGGCATCGTCATCCTACTCCACAAGATCTAAGGGCCCTCCACCTCCTCCTCCTCCAAGTCCTATCAAAATCAAGAACAAAGCAAAGATGGAGAACGTGAACAACATCAGTAAGGACGACTCAGCCGAAAGGGTAGAGGTTCCTCAGGGTGTTCAGGTATCCAAAGAAAGTGCCGCTCAGCTCGAACAAAAGTTACTGAAATTTCAAGAAGAACTAGACCATGTTCGGAACTTGGCAAGTCTGTCATTCTCC
>NC_031989.1:99627834-99637733 GCF_001879085.1 Nicotiana attenuata | reverse complement strand
CCCTAAGCTTTTTATGCCACAGATTCCCACATTTTAGCTGCTTGTTTAGGTTTCCAACTTCTGAGGCTGCTAATGCAATCCTTTTATCTTCTCCATTATTTGTCTTAGTAAGATGTAGAGCCCATCTTCTTCCTTACCAATCTCCCTCACCTTCCCAGTGAAGAGATCTTGGAAGAAGCAAAAATTTGGGAAAAAAGGTTGCTGAACATTTTAGTTCCTTAGTAGCCTTAGACACAGATAATAGATTAAATTTGAATTGTGGCACATGAAATAAATTAAAAATTGTATTCTCGTCTGATAAGGAACTTGCACCTATGTGTGTGACTTGTGTTATATCACCATTTAGTAAGAAGACTTTTTTTGGTTTTTCAATCTCAGTTATTGAGGATTTATCTAACATGTTAATATCAGAAACCATGTGATTTGTAGCTTCAGTATCTATAATCCAATCATAAGGTTCATCAGAAACTAGTAGAGCTTTAGGAGTACCTATTAAATTTGCTACAGAGTTGTCTGATGAAGGTATTGAAATCTTGTTTAGCATCTGGACAATTTGATCATATTGATCCTTGGTGAAAGTGTAGTTTCCTAATTGATTTCCAGGAGCATTCTCACATGATAGACCATATGCACTTGACTTCTGATTGAGGCTATTACTTGCATTCTGTTCTGGCACATTTGTGTTCATCCCATAGTTGAATGTCATAGTATTATTCTGATCCATCTGAGAGTTATCTGTGAGTACATTGACTGCATTTGCACTATGATTAGGATAATGAGCCCCAGAATTTTTCTTCTTGAACTTGAAATCTGCAGGATACCCTACAATCTTGTCGCAGTTTTCTTTAATGTGTCCTTTAAGCTTGCAAAAATCACACTGTGTGTTGTAATTCTTTTTGAATCTTTGAGGCTGATTATTACCATTTCTTGAGTACATAGCCATATCATAACTACCAGGAATTGCATTAGGATTAGTTCCTAACACACCAAACACAACTGCAACTGATTTTTGGCTTTCATCACTAACTATCATCGCATATGCTTGATTTACTGTAGGTAATGGACTTCGCATTAAAATCTGACTTCTAGCCTCTGAGTATGACTCATTTAGCCCCATCAAAAACTGATACAATTTCAATTTTTGTAAATATAACACAAAATCTCTTGATTTTTCACAATCACACCCAGGAGCAGGCACTAATGCCTCAAACTCTTCCCACAAATCTTTCAGTCTTGAGAAGTATACAGAGACTGAGGCAGTCTCTTGAGTTAAAGTTTCAATTTCTTTGTGTAGGTTGAAGGTTCTTGACCCATCAATTTTATTAAACCTTTCTAATAAATCTTCCCAAACAGCTTGAGCACTAGAAGCATACATAATTCCTCCTAACAGCCCCTTAGCCACAGAATTCATTATCCAAGATAGAAAAATTGCATTAACTCTCTCCCAGTGATTTCCCATGGTTATTGGAAAATTTTCTTTCATGCATGTCCCATCGACCATGCCTAATTTGTTTCTTCCTAGCAATGCTACTCTCATAGACCTATTCCAGATTGAATAGTTTTCAATCCCTGTCAATTGAAAAGAAATTATTTGAATTCCACTTACATCGGCTGGTGACAAGAAAAGTGGATGATTGTAGTCCAATCCTGCAATTGAGTTTCCGGAATTTTGAGTACTCTGCTCTCCTGTGCCCATATTTGCAGGATTTGCCCTTGATTGTTCATCAGTGATAGCCATGGATTCTTGACCTTCAGTGACCAGATTTTCCACTAGAATTGCAACTAAGTTTTGATCGATTTACAAGCTTCAATTTCGTAGCTTGTACTGCTCTGATACCATGTTATAATTCAGCTAAGAAGAAGATGTAGTTGATATGTAGATGAAGAGGATGAAGAAGAAGATGAAGCAGAGAGTTTTAGAGAGAGAAAGCAGGCGGAGCATTCTATATTGTATTAGACAAAATGAAAAACTTAACTTCTGTTTACAGAGGAGTTAGTTTAAATACGCTAACTAACTAACTTAACAACTAATAGGAAATGACTAAACTACCCTTTTATACTTTAACATTTCCACCTAACATGAGGAATTGATTAACTAAAAAAGAATAAACTATAATATAGCTCATAGATATTTACGAGTCCGAAACCAAAGTAATACATAATTCTTTTTTTTGTTTCTCATTGGGTGTCCTGTACCCGTATTGGAGCCCGACTATATTCGAATTTACGCCGGATAGTACCCCATTCGAGGGGAAGCGCTCCCTACTAAGGATTTTACTATACCCAGGGCTCGAACTCGAAACCTCTGATTAAGGCAGGGGCAGTCTCAACTGCTGCACCACATCCTTTAGCAGAAACATAATTCTAACTTTAAAGAATCAAAAAGTTGTGGAAAAAAAAAAAAAAAGAAAGAAAGAGTGTTACATATAGCGCCTTTTTTTGTTTTTTTTTTGTTTTTTGTTTAAAGCTAAGTGTTGATAGTTATAGTGGTTACATTTATATATATATAGAGAGAGAGTTAGATTATATATACAGTCTAATAGCAGAATTTCAACTGTAGCCCTAATATATCAACTTTCCTACAAAAACTAGTAGGACGTAATAATAATGCTACTAAAACCTTAAAATCTATATTACATATCTTTAGTATTGCCAAGAGAGCAATATCTCTCACGCTGGCTTGCAAAACATATTAAATTTACATTTCTTGCCGAAAAGATCACAAGTAATATGTTCTTATAATTTCACTACAAAAAATGTGTATATTCGGCGGTTATATTTGCCTTTAGTGGCGGTTTCGAACCGCTGCAAATCAGTATTTGTGGCGGTATCCAAAAACCGCCGTAATCCCAGTCAGTTATGGAGCGCCATTTCCTAAATCTCGTGCCTGAAAAAAAGTTAAGATAAAAACATGGTGACAAATATTACCTCAATAGTTCTTAATTTCGAAATATGATACCAGTAAAAAGAACAAAACAAAAAGGGATATGGTATAAACAATATTATGAACTATAAGTTTACTTATAAATGCTTGGTTGAGCACATAATTCATCACCATAGTAGACTTTAACAAAAAAATTCATCACCACAGTTGACTTTATCAAAAGAATTCATCAGCACTGTGCATTCGTTTCTGTCGTTGGCTGGAATTAATTTAAAAGATGATTCTCAACATTTGACACAGGATATATAAATAAAATAATAACAGCTAAATTTTGGAAAGAATAAACATGAGGGCAACAGTAAGAATAGCAATGGCAAATTGACAATAGAGTATATGAGTTTTAAATTAGCTATGTTACTTCACAAAGAGATGTAAGAGGTGTGAAACGCTTAATTTGCACAAAAGTCTGCAGTATCTATATAATTTATTTATTTAAAACGGAAGTAACAAGAATTATGAGTCATATTATAGTATGTCATAGGATTTTGAAGGAGCAGAAGGAGATACCATAGACATTGAGGTGAGATGAGTGATATTTTGTGAGAAAGATTTACATTCCAATGCTTTCTCTACAGCACATGGAATTGTGCCTTGGTGCTATAATCTTCTATCGAGCAACATTATCTGTAGAGACGCATTTTCAATTAACATAGACATTAATAATCTGTTGATCCTACTAGAATTAACAGTTGTATAATCTCTATTTCCTTACCTCTTGCCTCAAATAACTCCGGACTTCAGCCTTAGATGATTGTTTCTTCTTGCTCTCAATACAGCCGTTCGTGTGAACCATATCCTGGAGAAAAGAAACAATATATCCTAAGATGTTTTAGGTATACATAAAAAACATGCACTAAACAGATGGTCCAAATATATTTTGAGTCTAAAACTAAATCACATTCAAGTAAGAAAAGGAAATCCTTCACTTCTTCCAAAGAGAATTTAGAATGATCTAAATGCAAAATAATACAAAGATAGCATGCCCAAGCACTAAGCAGGTAGTTAAAATGGAAATTTGAGTATGAAACAAGATCACTATTAAGAAAATTTATAGTATTGAACCAGCTACTCAGGTACAAAGCAAACAACAGATACCTTCAAACTTGAGATGAACAGTGTGTCCTGTAAATTGCTGGATCTACTAGTAATCTGATCGATCATGGAACCAATAGTTGTGTACAATGACAGATAAACCTGCAGCATTTCCAAATATTAAAAAACTACCTCCTAATAATAAAACAAGCTTCTGAACAAGGAGAACAAGTAACAAAACCTTCATGATAATCTACTTCAAATATTGAGTAGATAACATTTTTTTCTAAAAAGGCTAGCAGAAGTTCAATTCAAATGTAAGTTTTGACTGTCGTAACTACACAACTGCATGGCTCAATGACATAGCATGTACTTTCCACCATTTAAAAATTCGCCGTTAAGTATCAAGGTGAAAGAACATTTGCAAGATGAAGCATCACTCAAAATGATACTACAGTCAATTACATAAGAGCAATCCAATCATTCAACCAATACAATCACATAACTCTATTAGTGGATATAACAATAGACGACCAAAAATGAAACCATTCCTTAGAGCAGCAGATACATACAATCGTTGAAGAAAAAAGCAAGCAAAGCACAGTTCAATTAACTAATTGACAGAGATAAAATGAACCAACAATGGAAGTCTACATTTAGCAAATACATACAATCGTTGAAGAAAAAAGCAAGCAAAGTACAGTTCAATTAATTAATTGACAGAGATAAAGTGAACCAACAATGAAACTCTGCATTTAGCAAATACATAAAATCGTTGAAGAAAAAAAGCAAGGAAAGCACAGTTCAATCAACTATGTTGACAGAGCAAAATATATTGACTGAGCAAAAGCGAACCAACAATGAAACCCTATATCCACATGAATACATACAATTGTTGAAGAAAAAAAGCAAGCTAAGCATATATTCACCAACTATATTGACTGAGAAAAAGCGAACCAACAATGAAACCCTATATCCACATGAATACATACAATGGTTGAAGAAAAAAAGCAAGCTAAGCACAGATTCACCAACTATATTGATAGAGCAGAAGCGAACCAATAAAGAAAACCTAGATCCACAAAAATAAGTAATCAAAACATAGAGAAATAGAGAGGACATGACTGAACATTAATTTAGATGGGAGGACACCATCAAAAAATCCTCGCAACTTCATCGGAGACCAAAAGCTTCATAGTTTCTTACCAATCAACGCCACCATCTCCTTGGCGGGGGAAGGAAAGAGAATATGAGAGGAGAGAAGAGAGAGGGTTTGATAAAATTGGGGTTGGGAGACTGAGAGGAGGGAGTTCTAATTGGAAGAGTGAGATCTTGGATTTTAATATTGTCACCACCCGGATTTCCGACCGTCGGGATCATGATGACACCTGACTCTTATAATACTAAGCAAGCCAACCGATACAGTTCCAATACATTAATCATTAACCAAAACAGGAATTTTACAATAATTAATACTAAGAAGATGTGAAGTGCGGAAATTTCATAGCAGATCTAATACTCTAATAAAAGACTACCCAAAAGATCTGGTGTCACAATCCACGAATGTCTAAGAATTTCTACAAACACTGGTTTCAAGGAAAATACATCTGTTTTTCGAAAAAAATGAAAACGAGACTCAAAAATAAAGGGAAAGGGACTCCAGTATCTGCGGACGCCGTCAGATCTACCTTGGGTCTCCTTTGGACTGAAGGCAGCAACCCAACTCCGATCAGTAAAGTCCAGTACCGGGATCTGCACAGAAAGTGCAGAGTGCAGTATCAGTACAACCGACCCCATGTACTAGTAAGTGCCGAGCCTAACCTCGGCGAAGTATTGACGAGACTAGGACACGACAATAATATAAACCTGTCCAGTTAAACAGTATACTAACAGAATAACAATTAATAAAAACTAAGCAGAAATTAACGGGAAGGGGCAATATGCTATGGGGGGCACCAAAATAAAGAATCATAGCAGTAAAGGTGTCACGACCCAATTCCACTTCAGGTCGTGATGGCGCCCAACACCGTTGTCAGGCAAGCCAACGTGGAATTATTAATAAGTTCTAGTTTTATTTTCCCCCAAATAGTTATCACAAACTCTAAGTTAAATTTAAAAAAGGAAATAATTTGCATCGAACCGAAATAGTTATACAAATCCCAGAAGAATAGTCTACTAATGTGTGGGACAAGACCTGGTGTCACAAGTATATGGGCATCTATTAGAATATACAAAAGAATAATCTACCCTACTGTCAAAACTAGGATAGACAGCCAAAGAAAATACAGAAAGACTCCATCATGCTGCTGGTCGGCATAGGAAATTAGCAGCTCACCGTGGAATCTTGGACTTCAATCAAGTGTGCACACCAGACTGATAACCGGATGTACCTGCCTCAGATCCTGTACAATTAAGTACAGAAGCATAGTATGAGTACATAAACAATATGTACCCAATAAGTATCCCGTCTAATCTCGAAGAAGTAGAGACGAGAGGTCGACTTGACACTTACTAGAGTCATTTAATATAATAATCGTTTTACTATGCATAAATATCACAATTTATAGCATGAAACGATAAGTCATTCTCTAGACAATTCCATAATTAGCCATTTACATTTCAGGGCACTTAACAATAGAAGTCATGAATATGAATTCACATAGATATCATGCGCACATTATGCCGAGGTCGTACGGCCCGGTCCAACATGAAAGAAATGTGCACTGCCAGAGGGTCGAATGGCGCGAACCATAGATGTATCTATTTCTACCCAATCGATCGGCCCGATCCACAATATAAATCATCATCAAGAGGGCACATAAGGCACAATCATAGTCAAATAAATTCACACGAGTTATCGAATGAGTACATGCGTTCTTATACATTGTTCCAATTTCTAACAAGTCCTAAGTGATCTCATTAACATGAAAGGATATAGACATATACAAACATAGCATGATACGGGTCCTAAACTACCCAGATAATTAACATAATAGTAGCTACGCACGGACTCTCGTCACCTCGTGCGTACGTAGCCCCCACAATTAGCACACATGATTTAATTTACTCACCTATGGGAACAATTCCCTCTTACAAGGTTAGACAGGAGACTCACCTCGCTCCAAACGTGATTCCAATACCAAGAACGTGCTCAAACCCTCAATTTGGAGCCGAACGATCCAAAACTAATAAAAAACGAGGTAGGAACTAGTCAATACAAGCTCAAGAGTTCGCTTTTTAATTACTAAAGTAATTCCCCGGGCTTAAACACATGTTTCCTAAAATCCGATCCCGGGCCCACGTGCCCGGATTTCGAAATTTTTCAAAGAAAGTTGTTCTCTATAGCCTAGGGATCAATAATATTTGATTTCTACTTCATTCCATAACAAATTCCGTGGTGAAATCTATGTTTTATCAAAACCCTAGGTCTTGCTCTAATCCCTTGATTTTTCCTAATCTTTGTGTGTTAATCTACCCAAAACTCAAGTATTAAACTTAGAAATAAGGAGTATGAACTTACCTCAAGATGCTAGGTGAAAATCTTCTCTCAAGAGCTCCAAAATCGTCCAATAACCGAGTGAAAAAAAATGGCCTGGAGCCCGTATTAAGTGAGCTCACTGCTTCAATGATTTCCGCAGCTGCGGTCCTGGGCCGCACCTGCGCCCAGCGCATCTGCGGAAAGTAGCCCGCTTCTGCGGAAACTCAACTAGGCCGTTGGGCCGCATCTGCGAGATATAAGCCGCTTTTGCGGAAGGCTTAGGGCCTGGCCTGGCTTGGCCGCATCTGCGAGAGGAAGACAACTTCTGCGGTCTCGCACCTGCGGCTGACCAACCGCAGGTGCGGTTATGACAGATAGCTGGAGAAGCTCCTTCCCAAAATTTCCAACTTCACTCGAGCCTCGCTCGATTGACGCTTGGGGCCCCCGGGCCCTGCCCGAATATACCGACAAGTTTGAAACCATAAAACGGACTTGCTCGAACCCTCGGAATGCCCGAAACAACGCTAAATCTAAGAATGAGCCCCTAAGACCAATTGAATCATACTTATGAACTTCAAGTTCTTCAATTCACTTCTAACGTGCCGAAACGTACTTAAACTACTCGGATTGATACCAAATTCTGCGGGCAAGTCTTAAATGATATATTGGACCTGTACTGGGCTTCGGAACCAACATACGAGCCCGATACCAATGTGATCCCTCATTATTTAGTTTCTTTAAATCCTTAGAATTTCCAGTTTAACAATTTTTAACAAAAATTCATTACTCGGGCTAGGGACCTTGGAATTCAATTCCGGGCATACGCCCAGGTCCCATATTTTCCTACGGACCCTCCGGGACCATCAAATCACGAGTCCGGATCCGTTTACTAAAAATGTTGACCAAAGTCAAACTTAGCTTTTTAAGAAAAACTTAAAGAATCAAGTGAGCCTATTTCAACCCAAACTCTTCCAAAACTCGAACCAACCATCCCCGCGGGTCGTAAATCAGTTAGAGCGCGCAGGAAGTTTTATTTAGGGGAACGGGGTTCTAAAAGCAAAATGATCGGTTAGGTCGTTACATCCTCCACCTTTTAAACAAACGTTCGTCCTCGAACGAACATAGAAAAGTACCTGAGGTGCTGAATAAATGGGGGTATCTGCTCCGCATGTCCTCCTCGGACTCCCAGGTGGCCTCCTCGACTGGTTGGCCCCTCCACTGGACCTTTACCACTGAAATCCTCTTGGATCTTAACTGGAGATCCTGTCTATCAATAATGGCAACTGGCTCCTCCTCGTAACTCCGGCTCTCATCCAATTGAATAGTACTAAAGTCTAACACATGGGACAAGTTGGCATGAAACCTCCGAAGCATAGACACGTGAAAAACTGGGTGAACTCCCGATAAACTGGGGGGTAAGGCAAGCTCGTNTCTCTAGTTAAAGCTAAGGTACTGCTACTTCTACTAGCTTTCTCTCTCTAAAACTGTTTATTCGTAATTGTTGATTTTTCTATGTTTGTGGATGATTTCTATGTTGTTTTCAGGTAGCGTAAAAGATGGCGGTGTCGATAGATGGTTTCTCCATCAGGTGAGTAAGATTTTGTTGAATTTTTTACTTAAATAATGATGCGGTTCCATATTTCGATGTATTTATTGTATAAAATGTCTGGTTTGGGTTAAAATAGGGAGTATACTGCAAAAATGAGGAGTGTGGACGTGGTGAAATGCTGGCCGTTCGATGAATCAACCAAGGAAGTTCATGTGAGAGCTATGTTACCTCCAATTGCCGTGAAGAAATTCAGCTGGTGGCTTGATGTACTGGAATTATCAGATGATAATGTGGATTCTGATGTTATTCCAGTGACGAGAATTCGAACGGCTCCGTTTCTTACCGAATTTCACAGACATGACTTAAATACCATATTAAACCTGTACCGGGCTCTGGAACTAAAATACAGACCCGATACCAACAAGATCAAGCATTATAAAATTTCTAAATACCATTACAGTTTTCAATTTAATAATTTTCTTCAAAAAATTCATTTCTCAGAGTAGGGACCTCGAAATTCAATTCCGCGCATACGCCCAAGTCCCATATTTTTTTACGAACCCTCAGGGACAGTCAAATCATGAGTCCGGGTCCGTTTACTCAAAATGTTGACCAAATTCAACTTAAATCAATTTTAAAGGCAAATCTTAATATTTTCTCAAATTTTCACATAAAGGCTTTCCGGAACCGCCTGGACTGTGCACGCAAATCGAGGAGAAAGAAAATGAGGTTTTGAAGACCTCGGAACCCCCGATTGGGTTCTAAAACACGAGATGCCCTTTTGGGTGATCACATTCTCCACCTCTAAAACAACCGCCCGTCCTCGAACGGACATAGAAAAGTACCTGAGCTAGAGAAAAGTTGGGGATATCTGCTCCGCATATCAGACTCGGATT
>NC_031989.1:99564551-99627682 GCF_001879085.1 Nicotiana attenuata | reverse complement strand
AGGGAAAACCCGATCCAAACCGAACCATGAACACCCCTATGCACAGATGATAAACCTGGCGGCAATGCAAGTCTGTAAGCCACCTCTCCCACTCGATCAAGGATTTCAAAAGGCCCGATGAACCTAGGGCTTAGCTTGCTCTTCTTCCCAAATCCCATTATGCCCTTCATGGGCGACACTCAAAGCAACACTCGCTCTCCGACCATGAATGCCACATCACGAACCTTTCGGTCGGCATAACTCCTTTGCCCGGACTGGGCTGTATGAAGCCTATCCTGAATAATCTTAACCTTATCCAAGGCATCCTATACTAAATCTGTACCCAATAACCGAGCCTCCCCCGGCTCAAACCACCCAACTGGCGATCGAAAACTCCGCTAACGGCAAGAACTGATCCCAAGAACCTCCAAAGTCAATAACAAAGGCGCGGAGCATATCCTCCAAAATCTAAATAGTACGCTCGGATTGTCCTTCAGTTTGAGGATGAAATGCTGTGCTCAACTCGACCCGCGTACCGAACTCATGCTGAACTGCCCTCCAGAAATGCGAGGTAAACTGCGTACCTCAATAAAAAATGATAGACACGGGCACACCATGGAGACAAGCGATCTCCCGGATATATATCTCAGCCAACCGCTCCAAAGAATAGGAAACTGCCACAAGAATGAAATGCGCTGACTTAGTTAGCCTGTCCACAATGACCCATACTGCATCGAACTTCCTCTGAGTCTGCGGGAGTCCAACAACGAAATCCATAGTGATAAGCTCCCACTTCCACTCGGGAATCTCAATCTTCTGAAGCAAACCACCAGGTCTCTAATGCTCGTACTTCACCTGTTGACAATTCAAACACCGGGCTACATATGCAACAATATCCTTCTTCATCCTCCTCCACCAATAATGCTGCCGCAAGTCCTGATACAACTTGGCAGCGCCCTGATGAATAGAATAACGGGAACTATGGGCCTCCTCTAGAATCAACTCACGAAGTCCATCCACATCAGGCACACAAACTCGACCTTGCATCCTCAAAACTCCATCATCCCCAACTGTAACGTGCTTGGCATCTCCGTGCCGCACTGTGTCCCTAAGGACAAGCAGATGAGGATCATCATACTGCAGATCTCTGATACGCTCAAATAATGAAGACCGAGCGACTATACAAGCTAGAACACGTCTGGGCTCAGAAACATCCAACCTCACGAACTAATTGGCCAAAGCCTGAACATCCAAAGCAAGCGGTCTCTCCCCGACTGGAATATACGCAAGGCTGTCCATACTAGCTGACTTCCTACTCAAAGCATCGACTACTACATTGGCCTTCCCGGGATGATACAAGATGGTGATATCATAGTCTTTCAATAGCTCCAACCACCTCCTCTGCCTCAAATTTAGCTCCTTTTGCTGGAACAAATACTGCAAACTCTTGTGATCCGTAACACCTCACACGACACGCCATATAAATAATGCCTCCAAATCTTCAGTGTGTGAACAATGGCTGCTAGTTCTAAATCATGAACTGGATAGTTCTTCTCTTGAATCTTCAACTGCCGCGAAGCATATACAATAACCTTGCCATTCTGCATCAACACCATACCAAGTCTAATACGAGATGCATCACAATATACGGTATAGGGCGATGAATACGTGGGCAACACCAACACCGGCGCCGTAGTCAAAGCTGTCTTGAGCTTCTGAAAGACTCGCCTCACACTCGTCCGACCACCTCGAACTGGGCGACCCGTTTCGGTTCGAACCGTTCATACGGGGCTGCTATAAGAATGAAAACTCCCTCCACAAACCAACGGTATAACTGCAAACCCAAGAAACTCCGGATCTCTGTAGCTGATGTGGGTCTAGGCCAGTCCTTGACTGCCTAATCTTCTTAGGGTCCACCTGAATACCCTCTGCTGATATAATATGACCCAAGAAGGCCACTAAACTCAACCAAAAACTCACATTTCAAAAAACTTAGCATATTAACTGGCTGTCTCTTAGAGTCTGAAGAACAACCCGAAGATGCTGCTCGTGCTCCCCTCAGCTACGGGAGTAGATCAAAATGTCATCAATGAAAACAATCACAAAGGAATCCAAATAGGGCCTGAACACCCAGTTCATCAAATCCATAAATGTTGCTGGGGCATTAGTCAACCCAAATGACATCACTAGGGGTAAACTCATAATGCCCGTACCGAGTGCGAAAAGCTGTCTTAGGGACATCGGATGCCCTAATCCTCAACTGATGGTAGCTAGATCTCAAATCAATCTTCGAAAACACCTTGGCATCCTGAAGTTGATCAAATAAATCATCAATCCTCGGCAATGAATACTTGTTCTTGATGGTGACTTTGTTTAACTGCCGATAATCTATACACATCCTCATCGATCCATCATTCTTCTTAACAAACAACACTGGCGCACCCCAAGGTGAGACACTAGGTCTAATAAAGCCCTTATCAAGCAAATCTTGCAACTACTCCTTCAATTCTTTCAAATCTGGCGGGGCCATACGATATGGCAGAATAGAAATGGGCTGAGTGCCCGGAGCCAAATCAATGCAAAAGTTCATATCCCCGTCGGGTGGCATCCCCGACAGGTCTGCAGAAAATACCTCTGGAAACTCCCGAACAATTGGCACAAAATCCATAGAAGGAACCTCAGAACTAGAATCACGAACGTAAGCCAAATAAGCCAAACACCCCTTCTCGACCATACACCGAGCCTTCATATATGAAATAACCCTACTGATAGAATGACTAGGAGTCGCTCTCCACTCCAACCGAGGCAACCCCGACAAAGCTAAGGTCACGGTCTTGGCATGACAGTCCAATATGACATCGAAGTCAACCATGTCGAGAAGCAAGAGATCCACACTAGTCTCAAGACCCCCAATAATAACCACACACGAGTGAAGACATGATCTACAATGATAGAATCCCTTACTAGCGTGGATAAATACGCGGGAGCACTCAAAGAATCACAAGGCACAACCAGATATAGAGCAAAATAAGATGACACATAGGAGTATGTAGACCCTGGATCAAATAGAACTGAAGCATCCCTACTAGAAACTGAAATCATACCTGTGATAACTGCATCGGAGGACTCAGCCTCAGGCCTGGCTGGAATAGATATGGAGCAAAATAAGATGACACATAGGAGTATGTAGACCTTGGATCAAATAGAACTGAAGCATCCCTACTGCAAACTGAAATCATACCTGCGATAACTGCATCAAAAGACTCAGCCTCAGGCTTGGCTGGAATAGCATAACATCGGGGCTGGGCCCCACCACTCTGAACTACATCCCTGGGACGGCCTCCTGCTGGCTGGCCTCGACCATTAGCGGCCTGACCTCCACCTCTAAAACCTCGACCTCCACCTCTAGCTGCCTGAACCCTACCTCTAGCTGGCTGAGCGGGCGGTGGAACACCCGATGCTGGAACAATGGCACGAGTACCCTGATGCTGAGAACTACTCGATGCTCGAGGGCAAAATCTAGCAATATGCCTCGGATCGCCACAAGTATAGACCTCGGCTGCTGAGACTGCTGACCTTGAAACTGACCCTGACGGCCTGAGTAACCACCCTGAAAACTCTAGAGCGGAGGTGCACTGATAGGAGCTGGTGATGCACTATAGGGTAGCTGATCAGAATACTGCATATGAGAGCCACGACCACCTAGAGCACCGTGAGAAGCCTGAAGTGCTGAATGAAATGGCGTGGGAGGATGGCCCCTACCAAAAGAATCCCTGCCTCCAGACGAGGCACCACTGAACCTACCAGAATGACGAGGCCTCTTATCCAACCCTGACCACTCCCCTGAGCTAGAACCATCTCGACTCGCCTGGCCACATTGGCCGCATCCTGAAAAGAAATCTCGCTCCCTGACTCCTTAGCCATTTGCAATCTAATAGGCTGAGCGTGTCCCTCAATAAACCTCCTCACTCTCTCTCTCTCTCTCGGTGGGGAGTATAAGAAGGGCATGATGAGCCAAATCAATAAACCTAGTCTCGTATTGGGTGACAGTCATAGAACCCTGCTGAAGATGCTCGAACCGCCTGCGGTACTCCTCTCTCTAAGTAACGGAAAGGAACTTCTCGAGAAATAGCTGTGAGAACTGGTCCCAAGTGAGAGCTGGTGAGCCAGCAAGTCTGGCCAAAGAATAATCTCTCCACCATTTCTTGACGGAACCTAACAGATGAAAAGCAGCAAAGTCGATCCTATTGGTCTCCACTATCTCCATGTTCCGTAGAACCTCGTGACAACTGTCTAAATAATCCTGGGGATCCTCTGAAGATGTACAGCCATAGGTAGTAGTGAAAAGCTTGGTGAACCTGTCCAATCTCCACAAAGCATCAGAAGACATAGCCGATCCATCACTGGTTTGTGCTACAATACCCGACGAAACTATCCCAACTGGCTGAGCTGCTGGAGTCTGAAACTAGGGAGCTATCTGCTCCGGAGTGTGAGTAACGAGATTCTGTGCTCCTCCCCTAGCCTGAGAGACGACTGGTGCTACAGGAAGTATGCATGCTTGAGTAACACTCTCCATAAGGCCACTAGACGGACCAGAGCATCCTGGAGTACCGGGGTAACAATGGACCCTTCTGGAACCTGAGCTGGCCCTGCTGGAACGGTCTGGGCCGGAACCTCATCCTCAAGCACTTCCTGAGGCTCCGACGCTGGTGCTGCTGCTCTGGGCTGAGCCCTGTCTCTACCTCGGCCTCTAGCACGGCCTCGGCCTTGTCCTCTGCCCCTCATAGGAGCTACCACTGGGGGCTCGGGCTGCTGATCAACTGATGAAGCGTCATGTGTTCTCCCATCTGCGAACGAACAGAGTAGAAGTTCAATTAGCATTGAGAAATCAAATCGCACGATAGGGAAGTTTAGATGTGAAGTTATTCCTAAACTCTGTAGCCTCTGGGGGATTAGCACAAACGTCTTCATACCAATCCCTCAGACTCTACCTAGCTTGTTCGTGAATTGCGAGTAAGCAACCTAGTGCTCTGATACCAACTTGTCACGATCCGGATTTTCCACCGTCGGGATCGTGATGGCGCCTAACTCTTATAATGCTAGGCGAGACAATAGATATAGTTCCAATACATTAATCATTAACAAAAACATGAATTTTAAAATAATTAATACTAAGCAGATATGAAGTGCAGAAATTTCATAGCAGATCTAATACTCTAATACAAGACTACCCAAAAGATCTGGTGTCACAATCTACGAACATCTAAGAATTTCAACAAACACTGGTTTCAAGGAAAATACATATGTTTTTCGAAAAAAATGAAAATGGGACTCTAAAATAGAGGGAAGGGGACTCCAGCGTCTGTGAATGCCCGCAAATCTACCTTGGGTGTCCTGTGGAATGAAGGCAGCAACCCAACTCTGATCAGTAAGGTCCTGTACCGGGATCTGCACAGAAAAAGCAAAGTGCAGTATCAGTACAACCGACCCCATGTACTGGTAGGTGCCGATCCTAACCTCAACAAAGTAGTGACGAGACTAGGACATGACAATAATATAAACCTTTGTAATTAAACAGTATACTAACAGAATAACAATTAATAAAAACTACGTAGAAATTAACGGGAAGGGGCAACATGTTATGGGGGTACCAAAATAAAGAATCATATCAGTAAAGGAATTTAACAGCTAAAACACCTTGAACCGATAATAACAAATAAACACAGCAACAGAAAATAATGAATGCCATCACCCTTCGTGCTTTTACTCTCAACCTCACAGGTACACCACAATAGAGTGGCGAGAGCGGTCGATGGATCTTTTACCCGAATAGGTCGGGATCGAATCCACAGGGAGCTAGAAGTTGGAGTTGGTTTCCTACCCAAACTAGTAATGTGTAGTACTCTTAATTGCACCTCCAATCATAGTTGGTGTTTTGATTACTTCAAATATTATGCTACAAGATGCTAAATTAAGCTAAGAGTGGAATACTTGAAGGTTATCTAATTGGTTAAAGAGGCACTAGGGAAGTGACCCACTCCTAGATGGATATTTGACGGATTCTCAAGTCTAAGGCAAGATTGTTATGATGGGGATTATGATATAACCAATGCACGAAACTTCTCACTCTATACCTCTCGGTAGTCTGAGTGATTTTGCCCAAATTGACTTTCTCAAGACCAATTGGGTATTACAATTGAGAAAGCAATTGAGGTTCAAGTCGGGTATTACTATCTCTAGGTTTAACCCTTTAATTGGGGCAATCAATCTCTTGAATACGCCCCAATTCCTTGTTGGATCAATTTTCCTAGACTCAAGTTCTCTTTCTCAAGAAGAACCCAAGTCATTAATGCACAAATTAGTGCTTGCAACCACTAATTCAATCATGGAAAACATAAATTGGTCCAAATATCAAACACACAAACACACTCAAGCCTTAAAACTCAAGACCCATCAAATACCCACACTAGGGTTGACCCACAACCCTAGCTAATGGGTCTAGCTACTCATAATTAGGGAAGAAAACAAGAAATTAGATGAAGAAATAACCATAATAATTAATTACAAACTAAGATAATAAGGATTCACTGTAATAGTAGCCCAAAATTACTCAAAAAGGAACAAAAGAGTCGTTCACGTGCTCAGCCCCAAGTCAGATTACAAAAGATGACCTAAAAATATGAAAAGAAAGTATTTATACTAGGCCGAATTTTCTGGACAAAAATACCCCCGACGAGGTAGTGCGGTCCGCACAAAATGCATCGCGGACCGCACTGAGGCTTTTTGGCTTGGATCTGCAGTTTCTGAAGTTGGCCACCGCGGACCGCATAAAATGCACCGCGGCCGCGGTGGCATCAATGCGGTCCGCACAAAAACGACCGCGGACCGCATTGGCATTAATCCTCCCAAGTCCCAACTCTCTGAACTCCTTCTTTCCAGACCACACAATATCGATTGCGGCCACGGTGAGGCCATTGCGGTCCGCACAAACTGCTTTGCGACCGCATTGCTTGAGTTTCCGGAATAAGCACCTCTCTGAATCTCCTCACTGCGGACCGCACGAAATGGGTGCGGCCGCACTGGTTCTGTTTCAACTGTCCTTGAACTTGTCCTTGGTACTTGTGCATGTTTCACTCCTTTTTGAGTTAGTTTTGACTAATTGTCTCCTTTTTGACCTAACCCTGCAAACAAGTACGACATGTAAGCCTTTAAGACTATTTTGTATACATTTTTACTCAAAACTCAAGTAAAAAGGAGTGTAAAATGAACTAGAATCCCTAGTTATCAACTCCCCCAAACTTAAGCTTTTGCTTGTCCTCAAGCAAACAAAATAAGACCCACCTCCTTAAGAGTAAATCCAAGAAAATTCAGCTGACCTAAAGTGACCTCATCTCGCATCAATTGGGACTAACAATTGCCCTCAACTCAAATGGATCATTAACAACTTTCACTCTTTTAAGCACCATGGTTTTAGTGCGACACAAGAGCATCAAGTATTGACTCGACTCATCAAAGAAACTCTTTCTACTACTTTGGTCATTGTGGAACCCAAACTCATACATCCTCAACTCTCCCTAAGCAAACCTCACTTTTAAATTGTAGCACTCAGAACGAGGATAGTGGAAACACACTCATCTCTCTCAAAGAAAGGTCACAAGTCCGGCTCTAAGTACCATAAGCTTGCCCCTTATGTGAGTCACCACTAATGTAAGCTTCATTCAACTTAAGATCATATAGGGCTTTTGTGGAGTCATAGTGAAGGCTTTTGGTTCAGGTTAGGAAATATTTGATCTAAGTAGGTTCCATCTTCCCTTAAGCACTTTATTTGCTTTATTTTGGCACACATTCTCTTGACTTTATTTTGAGTCATTTACTTCTTTCTTCGAGGTTAGAGAGACACACTGTCACTCTTTCTTGTTCATTTCAAACCTTTTTCTCCTTTTTAGGCTTTCCACGCCTTTCATCACTTTACTTTTATTCAATCCCTTCATTTTTTTTCTATATTGCTCATTCTTTTTGACTTTTTGATTTTCTTTCTTTTTCGTTGCCTTTTCCTTTTCTTTCATTTTTGTACCTTTTTTACCACTTTTGTTGCCTATTCCTCGTTCTCTTCCCCCCAAACTTATGCTTTTGCCATGTGCTAAGGACATATTGGGTGCCAAGAGAGGGTCATTTCAAAATGGGTAAAGGCTTGTATAATGGTTGTTGAAGGAAAAGGGCTATTTCTCAAAGGGGTTGACTAGGGACATTATCATTGGTAGGCTATGGATGTTTTCAAGATATCATTTGGATCAAGGAGAGGCTACAATCACTTCTCAAATCATACTACACTTAGGATTTCGCCTAGACAAACATTCAGGGCAAGTTCTAGACTAATGGCACGGGACTTGGACTTGCCATTCAAATTCTCACCACATAAGCTATGGGATTGCTAAAGAGATAGAGTCAGGGGCCCACAATGACCTTAGCTAAGATTTGAGCGACACAATGGTCCCAAAAAACAACTTGATGATTGTCAGCCAACACAAGACTCCCAAGGTCACAACTTTCACCATCCTATACACAACAATTTATTTTTGACCATAGGATCAAAGGCAAATGTGCTAGGCCCAAGTGAAGCTTTGCTTAAGGCACCACTACTCACTAGCTATTAGTTACACAAAAAGAAAAAGAAAATAGACTCAAACCCTTAAGAAGGTTGTCATGCCATCCATCATCGGGAAGAGCCACCCGGTTCATACAAATTCCACCTTTGGAAAGAACCGTGGCGTTAAGAAAACCAAAGGCTTATTGCACACAAAAACTAAAAATAAGAAGATATCAAAATGAATTAAGAAGCTAGTAAAGAAGAAAGAAAATGCGGAAAGTAAAATAAATATGTACAAGAGGGGAATTAGTCGAATATACATAAGGGAGAATGAATATATACATCAGAAAGTAACTTTATATACAGACCAAAGTTGTAAAAGTACGGAAAGTGAATTAAATGAATATGTACATACCAAAAGTGAAAATCAAAGCATCAAAAGAAAGTAGTGTCATATATACAGTCATCCAAATAGGGCTACCCCTCAAATGAAAGCTAGCATTGTCCTCAATGGTAACTAACCAAAATAAGCACAAGAAAAGATAGAGAGTAAAGAGAAAACTCCCTATTGGCCCTTCGTCGGCATAGGTCCTAAGTCTGGGTCCCTGGGTCCTCGATCTGCTCGGGAACCTGTGACTGGCTCCCTGAAATCTGTATCTCCACTGGGACCTGGGCCTGTACTGAGTCCTGGGGTTGTACTGGAATCTGGGGCTGGATAGAGGAACCCCCCTCTGGGTCCTCCAACTCTATAACAGCATCATCAACACGGGGAATCACCCTCCTCCTCTTTGCTGGCCTTTTTGTCTCCTGCTCTGGCTCAGGCTAGGCTGCTGGAGCTGGGTCATGCAATAAGAGGTCCAAAGGTAAGTGATCAGCCTTCATCTTCTCCACGTATGCCCTCAACTTTTTCATCGACTCCTTGGATGCCCGAGTCTTTCTCAATTTCTTTGTTTCTTCGGTAAGCTCCTTCAATGCTTTTCCATGAGAATCCACAGCCTCCAATATTAATTTTTGGTTGTCTAGGTGCTTCTTCTAGTTTTCCAGAAGCTCCTTGAGCATGTCCTCCACTGCCTGTGAGACCTGTGGCTGAGGTGGTACAAACTGGGCCTCTACAGAGGTAGTCAGCACAGACAGCTTAGAAGTGGCTGCCTGCATCCAGTTGTTGATACTGGTAAGGGTCTGGTTCAAGCAGTGGGCAGTCAACAAGTAGGCTAAAGATGAGGGGATATCTGGGACAGTAGAAGTGGAGGGTCCTGGGGCCATGTCTGGTGTGGCTGAAGGAGGCTGAGTAGGAGTCACTACTACTACTGGCTCTTCAGACTGGCCAGTAGAAGTAGGAGCTTTTCCCTTAGGGTCCTTGGGGTTGTTGGGACCCTTGGTGCTGTACCAGGAGAAAGGTGCCTTGGCTTTCACTTTCACATCAAATATTCGCTTCTCCACATCTAGATCCTCAAAATACATGGTCAGGAAATTTGGGAAAAGGTAGGATCTATCACCTTCGCTCACCCCCGTGTAATCACCCTGGACATCACATTCCCGATGTTGATTGGGAACCCCGCCATGATCGATGCCACCAATATAGCCTGGGAGATAGGAAGAGAGTTGTCGTGAGTGGTGGGATCTAGCCTGCTACAAACAAATGTTTCCCACCCTTTTGCTTCAAAGTTAAGGGTTCTCCTTAGAATTTTTACCCCCGGTGTCAACCGTGCTGGGGAGGTACCTGGGATTGCCAAGTATTCAGCTAACCGCGGACGGGCATCCTCCCCCAATGCTACCTTCTCTAAGTACAATGTCTCATCCTCCTCCATGAAGCCCAGATAGTCATTGATCATTTTTCCATCAAACTTCACTTTCAAATTCTCCGCACCTTGGTCACTGTAGTGCCCTTTTTTGATGTGGGCAACATTGGTGTAGAACTCCTTGACCAGGTGCTCATTTGCATCCTCACAATTGCTCGTGAAGTAGTCTCAGCCCACTCTCTCTCTGAAATGTCTCCTCACATTGGGGTTGTGAGGCAAGAGGTCTCTATCGATGAAAGCACGTTCAAGTATCAACTTCCTCTCAGGCCACCATTCTCTGAACTTGTGGTAGGCCACTTCACTTACGAATCTATCTTGCCATGCTTCCCGGTTCCTGGTTCTCTCTACTCCTCCCACTTGGGGCTCACCCCCTCCTTCTACTCCTTCTTATTCTACGGGACCCTCACCGGATAGCGAAGTTGTAGGTGAGGTAGAATAGGCCTTGTCACTGCCCGCAGCTGAGCCCTCAGACGACTCAGAAGATATGTGCACTGATACTTGGGTAGTGGGGGAGCCCCGAGGGGTAGGGTGGTCATCTATCAGTCTCATCCTCTCTGGGAAGTCATCCATATACTCCGGGACTGAGTCAGAATCAGACGCCTCCCGGGAAGGCTCATACTCACTTCCCGATGAATGGGAAGTAGCTCTATCAGCAGCCCTTATGGCCTTTCTTGTTGCCTTTATTGCTTGCCGCACTTGGGGGATCAACCTTATCTTTCCACGTCCCCTCCCCCGGGAGGACTCAACTTTCCCTTTCTATTTATCGCCTCCGCCTCGTGATTTCACCATTATCTGCAAAGAGAATGCATTCTATTCTTGTTAGTATCCCAGTAACAAATGTAACAGTGCAGAATAAAATTGCAGACAATCAGAATTTGCAAACCGCGAACCGCACAAAAATGAAGTGCGGCCGCAAAGAAGCTACCGCGGACCACACAAAATGCACCGCAGTCCGCACTGAGGTGGAGGTCAGACTACCAACTCTCTGATTCTAGGCACCGCGGACCATAAAAAATGTAGTGCGGCCGCGGTGAGGCACCACGGACCGCACAAAATCCATTGCGGCCGCGATCATCAACTTTCCACTTTCTGAAGTTATACCATTGCGGTCCGCACAAAATGGTATTGCGGACCGCACAGCAGCACCAACCTATGGTTTCAAATTTTCACATTTTTAGTCCAATTTTTCACCTATTATTGATCCCCTAGGTGTTGAATTAGTGTTTTTAACTAATTAGTCCTAATTTAAACATGATTAGACAAACCTACGATACAGAATTGAAAGAAACGGAAATAAAAAGAAAAAAAACTAGCTAATTAAAAGAAAAGAACAAAGTTAAAAACTATGGAAAAATTAAGATTACCAGTTAATAAGATGCAACACAGATGATTGACAGGAAGTGAATAAAATCGTGCAATTGGGGCTTGTGTGAACAGTGTTTTTCACTATTAGAGAGCAAAGGGTCGAAAAGTTTGAAATGAGGGCCTCAGATCCTATTTATAGAAAAAGGAACTGGGGCCCATCTCACCTACCCACCGCGGACCGCTCAAAATGGCACCGCGGTCTGCGGTACTCAAAAACAAGAAGAATTGAGGAGGCAACCACTGCGGACCACACAAAATGCTCCGCGGCCGCAGTGGTCCACCGCGTGCCGCACAAATTACAATGCGGCCGCGGTGGAAAACTTTAGAGAACCATTGTTTTGAATCAATCATCATTGCGGACCGCATTGATTTGTTGCCCCCGCACTAAGGTCTTTGCTGCCGCACAAAATGCAATGTGACCGCAGTGCAAACTTCAGAGAGTGTGTATTTTTTTCAACTTGGTCCTGCACTGCATCAACACAATCCTACAACATCTCACATTCAGTTAGTCTAAAAAATAAATCCTCCACTAAAATAAAATCAAAGAAAAACAAAAGGAAAGACACATGGGTTGCCTCCCAAGAAGCGCCTGATTTTAACGTCGCGGCACGACGTAGGTTACCATCAAATCACTTGAGATGGATCATTTCCAGCACGTGGCTGTCATCAATCTTGCCAAGATAGTGCTTGACTCTGTGCCCATTAACTCTGAAGATCTCACCATTTTTGTTTTTCAAGTCAAGTGCACCAAACGGAGTCACAAGCACCACTTCAAAAGGTCCACTCCATTTTGACTTAAGCTTTCCTGGAAACATACGTAACTGAGAATTGAACAGGAGAACCAAATCACCCACTTTGAACTCCTTGCTACGAGCAGACTTGTCATGAAGGAACTTCATCTTGTCCTTGTACAAGGACGAACTGGAGTAGGCATGGATTCGGAATTCATCAAGTTCATTAAGCTGCTTCACACGAAGATTTGCTGCCACATCCCATTCAAGATTCAGTTTCCTCAAAGCCCACATGGCCTTGTGCTCTAACTCAACTAGAAGATGGCAAACTTTCCCAAACACCAACCGGTACGGAGACATACCAATCGGAGTCTTGTAAGCAGTCCTATAAGCCCATAGAGCATCATCCAATTTCTTAGACCAATCGGTCCTATTTGCATTGACCGTCTTTGACAATATACTCTTGATTTCCCTGTTTGAGACTTCAACTTCGCAACTCGCCTGAGGATGATAAGGAGTAGAAACTTTGTGATTGACACCATACTTTGCAAGCAAAGTGTCAAAAGCTCTATTACAAAAATGCGACCCCCCATCACTTATGATTGCACCAGGAGTGCCAAACCTTGTAAAAATGCTCTTTTTGAGAAACGCAATAACATTCCGGGCCTCATTATTGGGTAAGGCCATGGCCTCAACCCACTTTGAAACATAGTCAACCGCTACTAGAATGTATGTGTTCCCACATGAGCTTACGAATGGGCCCATGAAATCAATACCCCACACATCAAAATATCAACTTCTAGAATGGTGTTGAGAGGCACCTCATCTTTCTTCGAAATTCCTGCTCTTTGACATTCGTCACACCTTTTCACAAGTTCACTTGCATCTTTATACAAAGTTGGCCAGTAAAACCCACAACTAAGAACCTTCGAAGCTGTCCTCGCCCCGCCATGATGGCCACCATAGGGAGAGGAATGACAAGCCTCTAAAATACTCAACTGCTCCTCCTTTGGGACACACCTTCGGATCACTGCGTCGGTGTATATCTTGAACAAGTACGGCACATCCCAATAAAAATCCAAACTATCCCGTTTGAGCTTCTTCCTTTGGTTAGAAGAGAGCTCACACGGGATTATACCAGTCACAAGGAAATTAGCAACATCTGCAAACCATGGCATATCATTCATCTACACAGAAAGTAGTTGCTCATCGAGAAATGTATCATTGATCTCTAGGCCATCACACGACCTCCCTTCGTCCTCCAAGCGGGACAAGTGGTCCGCCACTTGGTTTTCACCATCTTTCCGGTCCACTATTTCCAAATCAAACTCTTGAAGTAACAAGACCCATTGCATCAGCCTAGCTTTGGAATCTTTCTTCATCATCAAATACCTAAGAGCGGCATGATCGGTGTGCACTATGACTTTAGCTCCCATGAGATACGGCCGAAATTTTACCATTGCGAACACAATAGCCAACAACTCTTTCTCAGTCATCGTTAGTTCCTTTGGGCATCATTCATTGTCTTGCTCGCATAGTAAACCGGATGAAACATTTTTCTCACTCTTTGCCCCAAAACTGCCCCAACCGCAACATCACTCGCGTCGCACATGAGCTCGAAAGGCAAGCTCCAATTGGGTACGGTAATAGTAGGGGTGGTAGTCAACTTATGCTTGAGAAGTTCAAATGCTTGCATACCTCCCTCATCGAACACGAACTTGGCATCCTTTTCTAATAGCTTGCACAAAGGATTCACTACCTTCGAAAAATCCTTGATAAATCTCTGGTAGAACCCCGTATGCCCAAGAAAACTTCTAACCCCCTTGATAGAAGTGGGGGGAGGAAGCCTTGAAATCACCTCTATTTTAGCTTTGTCCACCTCTATGCCATGTTTTGAAATTTTATGACCGAGGACTATGCCCTCCTCAACCATGAAGTGGCATTTCTCCCAATTGAGCACAAGATTGGTGTCTTCACATCGGGCCAACACCCTATCTAGAATCTTCAAGCATTCATCAAATGAGTCGCCCACGACACTAAAGTCATCCATGAACACCTCCAAAATGTCTTCCACCATATCGGTGAAAATGGCCATCATACACCGTTTGAATGTAGCCGGTGCATTACACAACCCAAAAGGCATCCTAGAGAAGGCAAAGTGCTATATGGACAAGTGAAAGTGGTTTTCTCCTGATCTTTCGGAGCAATCAAGATTTGGTTGTACCCAGAATACCCATCCAGGAAACAGTAGAAGGCATGCCTAGCAAGTCGATCAAGCATCTAGTCAAGGAAAGGCAATGGAAAGTGATCCTTGCGGGTCACTTTGTTCAGCTTGCGGTAGTCCATGCACACCCTCCATCTGGTGACTGTCCGGGTAGGAATTAGTTCATTTTACGCATTGGCCACCACGGTCATCACCCTTCTTTGGCACACATTGCACCGGCGAAGTCCAAGAGCTGTCAGAGATGGGGTACACAACCCCGGCATCTAACCACTTGATCACCTCCTTTTTCACAACTTCTTGCATTGCCTCGTTCAACCTCCTTTGATGTTCCAAGGAGGGTTTTGTATCGTCTTCCAGAATAATCTTGTGCATACAGAATGTGGGGCTTATTCCCCGAATATCAGCTAAAGTCCATCCAATTGCCTTCTTCTGCTTTTGGAGCACCGCCAATGTGGCATCTACCTGCATGTTAGTAAGACAAAAGGAAAGAATAACTGGCAAAGTTGAACTAGGTCCTAAGAATTCATACCTGAGGTGTGGAGGCAACGGCTTCAACTCCAACACCGGAGGTTCCTCAATTGAAGGCTTGGTTGGTGGAGTCTTTCTATTTTCAAGATCCAAGGATAGCTTCCGAGGCTGATAAGAGTAAGAGCCCATTCCATGTAAAGCATTGACACACTCCACATGGCCTTCATCCTCATTGACATCAAGATTCAACAAAACCGCCTCTAGAGGCTCCTCCACATTGATTATTGCACTAGTATTATCAATTATCAATGCCGTGACAAGATCCACAAATGAGCACACTTCGGTACAGTTGGGCTGCTTCATTGACTTACACACATGAAATACCACTTTTTCATCACCCACTCGGAAAGTGAGTTCCCCTGCCTCCACATCAACTAAGGCCTTCCCGGTTGCAAGGAAAGGTCTTCCCAAGATTATAGGCACCTCAAAATCGACCTCACAGTCGAGAATCACAAAATCAACTGGCAAGATAAATTTGTCCACCCGGACAAGAACATCATCAATAATACCCAATGGTCTCTTCATTGATCTATCATCCATTTGCAATCTCATGGAAGTCGGCCTCGGTTGCCCAATACCCAAAGTCTTGAAAACTATGTAGGGCATCAAGTTAATACTTGCCCCCAAATCATATAGAGCTTTAGCAAAGTCTGCACTCACAATGGTACAAGGAATGGTGAAAGCACCGGGATCCTCCAACTTCGGAGCCATTGAATGTACTATAGCACTAACTTGGTGGGTCATCTTGATAGTTTCACAATCCATGGATCTTTTCTTCGTCATAAAATCTTTCATGAATTTACTATAGCCAGGCATTTGCTCCAAAGCTTCTACCAAAGGCGCATTGATGGATAAGCTCTTCATCATGTCAATGAGTTTCTTGAACTGATTCTCATTTTTCTGCTTTGCTAACCTTTGAGGATAAGGTGGAGGTGGCCTAGGCAAAGGTGCCTTGGATTTAGGCACAACCGACTCCGGCATGTCTATTACGTGTTCCCTAGACGGGTTCATGTCATTCTCTGTTTCCACCTCGGTATCTTTGATATCAATCCTCACTTCTTCATTCACGTTCTCATCAATCACATTTTCAACCACCAAAGGGATCTCATCCTCTTGCAACTCAACTTTATTATTCACAATTTCTTGTTGTTTGGAGGCATTTACATCACCGCCTCGCCCACTTCTTGTTGTAACCGCCATTGCATGACCGGTATTGTTCCCACCCTTCGGGTTGACTACCGTATCACTAGGTAGAGCCCCCTTAGGGCGAGTATTCAAAGACTGTGAGATTTGGCCTATCTAAACCTCCAAATTTCGGATTGAAGTATTATGAGATGCCAACTGAGCATCGGAGTCAGCATTCTTTTTCATCATCTGTTCAAACATCATTTCAATTCTCCTCATTTCATTGTTGGATGAACTAGGACCTTGGGATGGAAAAGGAGGTGGATTGCTCGGTTGTTGATACATTGGGGGCCTTTGAAAGCCTTGCCCCTGATTTCCCTGATTGTTGTTGTTCCAACCACCCTGATTGTTGTTTCCACCCCAATTGTTGTTGTTACCCCCGTTTCCTTGACTGTTATTCTGATTGCCCCAATTAGGATTTTGATTGTTGTTTCCTCAATTGTTGTTCCCTTGTTGTTGATTATTCCAATTGTTGTTGCCTTGTTGTTGGTTACCCCAATTGCCTTGGGATCTCCATTGTTGTTGTTGGTTGGAAGAATTGCCCCTTTGGCCTTGATAATTAATCATGTATTGCACTTCTTCATTCTGCTCTTCATACCCATCATCTTGGAACCAACCACTATCTTGGTTGTACTGATCCGAATTCCCTTGGTTTTGTTGCCCTATTTGTCTTCTTTTGTTCACCAACATATTGACACCCTCCATAGCATTAACTTGTCGTAGAGCTTGCACCTCTTGTAACTGTGCCTTTGCTAGCTGGTTCATAGTTGTTGTCAGTTCCGCTATTGCCCGCCCATGATCATGGAGCTCTTTGTGCAAGTGAATGACCGTGGGGTCACCCTGTGGCACATTTGCTCTACTTTGCCAAGCAGAAGAAGTCTCCGCCATCTCATCCAAAATCTCACAAGCTTGGTCATAGGGTGTGTTCATGAAGTTGCCCCCAGCTAATTGGTTCACTGTTCATTGATTTGTTGTGTTAATGCCCCAGTAGAATGTCTGTTATATCATCGCCTCAGTCATATCATTGTTAGGGCATTCCTTAACCATGGTCCGGCATCGCTCCCAAATCTCATGTAGTGGTTCGTTGGGCTCTTGTTTGAAAGCTAAGATTTCATCCCTCAAAGTTGTCATGTGCCCCGGTGAGAAAAACTTTGCAATGAACTTATCCGCCAACTCATCCCAGGTATGGATGGAATGATTGGGGAGTCTCTCCAACCAGTCTAGTGCCTTCCCCCGAAGAGAGAAAGGGAAAAGTCTCAACCGCAAGGCATCCTCGGACATGTTGGTTTGCTTGCTCCCCCAACATGTATCAACAAAACCTTGAGGTGCTTGTAGGCATTTTGATCGGGAGCACCCGTGAAATATCATCGTTGCTCCAGCAAGGTCAACATCACATTGGTAATTTGAAAATTGCCCGCCCAGATCCGGGGTGGGACAATTGCACTGGCATATCCTTGGTTGGGAAGCACTCGAGGGGCCACTCTTGGAGGTGGTGGGGGAGGGTCTAGAATATTGTCATTGGCATTAGCATTGTCCTGGCGGCCTCTCCGTTGTCCTTGGGGCACAAAAGGTACCTCATCCTCACCATTGTTATCAACCTCATCCCACGGGATCACATTTCCAAGAGGGTCATTGTTGTTATTTTCCGCCATTTTGTACCTGAATTGGCATCAAACAAAGATTAGTATCACAGAAGGAAAGAAAGGCAATACACAAAACAATTTAGATAGATAGCCAAAACCGCTAGCTTCCCGGCAACGGCACCAAAAAGTGATCGATGCCAACCCTGCACCACTATACAGTGGCGAGAGCGGTTGATGCAGCTTTTACCCGAATAGGTCGGGTTCGAATCCACAGGGAGCTAGAAATTGAAGTTGGTTTCCTACCCAAACTAGTAATGTGCAGTTCTCTTAATTGCACTTCCAATCATAGTTGGTGTTTTGATTACTTCTAATATTATGCTAACAAGATGCTAAATTAAGCTAAGAGTGGAATACTTGAAAGGTTATCTAATTGGTTAACGAGGCACTAGGGAAGTGACCCGCTCCTAGGTGGATATTTGAAGGATTCTCAAGTATAAGGCAAGATTGTTATGATGGGGATTACAATATAACCATTGCACGAAACTTCTCACTCTATACCTCTTGGTAGTTTGTGTGATTTTGCCCGAATTGACTTTCTCAAGACCAATTGGGTATTACAATTGAGCAAGCAATTGAGGTTCAAGTCGGGTATTACTATCTCTAGGTTTATCCCTTTAATTGGGGCTATCAATCTCTTGAATACGCCCCAATTCCTTGTTGGACCAATTTTCCTAGACTCAAGTTCTCTTTCTCAAGAAGAAACCAAGTCATAAAGGCACAAATTAGTGTTTTCAACCACTAATTCAATCTTGGAAAACATAAATTGGTCCAAATATCAAACACCCAAACACATTCAAGCCTTAAAACTCAAGACCCATCAAATACCCACACTAGGGTTGAGCCAGAACCCTAGCTAATAGGTCTAGCTACTCATAATTAGGGAAGAAAACATGAAATTAGATGAATAAATAACCATAATAATTAATTACAAACTAAGATAATAAGGATTCGGTGTAATAGTAGCCCAAAATTACTCAAAAAAGAACAAAAGAGTCGTTCACGTGCTCAGCCCCAAGTCAGATTACAAAAGATGACCTAAAAATGTGAAAAGAAAGTATTTATACTAGGCTGAATTTTCTGGACAAAAATACGCCCGACGAGGTAGTGCGGTCCGCATAAAATGCATCGCGGACCGCACTGAGGCTTTTTGGCTTGGATATGCAGTTTCTGAAGTTGGCCACCGCGGACCGCATAAAATGCACCGCGGTCCGTACAAATACGATCGCGGACCGCATTGGCATTATTCCTCCCAAGTACCAACTCTCCGAACTCCTTCTTTGCGGACCGCACAATATCGATTGCGGCCGCGGTGAGGCCATTGCGGTCTGCACAAACTGCTTTGCGGCCGCATTGCTTGAGTTTCCGGAATAAGCACCTCTCTGAATCTCCTCACTACGGACCGCACAAAATGGGGTGCGGCCGCAGTGGTTCTGTTTCAACTGTCCTTGGTACTTGTGCATGTTTCACTCCTTTTTGAGCTGGTTTTGACTAATTGTCTCCTTTTTAACCAAATCCTGCAAACAAGTACGACATGTAAGCCTTTGGGACTATTTTGCATACATTTTTACTCAAAACTCACGTAAAAAGGAGTGTAAAATGAACTAGAATCCCTATTTATCAGGAGCCCAACTACGAAGTCCATGGTTATTCGCTCCCACTTCCAGTCCGGAATCTCTATCTGCTGAAGCAACCCACCCGGTCTCTAGTGTTCATACTTTACCTTCTGACAATTGAGGCACCGAGCTACAAACCCAACTTTATCTTTCTTCATCCGCTGTAGTGCTATCTCAAATCCTGGTACATCTTCGCGGCACCCAGATGGATGGAATATCGCGAACTATGGCCTCCTCAAGAATAAACTCCCGAAGCCTATCAACATTGGTTTCACAAACCCGACCCTGCATCCTGAATACCCCGTCATCACCAATGGTAACATCTTTGGCATCACCTCACAGAAGCTTGTCCTTGAGGACAAGCAGATGAGGGTCACCAAACTGACGTTCCCGGATACGATCAAACAAAGAAGACCGAGAAACCACACAAGCAAGGACTCGGCTGGGCTCCGAAAGATCCAATCTTACAAACTTGCTGGCTAAGGCCTGAACATCCATCGCCATGGGCCTCTCTGCTGCTGGTAGATAGGCAAAACTCCCTAAACTCTCCGCCCGGCAACTCAAAGCATCGGCCACCACATTGGCCTTGCCTGGGTGATACAAGATAGTGATATCATAGTCTTTCAGCAGATCTAACCACCTCCTCTGGCGCAAATTAAGGTCCTTCTACTTGAACAAATGCTGCAAACTCCGGTGATCAGTATAAATCTCACAAGGCACACCATACAAATAATGACGCCAGATCTTCAAGGCGTGAACAATAGCAGCTAACTCGAGATCATGGACAGGATAATTCTTCTCATGTACTTTCAACTGTCTGGACGCGTAGGCAATCACTCTATCGTCCTCTATCAATACCGCTCCAAGGCCAATCCTCAAGGCATCACAATAGACAGTATAAGACCCTGAACCGGTAGGCAATGTCAAAACTGAAGCTGAAGTCAAAGCTGTGTTGAGCTTCTGGAAGCTCTCCTCACACTCTTCCGTCCACTGGAACGGAGCACCCTTCTAGGTCAGCCTGTTCATAGGTGCTGCAATGGATGAAAATCCCTCAACAAATCGACGGTAATTACCCGCCAAGCCAAGAAAACTATGGATCTCGGTAGCTGAGGATGGTCTGGGCCAACTTTGCACTGCTTTCACTTTCTTCAGATCCACCTTTATCCCCTCACTCGATACCATGTGACCCAAGAATGCCACGGAATCCAACCAAAACTCACATTTCGAGAACTTGGCATATAACTTCTTTTCTCTCAAAGTCTGAAGCACTGCCCTCAGGTGCTGCTCATGATCTTCCCGACTCCGGGAGTATACCAGAATGTCATCAATAAAGACAATGATGAAAGAGTCAAGATATGGCCGGAATACACTGTGCATCAAATGCATAAAGGCTGCTGGGGCATTGGTCAGCCCAAATGACATAACAAGGAACTCGTAATGACCATACCGAGTCATGAAGGCAGTCTTTGGGATATCTGGCTCCCGAATCTTCAACTGATGATAGCCCAAACGCAAGTCAATCTTAGAAAACACACAGGCACCCTGTAACTGATCAAACAGGTCATCAATACGAGGCAAAGGATAACGGTTCTTCACTGTAACCTTGTTCAACTGGTGATAATCAATGCACATACGCATAGAACCATCCTTCTTCTTCACAAACAAGACAGGAGCACCCCAAGGTGATACACTAGGCCGAATAAAACCCTTATCAAGCAATTCCTGTAACTGCTCCTTCAACTCAGGAGAAGCCATACGGTACGGAGGAATAGAAATGGGCTGAGTGCCCGCCAACAGATCAATGCCAAAATCAATATCTCTATCGGGCGGTGTGCCCGGAAGATCAGCTGGAAACACATCAGAGAAATCCCGTACTACTAGGACTGAATCAATTGTAGGGGTATCAATACTGACATCTCTCACATAAGCTAGATACGTGTCACACCCCTTCTCAACCATGAGCTGAGCCTTAAGGAATGAAATAACTCTACGGGAAGTATGACCTAAGGTACCTCTCCACTCTACTCGCGGTACACCTGGCATAGCCAGCGTCATGGTTTTCGCATGACAATCAAGAATAGCATAATGGGGCGATAACCAGTCCATGCCCAAGATAACATCAAAGTCTACCATGATGAGCAATAATAAATCGGCTCTGGTCTCAAAACCACTAAGAGCAATCAAACACGACCGATAAACGCGGTCCACAACAAGAGAATCCCCAACAGGAGTAGAAACATAAACAGGAGAACTCAAGGAATCCTAAGATACGCCCAAATACGGGGCAAAATAAGAGGACACATAAGAATAAATGGAGCCTGGATCGAATAAAACCGATGCATCTCTATGACAGACTAGGATAACACGTGTGATGACGGAACCAGAGGAGACAGACTTAGTACGGGCAGGAAGGGCATAGTATCTGGCCTGGCCTCCCCCTCTAGGGCGACCTCTACCTCCCCGACCTCCACCCCTAGCTGGCGGGGCAGGTGGGGTAGCAACCGGTGCTGTAACCATAGCCTGGGAACTCTGCGGGGCACGCTGTGGCTGAGAAGTCTGTGGAGGTGCACCCCTCTTAAGTTTGAGACAATCCCTCACCATATGGCGTGTGTCGCCACACTCAAAACAAGCTCTAGGTGGACGTGGCGGCTGTGACTGGCCACTGAAAGCACCTTGTGCAGGAGGCGCACTGGATACTGAGGTGCATAATAGGGCTCCTGAGGTCTGGGAGGAGCTTGAATACCACTGGCTGCTGGAAGAGCTGAATGAACGGGGCGACTCATATAACCCTACCATGACGAGCTGCAGCTGGGGCACGGGCACTAGAATAATGGCTCGACTCTCGAGACCTCTTGGCCTCCCTCTCCTCTCTGTCCCGAGCATGCATACCATCTACTCTCCTAGCAATGCTCACCGCCTGCTGATAAGAAATATCCATCTCCAACTCCCGAGCCATGCTGGACCTGATGCTGGGAATAAGTCCCTCAATGAACCTGTGAACTCTCTTGCGAACAGTAGTAACCAAAGCTGGTGCATATCTAGCCAAGTCAGTGAAACGGACAGCATACTTCGAGACAGTCATAGTACCCTGGGGCAAATGCTCAAACTCTACACGTCATGCGTCCCTGAGGCTCTGAGGAACATACTCTCTCAGGAATGTGTCTGAAAACTGAGTCCAAGTCAGGGAAGCTGCCTCATCTGGACTGTCTAACTCATAAGTACTCCACCACTGATAGGCGGCTCCTCGAAGCTGGAAAGTAGTGAAGGAAACCCCGCTCGATCTTGATATACCCATGGTACGGAGGATACGGTAGCACTCCTCTAGAAAACCCAGAGCATCATCTGATGCTAGTCCACTAAATATAGGAGGCTGATACTTCTTGAACCTCTCAAGCCTCTTCTGCTCCTCCTCTGAAGCTACAACCCTCTTCTCGTGCTGAGCTGGGGCTACAGGCTGTGCCGGTATAATCTCTGGGACCTGCTCAACATGCACTCGTTGCTCAGGAGTGCGGGCGGCGGGAGTCTGTGCTCTTCCCCCGGCCTGGGATGTGGCTGCAGCAAGGGGAAGCAACCCTGCCTGAGCTAGAGTGGTGTACATACTCATAAACTGCGCAAGAGTCTCCTGGAGAGCTGGATTAGTAGTAGCAGTAGGCGTGTCAAGCGCCTAGGCTCCAGCTGGAACTGCTAGTGGCTCCTCGGTAGCAGCTCGCGCGGGTGCTCTGGCTGCATCGCATGCGCATCCTCGGCCTACCTCGGCCCCAACCTCTGACGGCTCTCGCAGGGGGCGCGGGTGTCTGGTCACCTCCAGTAGCACGTGTCCTCACCATCTGTGAGAGAATAGAAGGCAGAAGTTTAGAATTTCGATATCAAAAATCTCGCACGACAAGGAAATGAAATAAAGTGGAATTTTTCTTAACAGTTACATAGCCTCTCGTAGATAAGCACAGACGTCTCCGTACCGATCCACGAGACTCTAATAAACCGGCTTGTGATTCATGACTCCTATGAACCTAGAGATCTAATACCAACTTGTCACGACCCGAGTTCGCCCTCCGTGAACTGTCGTGACGGCATCTAGTCTCTACGACTAGGTAAGCCTAACAATTTGCAGAAAAAGGAAAACGAAAGATAAAACTAACCAAAAATTGTGGAATAACATAAATAAACATTTAGGATACCGCTCCGCATATACAAATATAAACTCTCAAACTGAATCAACTCCAAAAACCCGGAATCTCATGAAATCACAAGCTGAGAATGTGTACATAAAGTTCTAACTCCAGAATATCTAGTCAACGGAGAGTAAAGAAGACCTAAAGCTAACAGAAAGAGATAGAGAGAGAGACTCCTCGGTCTGCGGACGCGGCAGATATACCTCAAAGTCTCCAAAAGTTGCCTCGTCTCGCTAAGGATATGGATGAGCAGATAAAGTTGGATCTGCACATGAAAAACATGTGCAGGAAAGGGCATGAGTACACCACGACGGTACCCAGTAAGTGCCAAACCTAACCTCGGTCGAGTAGTGACGAGGAAGGTCAAGGACCTACCGGTCATAAACATATATATAAGGAAATGAAACAGTATAAAGCAACATAGGGTAATAAGAATAGCAACAACTACAACAGAGATAAAATCACAGAAAGAAGATAGCTCTACACAGAGATAGCAAACGGGGATCTCCCAGGATATCGTACTGTAGTTCCAAAAGTAAATATCCAATGGATCTCCTGGGATATCGTCCCGTAGTCCAGTTCATAATGCGCAGGGGATCTCCCGGAATACCAATCCATAGTCCCAAATGTAAATCTCAGTACAGGGGGAAATCTACCGGGTGCAGTCCAGTAGTCCCAATATAAATGTGCAGGGGGATCTCACAGAATACCAATCCGTAGTCCCAAATAAACGAGCAAGGGGGATCTCCCGGGATATCGCCCGTAGTCCCAAAGTAAACACACAACAACATCACGAAGAATATTCAATCCTATCCAATTTCATACCAAGGAAAAACATATATTTCTAACCTAGCATGCTGCACAAAATTCGAATAAAACAGTTTGAGCAAGTAAAGCAATTAAATCACTTAGACATGCTTCCCTAAGCTAACAGTAGGCTTAAATTGCAAGTAGTGTTCAACAAGGAAGAAGACACAAATTGTAGTTACTTAATGAAAACAGGATTTTCAACAATTAGCACATGTACGCACTCGTCATCTCACGTACAAGGCATTTCATATATCAACAATACCAAATCCTAAGGTGAGTTCCCCCCACACAAGGTTAGGCAAGCCACTTACCTCGAACCAGCTCAATCAACTCGATATCACGTTCTTGCCACGAGTACCCGACTCCAAATGGCCCAAATCTATTCAAAGTAATTGAATGTAAATATAACTTCAAGTAACTAATTCAACTAATTAATTCGAAGCTAACACGCGAAATTCGGAAAATCTCCAAAAAAGTCCCCCGGGCCCACGTCTCGGAATCGGATAAAATTTGCAAAACTAGAATCCTCACACACTCACGAGTTCATACATACCAAATACATAAAAATCGGACCACAAACAACCCCTCAAATCCCCAATTCGAAGTCTCCAATTTCAAACCCTAAACCCCCAATTCTAACCCTTATTTTCCATAAATTTCTTGCCAAATCAGTAGAATAATACCATATAAACAAGTTTGGGTTCCAAAAATCTTACCTCCTTGAAGCTCCCTTGAATCCTCTCTCAAAAACCTCCCAAAAAGCTCAATTCTCGGATAAAAATGGTGAAAGAATGGGCAAAAATCGCGATTGAAACCTTATATAGGTTCTGGCCCAGGGATTCCGCACCTGCAGCCATTTCCTCACACCTGCGGACCCGCACCTGCGGTCACAGGTGCACATCTGCAAGAATTCACTTAAATGCACTGGTCGCACCTGCGCTTCACTTACCGCATCTGCGATCTCGCAGGTGCGATAAAGCACCTGCACCTGCGACTCCTGATTTCCCTTCCTCTGGCCATATCTGCGACTGGCCACACGCTTCTACGGGCCCGCACCTGCGGTCCCCAATCCGCAGGTGCGGTTATGACAGCACTTCAGCAGCTGAAGCTGCTTCCAAATCTCCCAGTTTCTTCTGTCAACCTTCCGAAATCATCCCGAGGCCCCCGGGACCTCAACCAAAAAAAAGAACAAGTCATATACCACTATTCAAACTTGTATCAACCCTCGGAACACTTAAAACAACGCCGGAAAACAAAATCACCCTCGGATTCAAGCCTAAGGATTCCAATACTTACAATTTCCGCTATTGATCAAGAAGTCTATCAAACCTCATCCGAATTACCTGAAATTTTGCACACACATCACAAATAACACGAGGACCTACTCCAACTTTCGTAATTTCATTCCGACCCCGATATCAAAACATCACAATCGAACCGGAAACTTCAAAAATTCGACTTTCGGCTTTTCAAGCCTAATTAAGCTACGAACCTCCAAAACACAATCCGAATACGCCCCTAAGCTTGAAATCACCCAACGAAGCTAAAGGATAGACAGAATTCCATTCCGAGGCCTTCTTCACACTGCTCCGACTACGGTCCAAATTCTAAAGTTTAAGCTCTCATTTAGGGACTAAGTGTCCCAAAACACTCTGAAACTCAAAACAAATCCTCCCGACAACTCACATTAGCAGAAATAAACACGGAAATGCAGTGAATAGGGGAACAGGGCGTAAATTCTTAAAATAACACGGCCGGGTCGTTACAGTTATGGCAACAACTACATTTTATGTTATCTTAACTTATGTTTTGGCATCAACTTTGAGAGAAAACAAAAGAAATGGTTATTGCTACGAATTTCCACCATGGTTTTTTCGTATTTCAATTCGTACTATGATAATATTGAGAGGCATCCAATGTTTACTTTTCAAATTTCATATGATTTTTATGATAGTTATTGTAATTAATTTTTATGAAAGTTATTGTAACGGCTTGGAAGAAGCCTAGGGCAGCTCAAGAAAAATTGTGGCCTTAAGCCAGACTTTATTAACAGACCTTAAACATTAAAATAATTTCATACATATTCTTATTTTAAGTCTATTAATGATATGTATATAATTTGTTCTAGTTGTTCTTTTCCATCTGAAAATATAAATAATCCATTTAATCTTCTTGAGGTCATTATTTAGTGAAATCTTCTTTTAGTTGTATATAAAATCCAAGAATAATCTTATTTAAGTTTTGAGCAATCTTATTCATATTGACATACTTGAATTCTAATATATAAGGGGAAAAGGCAATATACACCGGGGTATTACCACTTTGAGCCCGCGCCAGAAATTATTTATATTTAGTAGCTGAATAAGTGTATAAAACTTGTATAATTTTTGTATATAACAAACAGAATGCATATATATACAAAAAATTACACAAATTTTAGACATTTTTTCGGCTATTATTTTTACAGCGGCTATACAACGTCATTTTTTCATATACACCTATGGAGTAAAAACTCAAAAGTAGAAGAATTTCACTATTCTAATTCGTTTTGCTTGTTATTGCGCTGAAAATATGAGAAATAATAACAATAAATGTAAAATTTAATTTATGTCATTGGCTTGTTTTTGAGGGAATAAATTAGTAAGAGAAAAAAAGAAAATACAAATTACATAACTATTTTATACTTTTTTACCTTATGATATGTCACGACCCAAAATCCACCAAGGGTCGTGGTGGCGCCGGACACTGCTGTCAGGCAAGCCAACCAAATTACTTGATGAAGTTCTCATTTTAACGATCTTGAAAACTAAGATTTTCCTTAAATTTTATAAATGAAAAGATAACCGCTTCAATTCAAACTAAATGATAAGCAATTAATACAAAATATTTCAAAACCATCGGTGTCACAAGTGCATGAGCATTTATTAAGAAGGGAATAAAACACAACAACTGTCCGGAACACAATATTGGACAGAAAATAAATACAGATAACTGAAAGAGACTCTGCTGGCTGCGGGTCGCCTCGAGAAGTGCAGCTCACCTAAGTTTCCGTATCAACCATGCTGTTACGCCCAGTAGGCCACTAGAGTTACATATACCTGTGCAACAAAAATGCACAGAAGTGTAGTATGAGTACAAAAATAACGTGTACTCAATGTGTATCCCGCCTAATCTCGAAGAAGTAAAACGAGATGGTCGACTTCGACACTTACTAGTGGTCCAATAATGATATCAATAATACATTAAATTGTGGATTTCTATAAACATGATTTTAATCAAATAGAAGGAGACAAGTAAACAATTAATTCGTTTATAGGGAATTTCCAAAATTCGTTTTCATTATTATCCAAATATTCTCAAGCCATGAAGAGGCAATAAAAACTTTAATAAGTTCAAAGCAGCAATACAAGCATGCGCAAATCATGCCGAGGCGTACGACCCGCTCCAACAGAAAATAAACTGTGCACTACTGAGGGTCGAACGGCGCGAACCATAAATGCATCTATTATCCCGCTCGCGAACTATCCATGTGACGCGGTCAACATAAAATAAACAATCACCCTGCTCGCGAATCATACATGCGACGCAGGCACACATAGAAATACATGCTCAGATAGCCAATTAAGAATTTATCGGGGAATATTAATTCAATAAAAGCCACTTTCTCTTTTAACAATTTAAGAAAAGAAGTTTAATCCTTTTTGAAATTTATTTAGCAATTCGATAGGATTTAGGCAATTCAACTGTAAACAACATTACAATTATTTCAAGTACAACATACTTTTGGGTCCTAGACTACCCGGACAATAACATAATAGTAGCTACGCACGGACTCTCGTCACCTCGTGCGTACGTAGCCCCCACAAATAGGAGCACATAACCAATTATTTCACCTATGGGGACAATTCCTTCTTACAAGGTTAGAAAGGAGACTCACCTTGCTCCGAAGATCCATAACCGGCCTTCCACGCCCTTCGGAAAACTCAAATTGATGCACAACGCTCCCAAAACTAGCCAACAGTTATGCAAATCCATTAATATACGATAAACTACTCATATTAATCCAATTTATAACAATTCCTAACCCCGATCGGAAAGTTGACAAAAACGCCCTCGGGCCCACGCGCCCGGATTTCCAAAATTTTCGAAGAATAAATTTACCCATAGCCTCACGAACTCAAATATATAATTTCCTCTTAATTCCATACCCAAAATCGTGGTCAAATTCCAAGAACATGAATTTCTAGGTCTTTCTACCAAAACCCCAAATTTCTACCAATTTACATGCCAAAATTTATACATAATCGATGTATTTAACTTAAGATGGATGGGAATGACTTACCTTGCCGTTAAATGATGAAATCCCCTCTTGAAATCCTCCAAGAATCGCCCAAAACCCAGAGAAAATGAAAGAAATGGGCCAAATCCCGACTTTAAAACAACACACTGCCTCCAGCACTTTCCGCACCTGCGGTCCTATGACCGCTTCTGCGGTTCCGCAGGTGCGGGCCAACCTTCCGCTTCGGTGGTTTCCTCTAGGCCCCCTTATTTCCCCTTCTGCGCCTCGTCTACCGCAGGTGCGGTCCCGCATCTGCGGCAAAATGACCGCATCTGCGTTCCCAGCCTAGCCGACCATTTCCGCTTCTACGACTCGACTACCGCAGGTGCGGTCCCGCTTCCGCGAGTACATGACCGCATCTGCGGTTCCTTACAGCCCACTTCTGGCAGGTGCGGTTATGACAGCAACCAGCAATTTCAGCCTTCCCAAAATCCCATTTTCGATCCGTTAACCATCCGGAATCCACCCGAGGCCCCCGGGACCCCAACCAATCATACCAACTAGTCCCAAAACACATTACGGACTTGCTCGAGGCCTCAAACCACATCAAACAACACAAAAATCATGAATCGACCTCGAATCCAAGCTTTGTGAACTTTAGAATTTCAAACTTCTACTTTCGATGCTTAAACCTATCAAATCACGTCCAATTGACCTCAAATTTGCAGACAAGTCATATTCGACATTACGGACCTACTCCAACTTCTGGAATCGGATTCCGACCCCGATATCAAAAAGTCCACTTCCGGTCAAACTTCTCAAAAACCTTCAAATTTCCATCTTTAGCCAAATGACTTCAAAATGACCTACGGACCTCCGAATTCACATTCGATCGTGCTCCCAACTCCAGAATTACCATACGGAGCTACTCCCTGACTCGGAATCCCAAACGGACATCGATAACAGTAAAATGCACTTCAACCCAAACTTATAAAATTTCTTCCAAAATGCTAACTTCCACAATAGGCGCCAAAACGCTCCCGGGTTATCCAAAACCCGAACCGGGCATACGCCCAAGTCCGAAATCATCATACGAACCTGGTGAAACCTTCAGATCCCGATTCCGAGGTCGTTTACTCAAAAATCCAATCCTAGTTAATTCTTCCAACTTTAAGCTTCCGAAATGAGAATACTCTTTCCAAATCAACTCCGAACTTCCCGATATTCAATTCCGACCACGCGCACAAGTCATAATACCTTAAATGAAGCTCCTCATGGCCTCAGACCGCTGAACGACGCGCTCGAGCTCAAAACAACCGGTCGGGTCGTTACATTCTCTCCCACTTAAACATACGTTCGTCCTCGAACGTGCTGAGAACTATGCTAAAGTAGTCTGAAATCACTGTTTAACACCTCCTGCACCTTCCCGTGCTACCACAACTCAGCTGGGCACCCTAGCCCGATTGATTTGAAGATATCCTTGTTCACTTAAGCAAATACGCCTTAGAGCTGAGTTCCAACATCCGAAATTCTCTGCCTGGCCTGCGCCAACACACGCCCACCGTATCAATACTACACGCAGCATCAAAACATGGCTGCATACCTTAGCTGAATTCACAACTTGCACCACTTTACTCACAGGGCCACAATAACATTCTCTGATCAAATTAATCGAAATTCCACGAATCTGATGCTCTCATTGCACCTCATGACCTACATAGGTATTGCTCTAGTTCTTACAATACCGCCATGACGGAAGAGATGTGTAGAAATTCATAACCAACTGCCGAATTAACAAATCATTGGGTCTATACTCCTGACAAGAACCCTCACCTCGTTCTGAACCAAATAATGATCTTAGCTCCTTAATGTACTTCATATAGTCAGATTGCACTGATCCTAAATCCAATGATCTCGTCTCACCCAGTACGAACTGCTCAGGCAATAAGCCACCCCGGACATAATCAAAAGTCTCATATGATGCCACAATGTTCCAATAGGCTGCCAATTCGAACGCGATACAACGAAAACGATCTCTGAAAAAAAGGAAATCTGATTACCCCGCTCGCAAATCATACATGCGACGCGGTCAACGTAATTGAACTGACACCCCGCTCGTGAATCATACATGCGACGCGGGTACACAACTAATATGAGTCTTCCTCAGAAAAAAAAAATGGGAGACAAAACACATAAAAATAGATATAGGGAACTGTACTCAACATCATACTGTTGCGGCGTGCAACCTGCTCCAAACAACATACCCATGGCGGCGTGCCACCCGATCCAAACATAAAATTCGCATAATGAGGTACACACCGAACTAGATTGCTCATTACGATAGGATACCGAATATCGGTCACAAGCATGCTGAGTACCTAATACCATCCCTGGGGAGACATATAGCGCTATAAGCTACAAACTTAAGCACAACTGAGGTGCGATATACGATCTGAATCTCAAGAGCAATTTTGCTCATATAACATCATTTCCACGCGAAACCTCACCACATAAGCAATTTCCCAAGCCGTCTCTTAACTCACATGGCGCAATGTATCATTACATAAAATATCTGACAACGAGATAACACCCTGACTACTCCTCCATAAGGAGCGCATTACTGAAACGAACACGTCTGGCCTGATATAGAGCCCACATTCACATTTGAATCCAGCCATAGACCCCAAGCTGATTCTAATCGCACCGAACTAGGCTAATAACCATTCAAGGGTCCATAAGTACTCCCTTCCCTCTCATAACACATAAGAACAACCATCATAACTGGAGTAATCCTCCACAGTCCACAACCCAAATAACCGAGTGCCCTCCAGCATAGATTCTCAAATTAATGACATCACCGCAATATTCATACTTGGTTTAACTCTTCAATCAATCAAGTGACTACATGTCACACTTATACAACCTCCCGTGGGGCACACTCCCCAACCTTCCGCAACAGATAACAGGTCTGTACATCTAACTCACTAGCCGCGCTAACGCTAAAAAGCGATCAAAAATCCTTAACCAGGATGCAAAGCCTTTTTCACAAACACCGATCTCAGGTGATGCTGAAGACATTACCAACTTGCTTTAAGCATCGAAACTACTTTCCTGCTCATCCGAGCTCGTGACATCCCTGTCAACATCGCACTGCAATCTTGATCCCCACTTCAACTTCCATGCCCCTCACTGCACCCAACATGCCAATATACGATAGAACACGATTTTTATCATGACTCCGGAACCACTAATGGTTTAACACTTCATCATATAAAAACTTTTCACTTAACTCACTTTAGGAGAACCATCGCGACACACAGGTGAATTCTCATAACCGCAGAATATGCAAATCTATAAGTAGTGGTCTAAGCCGCCATAGCCCTTCCAGGACCCGCCTACACCTGACAGGCCATAATAGTAGAATACTTCTGAATATCATTAATTACGGCGGCCGACAAGCCTCACATGTACCACCACAAATCACCTACATAACTTTATCGCGCTGAAGGAACCGATCACTGCAACCAATATGCCAATTCAACTATGGCTAATCAATCTACCTTCCTCCAATTTGTTCTTGATTACCTTAGAAATAATAATAACTCCATCCAACATATAGAATACACCATCCGCGCTCATCTCGAGTGACCTTGACTGCTGTCTCCAATCCCACGAACCATTTCATACCTCCCAATTGCTACCCTACAGGTCAAAACATCATAGAGCCTTCTGGGCACCTCCTCATAAGCTGCTACAAGGCTTGATTTTTAACTGTATCTATAGGCTCAAAGCCATTAGGCACCACACTTTACCCCTTTGAATCCACTAGGACCGTTGTTGAGAGTCACCCGCTCTGACTTAGCCCCGAATATAATCAACTCCATAAATCTTCTAGCACATGAATACCCTCTCGACGAAGCACCCGGCAGAATCACTTCCCTTGAAACCCATATCTATACAAGGCATAAATCCTGAATCCTTCCCCAAGTCTAAACATGGGCCAATAAGGCCAACCATAGCACACCTTTAACAATTCCTGTTCTCAAATCACCGCTTATGTTCTTTTCTGTAGCTGAAGTAACCCATCAATATGCTAGTAACCAGAAACCTTGCAAGTAGTTAACCATGCAACCCTAATCATAGGCGGTGGGACTCTCCCACTTAGCTTGAAGCCATTATTACGCAACTCTGGACTCCACCAGGATCCTTTATTTCTTATTGACATAACCTTGCGCAATTAACCGACAAAATTCTCGAAATTTTTTTGTAAAAACCCCTTTATATACTCTGAATCATCAACCACATTCACACGACCGATCTCCTTGCTGTATAACTAATAGAATTCTTCGCAGAAGCTTCGCCAACCACGCGACCGCTAACTTGCTCACATCGAATAGCCCACCTATGGAAAATCACTTCCCGACATCTTCCAACACTGCTGCACGGGGTGCAATTCCCACGACATTAATGACACATCCTGAGTCCAAGCTCACTCTCTAGCTGCACAAGTCCATTCACCTCTTGTGGACATCAATTAAGTGCGCGGCAACATCCTTCCAATTCAAAGTTAGGTTGTATCCTTCTACATTTCAAGTAGCTCCTTTCCGTTATACCAAATCTCCTGCCACCTAATAGCCCACGCTCCAAATTAATCCGTAAGCCCAAATCACCAATTACTAAAATTCCCAAATCACTCCAAACTCTCCCACTTTGGCGAAACTCGCCTCTTTAGTCGACTACTCGACCCTTACTTCTCATACCTGACCTTCTAGAAATTTTAACCACCGCCTGACACTCCCACATGTCCTTCCTTATCCTTTGCTGCTCAGTTGTTGCCTTAAATAAAATCTATTTTCATGGCACTTGAACCCACAACTGCTGCTAACTTTAAACCTTTTCGAAGATCATTTTCCTCGAACCGTCGATATTAGGAACACTGATTCAATCCTGCACCACCGCACCCCGCGATATTTAACAGCCGCATTTTCAATACTACTTCACAATATCTTGCCCCAAAGGCGAATTGTAGAAGATCATAATGCCGGCGAACTTAGTACATTCAATAGGGACAACTACACCTCATCATAGAAGAAAACTCTACCATGCTCGCAAATACCAAATCTCATTACTCCATCAACCCAAATCTGCACATTCTTAGTCCGATTGCCTTTCCTCCGCCAGAAGCAAAATACCGAATCTCTGAATCATGCACTGAGTAAACCTCCCTTCAAGTCATTCTCTGCCCCGACACGTAGGCAAACACCCTACCATCATATCAATACTGCGGAACAATTGTTCATAGCACCATGGCAACTTGTGCCTAGCCTCAGAGCTCATAGAAGCACCGCTACTGAGCCGAAATGACAGAATATCTTTCCACAAGGCGACGATAATAGCTCAAACAACCCTGTAGGGAGAAACACCCCGCACCACATTTGTAGTACCATTAAAATTCTTAGATTCTCGATTTATAACCAGCGGTTCGCGTCGCGTAAGATTGTGTAGGAAGGAATTAAAGGCGTAGCCTCCAGGGATCGAATCGCACGATGGGAAATCAAGAAGGGAAGTACTCCTAACAGTCCTGCAGCCTCCCGAGGATAAGTACAGACGTCTCCGTACCGATCCACAAGACTCTACTAGACTTGCTCATGACTCGTGAGACCCTAGGAACCTAGTGCTCTGATACCATGTTGTCACGACCCAAAATCCACTAAGGGTCGTGGTGGCGCCGGACACTGCTGTCAGGCAAGCCAACCAAATTGCTTGATGAAGTTCTCATTTTAACGATCTTGAAAACTAAGATTTTCCTTAAATTTTATAAATGAAAAGATAATCGCTTCAATTCAAACTAAATGATAAGCAATTAATACAAAATATTTCAAAACCATCCTAGAACCCGGTGTCACAAGTGCATGAGCATTCATTAAGAAGGGAATAAAACACAACAACTGTCCGGAACACAATATTGGACAGAAAATAAATACAGATAACTGAAAGAGACTCTGCTGGCTGCGGGTAACCTCGAGAAGCGCAGCTCACCTAAGTCTCCGTATCAACCATGCTGTTACGCCCAGTAGGCCACTAGAGTTACATATACCTGTGCAACAAAAATGCACAGAAGTGTAGTATGAGTACAAAAACAACGTGTACTCAATGAGTATCTCACCTAATCTCGAAGAAGTAGAGACGAGATGGTCGACTTAGACACTTACTAGTGGTCCAATAATGATGTCAATAATACATTAAATTGTGGATTTCTATAAACATGATTTTAATCCAATAGAAGAAGACAAGTATACAATTAATTCGTTTATAGGGAATTTTCAAAATTCCTTTTCATTATTACCCAAATATTCTCAAGCCATGAAGAGGCAATAACAACTTTAATAAGTTCAAGGCAGCAATACAAGCATGCGCAAATCATGCCGAGGCGTACGGCCCGCTCCAACAGAAAATAAACTGCCGAGGATCGAACGACGCGAACCATAGATGCATCTATTACCCTACTTGCAAACTATCCATGCGACGCGGTCAACATAAAATAAACAATCACCCTGCTCGCGAATCATACATGCGACGCAGGCACACATAGAAATACATGCTCAGATAGCCAATTAAGAATTTATCGGGGAATATTAGTTCAATAAAAGCCACTTTCTCTTTTTACAATTTAAGAAAAGAAGTTTAATCCTTTTTGAAATTTATTTAGCAATTCGACAGGATTTAGGCAATTCAACTGTAAACAACATTACAATTATTCCAAGTACAACATACTTTTGGGTCCTAGACTACCCAGACAATAACATAATAGTAGCTACGCACGGACTCTCGTCACCTCGTGCGTATGTAGCCCCCACAAATAGGAGCACATAACCAATTATTTCACCTATGGGGACAATTCCCTCTTACAAGGTTAGAAAGGAGACTCACCTCGCTCCGAAGATCCATAACCGGCCTTCCACGCCCTTCCGAAAACTCAAATTGATGCACAACGCTCCCAAAACTAGCCAATAGTTGTGCAAATGCATTAATATACGATAAACTACTCATATTAATCCAATTTATAACAATTCCTAACCCCGATCGGAAAGTTGACAAGAACGCCCTCGGGCCCACGCGCCCGGATTTCCAAAATTTACGAAGAATAAATTTACCCATAGCCTCACGAACTCAAATATATAATTTCCTCTTAATTCCATACCCAAAATCGTGGTCAAATTCCAAGAACATGAATTTCTAGGTCTTTCTACCAAAACCCCAAATTTCTACCAATTTACATGCCAAAATCTATACATAATCTATGTATTTAACTTAAGATGGATGGGAATGACTTACCTTGCCATTAAATGATGAAATCCTCTCTTGAAATCCTCCAAGAATCGCCCAAAACCAAGAGAAAATGAAAGAAATGGGCCAAATCCCGACTTTAAAACAACACACTGGCTCCAGCACTTTCCGCACCTGCAGTCCTATGACCGCTTCTGCGGTTCCGCAGCTGCGGGCCGACCTTCCGCTTCTGCGATTTCCACTAGGCCCCCTTATTTTCCGCTTCTGCACCTCGTCTATCACAGGTGCAGTCCCGCATCTGCGGCAAAATGACCGCATCTGCGGTCCCAGCCTAGCAGCCCATTTCCGCTTCTGCGACTCGACTACCGCAGGTGCGGTCCCGCTTCCGCGAGTACATGACCGCATCTGGGTTCCTTAACATCCAGCCCAAACCGCATTTGCGGCTCTTCTAGCCGCTTCTGCGGCTCCGCACCTGCGGCCCACTTCTCGCAGGTGCGGTTATGACAGCAACCAGCAATTTCAGCCTTCCAAAAATCCCATTTTCGATCCGTTAACCATCCGGAATCCACCCGAGGCCCCCGGACCCCAACAAATCATACCAACTAGTCCCAAAACACATTACGGACTTGCTCGAGGCCTCAAACCACATCAAACAACACAAAAATCATGAATCGACCTCCAATCTAAGCTTTATGAACTTTAGAATTTCAAACTTCTACTTTCGATGCTTAAGCCTATCGAATCACGTCCGATTGACCTCAAGTTTTGCAAACAAGTCTTATTCGACATTACGGACCTACTCCAACTTCTGGAATCGGATTCCGACCCCGATATCAAAAAGTCCACTTCCGGTCAAACTTCTCAAAAACCTTCAAATTTCCATCTTTAGCCAAATGACTTCAAAATGACCTACGAACTTCCGAATTCACTTCCGATCGCGCTCCCAACTCCAGAATCACCATACGGAGCTACTCCCTAACTCGGAATCCCAAACGAAAATCGATAACACTAAAATGCACTTCAACCCAAACTTATAAAATTTCTTCCAAAATGCTAACTTCCACAATAGGCGCCAAAACGCTCCCGGGTTATCCAAAACCCGAACCGGGCATACGCCCAAGTCCGAAATCATCATACGAACCTGCTGAAACCTTCAGATTCCGATTCCGAGGTCGTTTACTCAAAAATCCAATCCTAGTTAATTCTTCCAACTTTAAGCTTCCGAAATGAGGATTCTCTTTCCAAATCAACTCCGAACTTCCCGAGATTCAATTCCGACCACACGCACAAGTCATATACCTGAAATGAAGCTGCTCATGGCCTCAGACTGCTGAACGACGCGCTAGAGCTCAAAATAACCGGTCGGTTCGTTACATGATATTCAATAATTTTGAAAAAGAAAATTAATCATAAAGACACAATAAAGAAAGGGATTATTACACAAATAGCCGCTCAGATTCACATTTTACTTTTTCTAACCGTAATACATAGATTATGTATTATTTATATACAGTTATACACATATTATACATGAATTTTACCTCATTATACATCCGCCAGCCACTTTGAGTTTAAGAAATTAAGGGGTGGCTATTTGTGTTAATTCTTCGTAAAGGAAAACGGGCCCACAAAGAATTGGAGGCCTAGGGAAAGGTTTTATGATATATAGTCAAACCTCTCTATAATAACATTGTTTGTTCCAAAAAGTTTTGGCTTTTATAGTGAACGGTTTTTATACACCTATAACAACATTTGGCGTTTGAATATATTTTGGATGTTATATCATCCAAAAATTAATTTTTTTTTAATATTACATATAAAGGTAAAAAAATATTTAAATTCAAAATCTCAAAAGATATGAATATTTCACGAATTAAATGTTAAAGAAATCTAATACATTATTTTAAAAAATCATAACTAAACGTACAAACATTAAACTCTAAGGCACACAATTAAATCTTTCAAGATTGATGGAAGAACTCCATAATTGTAGCTTGTTTCGTAGATTCCAGTCTCTTACTAGCGATATAATGCTTGAATCGGCGATGATTTGCATCCAAACTTTCAGCAGAAGGATATCCAATTGTTTTTCCTTGAAGGCAATCTAAGAGCTTAACGATTGAATTTTCACTAAAAAAAAAAGAATGCCATGCTTTGTTCACAATAAATTTTCGTGATACAAAAATAAATTGCAACCACAATATAAATATGAAGAAACATAATTTTATTCATAAAAAGACGCGGGTACAATTCTGTTTATCCCCTTGATTCTTCTCTCTTGATTATCTCCGTAATTCGAGGGCTAGAACAGTGTGTTTCTCGAACGTAGGATGGTGCGGGCTTTCGTGGATTTATTTCATATCCATGAAGGATGTTGTGGATCTTATTGAAGTATTTGATTATCAAGAATTATCCGGCCACTTCTTGATCTCTTTGTGAATATCCCGTGAGTTTATGGGATTTTCGAGATAATCTCCATTTTTGAGATATTTTTTAAAGGATTATGTAACCCTTTTTATAAGAGTGACCTAGGGTTTTGGTAGAGTAGCCTCTAAGCAACACTGACAGACTCCTAGAATTTCAAGAGGTCTTGTAGTATCTTGAATTTAGGATTTAACTCAATCCATTAAGATTTCGACGTCTACAAATGCCCCCTACTTCAAGGTTTGTCGGGGTGTAGCCTTGGCGAAACTTGAAGATGAGACCTGAAGTACCCGATCATCACAATAGAAAATTTTGAAGCTTGTAGTTTCGATCTGCAGGAGGAAGAGATGAAGGGCAGAACTGGTTCCACTGGGCGTGCCAAAAATTTCTAACAACAAATTTTTGTGTCGAGAAAAATAAATAATCAAGACTGGAAAATTGCGTAACAAATGTAGTATTTGATTTCAATAAGTGAAAGTGTCGCAATCTCTATGGTATTCCTCTGATTCTTCAAGAATGTAAAGTATCTTGATGAACTTGATTTTGATTTGATTCAAGGGCTTGTAAAGCTTGATCTTGAATCTCCTCCTTGAACTTGAATTTGGGTTTGATCACGAACAAGTAATTTGATCTTGAACGCCTTGGTATTTGATTTGGCTTCGTTCTTGATCTTGAACTTGAACTTGAACTTGTAGCTTGAGTGCTTGAACTTGTAGCTTGTAGAGAAATCTGTGGTGTTTGATCCACGAGCTCTCTGCTTGCTTCTTGTTATCACTTCTGGTGTCTTCTAGCTTTATGAAGACCTCTATTTATAGTTGTAAGGAGTGGTGTGGCTCTGCGATTTGATTGGTCCGTTTGAACTGACCAATACCATCTAGACACTTGGCACAACTCTATTGGTTGTTGATTTGACTTGGATTGCCACCCTTCTTGACATGTGTTACGATTTCATTGGCTCATTTATTTGGTTTGGATTGCCACATCATTTGACACATGGCACGATTTCATTGGCTCTTTTATTTGTCTTGGATTACCACGTCACTTGACATGTGGCATGATTTTGTTGGCTCGTTCTTTTGATTTAGCGTGACACGTCATTTAACACGTGGGCATCCATTTGGGCCTCTAGGAAGATGGAATCTTGGGCCTAATGAATTGGGCTCATCACTTTAGCCCAATTAAGTGGACTAGCCCAATGGATTAAGATTTGTTTATTTAATCCATATATATTGGACTTATATAATTAATCTAATTATATATTAGCCCATAAGATTTATTTGGACCAATATACCTAGAATTTAAAATATAGTCCAAGTTATTTTATGGATTTAATTTAAGTAAAATTTATATGCCTACATGCTTATCTTCAAAAAGTATAGACAAATCTTTTAAGTATCTTTTGTCATTTTTCTAATGAAACACATATCATTTAGAACTTCAAAAAAAAACATAATATAATGTGCATATTTTCATGGAGCGTACTATTATCTTTAAGATATATATTTCTATTATATGTTTTATATTAAGTTATAAAATATCTGATTAAAATACATAGAGTTATTATTAATAATAATCTTAGAAAATCTACATAGCTGTTATAGAGAGGTAATTTTACAAAGAGCGTACTGTCATAAAGATGGTTGTTGCTGTTATAGGTAGAAAGCTATTATAGAGAGGTAAAATATAACATAAAAAATTTATTCTGAGAAAAACTAGGCTTTTATAGTGAATGGCTATTATATAGGGACGTTGTTATAGTGAGGTCTGACTGTACACCAATTCGAGAGATTTAGTTTCATGATATACCTCAATTTTAAAATTACATTAATCCCAAAAGTATTAGTACATGATATACCTCCAAATATTCCAACTTATTCTGAAAATATACAAAAATATTCTAATTTAGAATACATTATTCAAATCAAACATACAATAGTATTCTAATTTGAAATAAAGAATTCAAATCAAACATTTACAATTTTTATAATTCGAAATATAATATTCAAATTAAACACATTATAATGTTCTAATTTGAAATACAATATCCAAATTAGACATACCACAATATTCTAAAATAAAAATACACGCTATCTGATTTGTTCATATTAAATAAAATTTAAGTCCATAAGATTTCCACTATTGCATTATAAAAACAGTGTGGTAAAAAGGGTTTTTAAGGCGAGCCCTGGTGTAACGACCCGATCGGTCGTTTTGCTTTTTAGAACCCCGTTCCCCCAAATAAAACTTTCCGTGCTTGCTTTAACTAAATTATGACCTGCGGGGATGGTTGGTTCGAGATTTGGACGAATTTGGGTTGATATATGCTCATTTAATTCCTTATGAATTTCTTAAAAAGGCTAAGTTTGACTTTGGTCAATATTTTTAGCAAACGGGCCCGGATTCGTGTCTTGACGGTCCCGGAGGGTCCGTAGAAAAATATGGGACCTGGACGTATGCTCGAAATAGAATTCCGAGGTCCTAGGCCGAGTAATGAATTTTTATTAGAAATTGTTAAACTGAAATTTCAAGGATTTAAAGAAACTAAATAATGATTGATCATGTTGGTATCGGGCTCGTGAATTGATTCCGGAGCCCAGTACAGGTCCAATATAGTATTTAAGACTTGCCTGCAAAAGTTGGTGTCAACCCGAGTAGTTTAAGTGCGTTTCGGCTCGTTAGAGGAAAATTAAGAACTTGAAGTTCATATGTTTGATTCAATTGATTTTAGGGGGTGATTCTTAGATTTAGGGTTGTTTCGGGCATTCCGAAGGTTCGAGTAGGTCCGTTTCATGATTTCGGACTTGTCGGTATGTTCGTACAGGGTCCGGGAGCCCCGAGCGTCAAACGGACGAGGCTCGAGTGAAGTTGAAAAAGTTGGGATGTGCTGAAGTTGCTGCTTCTGTCGTAACCGCACCTGCGGTTGGTCGGCCGCAGGTGCGGGACCGCAGAAGCCATCATTCCCTCGCAGATGCGGCCAAGGCTGGCCAAGCCCAAAACCGCAGAAACGGCTTCCAAGCCGCAGAAGCGGCCCTGCAGAAGTGGCTATAAGACTGCAGAAGCGGTTCCAGCCCATTTGGCCAACGTCCGCAGATGCGGTCTCTTCCTCGCAGATGCGGTCCCCTGACTGCAGATGCGGAAATCGCTGAAGCAGTGAGCTTCATTTATTGCAGGTTCTAAGTCGATTTTTGCCATATTTCACTCCTCCATTGGGCGATTTTAGAGTTTTTGAGAGAAGACCTTCACCTAGCATCTTGAGGTAAGTTTATTCTACCTATTCTTGGTTTAATACTGTGACGACCCAACCCGTCGTCTCATGTATTACAGCCCCGTTTCCCCCATTTATTGCTCTTTCATGTTTTATTATCAGCAACGGGTGAGTTAGAGTTGAATTAAATTGGTTTGGATAGGAAATGAGACACTTAGTCTCTTTAAGGAAGGTTTGGTTTGGAAAAGTCAACCGAACGTTGACTTATTAGTTAGAAGGCTCGGATGTGAATTTCGGTGATTCGGTTAGCTTCGGGAGGTGATTTGTGACTTAGGAGTGCGATCAAAAGTGATTTTGGAGGTCCGGAGTAGAATTAGGCTTGAATTGGCAAAGTTGGCATTTTGGCGAATTTCGGTGGATAGGTGAGATTTTGATCCGAGGGTCGGAATTGAATTTCGAGAGTTGCAGTAGCTCCGTTAGGTGATTTTGGATATGTGTGCAAAATTTCAGGTCATTCGGAGGTGTTTTGGTCGGATTTTTGATCGAATGCGTAATTCGGAAGTTTTTAAGAAACTTAGGCTTGAATTCGATGTGATTTGATGGCTTTAGCATTGTTTGATGTGGTTTGATGATGGGGACAAGTTTGAATGAAGTTTTAGGATGTATTGGTGTTTTTGGTTGAGGTCCCGGGGGCCTCGGGGTGAATTCGGGTGGTTAAACGGAGAATTCGGAGTTTGTTGCAACTTTGAAGTTGCTGGTTCTGTCATTTCCGCATCTGCGGAAAAGGGACCGCATAAGCGGTTCCGCAGATGCGGCGTATTGGTCGCAGAAGCGGTCCTTGAGGGACCAGGGCTTTTCGCAGAAGCGGACGAAGTTCCGCAAAAGCGGTCACCGCAGAAGCGGTTTTGGGACCGCAGAAGCGGTCCTGGGTGACTTGAAGGAAAAACGCAGATGCGGTGAGTAGGCCGAAGAAGCGGAAACCACAGAAGCGGTGAAATTGTCGCAGAAGCGAAAACAACTGTTACAGAAGGGTTTTTTTTTTATATTGTTTTCATCCGCGAACAAGAGTTGGTTTCCACCATTTTAAAGCGGTTTTGAGAGCTTTGAGCGAGAATTTTCGAGGGCTTTGACTGAGAATCAATTGGAGGTAAGTTCCTTGGTCTAAATATTCGAGTTTATGGTAGAAATTACATGTAAATTGTGGAAATTCATCAAAAACGGGTCAAGTTAGGGCTTGAAAAGTTGTGATGTAAAAACGGATTTTGAAAGGGCATTTGAACTCCGATTTTGGTAAAATTGGTATGTGTAGACTCGTGACTCCAGATCTATTGGGGAATGTTTGGAATATTCTTTATTATTTTTCGTACTATTTTATTTAGATTCGGATTGGAACCTTGACATTTGCTATTTTAATCGTATTATTTTTTAACGGATTACGTATTTGGGTTGAGAGTATTTAATTGGTCGGGCTTGCCTAGCATCAGTGTTGGGCGCCATCACGACCGAGATTGGGGTCGTGACAAGTTGGTATCAGAGCCTAGGTTACTAGGCCTCTCGAGTCATGAGCCGGTTTAGTAGAGTCTCGCGGAACGGTACGGGGACGCCTGTACTTCTCCTCGAGAGGCTGCAGAACCTTTAGGAAAACTCCATATTCTTGAAATTCTTGTCGCGCGACATTGTGATTCGAGAACTAAATCTCTGTATTCTATTCTCTNATTGTTAATAACTACAAATAACGAAACAAATTATTGCATATTTACTAATTGAGAACGTCGTGAGGGTGAATATCATTTTGTGACGAGGCCGCAGAAGCGGTGAGTAGGCCGCAGAAGCGGAAACCGCAGAAGCGGTGAAATTGTCGCAGAAGCGAAAACAACTGTTACAGAAGGGTTTTTTTTTTAATTGTTTTCATCCGCGAACAAGAGTTGGTTTCCACCATTTTAAAGCGGTTTTGAGAGCTTTGAGCGAGAATTTTCGAGGGCTTTGACTGAGAATCAATTGGAGGTAAGTTCCTTGGTCTAAATATTCGAGTTTATGGTAGAAATTACATGTAAATTGTGGAAAATTCATCAAAAACGGGTCAAGCTAGGGCTTGAAAGTTGTGATGTAAAAACGGATTTTGAAAGGGCATTTGAACTCCGATTTTGGTAAAATTGGTATGTGTAGACTCGTGGCGAGACGAGGAATCCAGTGATGTAAATTTCGTAATTTTTCGAGAAGTGGGCCCGGGGCTCGGGTTTTGCCAACTTAGTGAATTTTGGTGTTTTTCGAGTCTTTTCGATTGGGTTATGTTTCTTTAGCCTATTGTAATGTATTCGTTGTGGTTTTAATCAGATTTGGCGTGCAAAGAGGTTGATTCGAAAGGCAAAGGCATAGCGAGCTAGACTTGTGGCCGGCTTGAGGTGAGTAATAGATGTAGATGATGACCTGAGGGTTTGAAACCCCGGTATATTACATTGTGACGCTATATTGAGGCGAGACACGTACTCTATGACGAGTGCGGGGTCGATTGTGACTGGGGATTATGACCTAGTCCGTTCCGATTGATGTTCGTACTGTGTTCTTGACTAGAAATTGTTTGGTAATCATCCTACTTGGATTTTATGAATATGTTTGGGGCTTTGTGCCTATCATTTGCATCCTTCAGGGATCCTTATCACTGCTTCCATGATGCTTAGCATATTTCATGATATAAGTCCTGAGTTAGACACTGCCTCGAAATGTTTAGTAAATAAATAAAGGTTTAAACACTTAGCTCTATAATTCCTAATAATTAAAACTAAAAAGGGACAATTTGACTGTGCCCGAGTGGCTTGCATGCATATATATATCTGGACTGAGTGTGGATCGGGCTGCACGCCGCAGCAAATGCTACGATGATATTGCGCTTGGGCTGTAGGAGCCCCTCCGGAGTCTGAACCCCCACAGTGAGCGCGGGTACCCAAATGGATCGGGCTGCGCGCCGCAGCGGTCATGTGCATTGCATTGCATTCATGCATTTATACCTATTTGTCTTACTTGTTCTGGTATTGTTGTTGTTCCACCATTTTATGTGCTGAATCGTTAATTATAGCTTTATATTGTAATATTTCGGAATTTCTTACTTTCAGCCATTATATATGTTTATTACTCACTGAGTTAGAAGTACTCACTTTACTCCATGCACCATGTGCGCAGATTCAGGTGCTCCGGAGACTTAGTGGAGCTGTTTGCTGTCTTCTTGGATTTTATCTTCAGGAGTTGTCGAGGTAGCTGCCTGACGTCCACAGGACCCGACTCCTCCCCTTTATTTCATTTATTTTTTTCATATTCTAGACTTCTTTATCACTATGGATATATATTACTCTATTACATCTAGAGGCTCTAGACTCGTGACTCCATATCTATTGGGGAATGTTTGGAATATTTGTTATTACTTTTCGTACTATTTTATTTAGATTCGGATTGGAACCTTGACATTTGCTATTTTAATCGTATTATTTGTCAACGGATTACGTATTTGGGTTGAGAGTATTTAATTGGTCGGGCTTGCCTAGCATCAGTGTTTGGCGCCATCACGACCGGGATTGGGGTCGTGACAAGTTGGTATCAGAGCCTAGGTTACTAGGCCTCGCGAGTCATGAGCCGGTTTAGTAGAGTCTCGCGGAACGGTACGAGGACGCCTGTACTTCTCCTCGAGAGGCTGCAGAACCTTTAGGAAAACTCCATATTCTTGAAATTCTTGTCGTGCGGCTTTGTGATTCGAGAATTAAGTCTCTGTATTATATTCTCTCGCAGATGGCGAGAACTCGTGCTACCGGACGCGATGGTCGACCACCAGTACCACCTACTAGAGGCCGTATGCGTGGTTGTGGTCGTGGTCGAGGTAGGGCAGCTGAGACAACACCTACTGACCCACCAGCTGCCACAGTTTAGGACCAGATTCCTGTTGTCGATGTCCTAGTAGCACCTGTGAAGGCACCAACAGTGCCTATTGCTATTCCTGGTCTCCAGGAGACCTTGGCACAGATACTATCAGTTTGCACTGGCCTGGCTCAGGCAGTCTCAGCTTCTACTGCAGCAGCTGCTTCCCAGACCAGGGGAGGACATCAGACCCCTGTTGCTCACACACCTGAGCAGGTTGCCCAGGGATTTCAGACACCGGAAGCAGCCTTAGCTCCGCCAGTTGCTCCAGTTGCTCCAGCTGCTCCAGTTGCACCAGTTGCACCAGTTCCAACCTATGAGGTTCCAGCTATGCCGGACGATGAGCAGCGTCGTCTTGAGAGATTCGGCAGGCTTCAGCCTCCGACATTCAGCGGTGCCGAGGGCGAGGATGCCCAGGGTTTTCTGGATAAGTGTCAGCGTATGCTTCTCACTATAGGGATCTTAGAGTCGAGTGGTGTGGCTTTTACTACTTTCCAGTTCTCAGGGTCTGCATTCACCTGGTGGGAGGACTTCGAGAGGCGTAGGCCGGTTGGTGCAGCGCCCCTTACATGGCAGCAGTTCTCCACTCTCTTTCTGGAGAAGTACGTATCGCAGTCTCACAGGGAGGAGCTGCGTCGTCAGTTCGAGTGGTTGGTTCAGGGGGCAAGGGTATTCTCGAAGATTGATCTCCGTTCAGGCTATCACCAGCTGAAGATCAGGGATTCGGATATTATGAAGACTGCCTTCAGAACTAGATATGGGCACTATGAGTTCCCGATTATGTCTTTTGGGCTGACTAATGCCCCAGTCGCGTTCATGCACTTGATGAACAGCGTATTTCGGCCGTATCTGGATTCATTTGTTACGTTTTTATTGATGATATCCTAGTGTACTCGCGTAGCCAGGAGGAGCATGCTCAGCACTTGAGAGTGGTGTTACAGAGGTTGAGGGAGGAGAAGCTTTATGCAAAATTCTCCAAATGTGAGTTTTGGCTTGGGTCTGTAGCTTTTCTGGGACACGTGGTGTCCAGTGATGGTATTCAAGTTGATCCAAAGAAGGTAGAGGCGGTGGAGAGTTGGCCCAGACCGTCCTCAGCCACGGAGATTCGAAGTTTCCTCGGTTTGGCAGGTTATTATCGCCGGTTCGTCCAGGGTTTTTCCTCTATTGCTTCGCCCTTGACTAAGTTGACGCAGAAGGGTGCACCATTCGTATGGTCAGACGAGTGCGAGGAGAGCTTTCAAAAGCTCAAGACAGCTTTGACCACAGCTCCAGTGTTAGTTTTTCCATCAGCCTCAGGTTCTTACACTGTGTATTGTGATGCTTCGAGAGTTGGGATCAGATGTGTGTTGATGCAGGAGGGTAGAGTTATTGCATATGCTTCTCGTCAGTTGAAGCCTCATGAGCAGAACTACCCCGCACATGATCTGGAGTTGGCTGCTATAGTTCATGCGTAGAAGATTTGGAGGCACTACTTATATGGCTTATCTTGTGAGGTATATACCGATCATCGCAACCTTCAGCATTTGTTCAAACAGAAGGATCTTAATTTGAGGTAGCGGAGGTGGCTTGAGTTACTCAAGGACTATGATATTACCATTTTGTATCATCCGGGGAAGGCCAACGTAGTGGCCGATGCGTTAAGCCGGAAGGCGGTCAGTATGGGTAGCTTGGCGTACATTCCAGTTGGGGAGAGGCCCTTTGCAGTTGATGTTCAGGCTTTGGCCAATCGGATGGTGAGGTTAGATATTTCGGAGCCTAGTCGGGTGTTGGCTTGTGTAGTTTCTCGGTCTTCCTTGTATGACCGCATCAGAGAGCACCAGTATGATGATCCACATTTGCTTGTCCTTAAGGACAAGGTTCAGCACGATGACGCCAGAGATGTGACTATTGATGATGATGGCGTGATAAGGATGCAGGGCCGGATTTGCGTGCCCAATGTGGATGGGCTTCGGGAGTTGATATTAGAGGAGGCCCACAGCTCGCGGTATTCCATTCATCCGGGTGCTGCGAAGATGTATCAGGATTTGAGGCAGCACTACTGGTGGAGGAGAATGAAGAAAGATATAGTGAGTTATGTAGCTCGGTGTCTCATCTGTCAGCAGGTCAAATATGAGCATCAGAGACCCGGTGGTGTACTTCAGCGAATAGATATTCCCGAGTGGAAGTGGGAGAGGATTACTATGGATTTTGTGAGTGGTCTCCCTCGTACCTCGAAGAAGTTTGATTCGATTTGGGTGATTGTGGATCGGCTGACCAAGTCCGCGCACTTCATTCCGGTGTGTACTACCTATTCTTCGGAGCGGTTGGCAGAGATTTTCATCCGGGAGATTGTTAGGTTGCATGGGGTCCCAGTTTCTATCATCTCGGATAGGGGCACTCAGTTTACTTCCCATTTCTGGAAGACTTTTCAGCAAGAATTGGGTACACAGGTAGAGCTGAGCACAGCATTTCATCCCCAGACGGACGCGCAGTCCGAGCATACCATTCAGATATTGGAGAACATGTTGCGTGCCTGTGTTATTGATTTTGGAGGTTCTTGGGCTGAGTTCTTGCCACTTGCAGAGTTCGCGTACAACAACAGCTATCAGTCCAGCATTCAGATGGCACAGTATGAGGCCTTATATGGGAGACGGTGTAGATCTCCGGTTGGTTGGTTTGAGCTCGGCGAGGCTAGACTATTGGGGACAGAGTTGGTTCAGGATGCCTTAGAGAAGGTGAAAGTGATCCAGGAGAGACTTCGTACAGCTCAGTCGCGTCGGAAGAGTTATGCGGACCGGAAGGTTCGAGACGTATCCTACATGGTGGACGAGAAGGTCTTGTTGAAGGTTTCGCCTATGAAGGGCGTTATGAGATTTGGAAAGAAAGGAAAGTTGAGTCCACGGTTCATTGGTCCTTTTGAGATACTTAGGAGAGTTGGGGAGGTGGCCTACATGCTTGCTTTGCCACCCAGCTTGTCAGGAGTTCACCCGGTATTTCATGTTTCTATGCTTCGGAAGTATGTTGGGGACCTGTCCCATGTGTTAGACTTCAGCACGGTTCAGTTGGATGATGACTTGACTTATGATGTGGAGCCAGTGGCTATTTTGAGATCAAAGGATATAACTTCGGTAAAGGTGCAGTGGAGAGGTCGGCCCGTAGAGAAAGCTACTTGGGAGACTGAGCAGGAGATGCGGAGCAGATATCCTCACCTATTTGAGACCTCAGGTATGCTTCTCGACCCGCTCGAGGACGAGCATTTGCTTAAGTTGGGGAGGATATGACGACCCAACCCGTCGTCTCATGTATTACAGCCTCGTTTCCCCCATTTATTGCTCTTTCATGTTTTATTATGAGCAACGGGTGAGTTAGAGTTGAATTGAATTGGTTTGGATAGGAAATGAGACACTTAGTCTCTTTAAGGAAGGTTTGGTTTGGAAAAGTCAACCGAATGTTCACTTATTAGTTAGAAGGCTCGGATGTGAATTCCGGTGATTCGGTTAGCTTCCGGAGGTGATTTGTGACTTAGGAGTGCGATCGGAAGTGATTTTGGAGGTCCGGAGTAGAATTAGGCTTGAATTGGCAAGTTGGCATTTTGGCGAATTCCGGTGGATAGGTGAGATTTTGATAAGAGGGTCGAAATGGAATTCCGAGAGTTGCAGTAGCTCCGTTAGGTGATTTTGGATATGTGTGCAAAATTTCAGGTCATTCGGAGGTGTTTTGGTCGGGTTTTTGATCGAATGCGTAATTCGGAAGTTTTTAAGAAACTTAGGCTTGAATTCGATGTGATTTGATGGCTTTAACGTTGTTTGATGTGGTTTGATGATGGGAACAAGTTTGAATGAGGTTTTAGGGTGTATTGGTGTTTTTGGTTGAGGTCCCGGGGGCCTCGGGGTGAATTCGGGTGGTTAAACGGAGAATTCGGAGTTTGTTGCAGGTTTGAAGTTGCTGGTTATGTCATTTCCGCATCTGCGGAAAAGGGACCGCATAAGCGGTTCCGCAGATGCGGCGTATTGGTCGCAGAAGCGGTCCTTGAGGGACCAGGGCTTTCCGCAGAAGCGGACGAAGTTCCGCAAAAACGGTCACCGCAGAAGCGGTTTTGGGACCGCAGAAGCGGTCCTGGGCGACTTGAAGGAAAACCGCAGATGCGGTGAGTAGGCCGCAGAAGCGGAAACCGCAGAAGCGGTGAAATTGTCGCAGAAGTGAAAACAACTGTTACAGAAGGGTTTTTTTTATATTGTTTTCATCCGCGAACAAGAGTTGGTTTCCACCATTTTTAAGCGGTTTTGAGAGCTTTGAGCGAGAATTTCCGAGGGCTTTGACTGAGAATCAATTGGAGGTAAGTTCCTTGGTCTAAATATTCGAGTTTATGGTAGAAATTACATGTAAATTGTGGAAAATTCATCAAAAACGGGCAAGCTAGGGCTTGAAAAGTTGTGATGTAAAAACGGATTTTGAAAGGGCATTTGAACTCCGATTTTGGTAAAATTGGTATGTGTAGACTCAAGGCGAGACGAGGAATCCAGTGATGTAAATTTCTTAATTTTTCGAGAAGTGGGCCCGGGGCTCGGGTTTTGCCAACTTAGTGAATTTTGGTGTTTTTCGAGTCTTTTCGATTGGGTTATGTTTCTTTAGACTATTGTAATGTACTCGTTGTGGTTTTAATCAGATTCGGCGTGCGAAGAGGTTGATTCGAAAGGCAAAGGCATAGCGAGCTAGACTTGTGGCTGGCTTGAGGTGAGTAATAGATGTAGATGATGACCTGAGGGTTTGAAACCCCCGTATATCACATTGTTATGCTATATTGAGGCGAGACACGTACTCTATGACGAGTGCGGGGTCGATTGTGACTGGGGATTATGACCTAGTCCGTTCCGATTGATGTTCGTACTGTGTTCTTGACTAGAAATTGTTTGGTAATCATCCTAATTGGATTTTATGAATATGTTGGGGTTTTGTGCCTATCATGTGCATACTTCAGGGATCCTTATCACTGCTTCCATGATGCTTAGCATATTTCATGATATCAGTCCTGAGTTAGACACTGCCTCAAAATGTTTAGTAAATAAATAAAGTTTTAAACACTTAGCTCTATAATTCCTAATAATTGAAACTGAAAATGAACAATTTGACTGTGCCCGAGTGGCTTGCATGCATATATATATCTGGACTGAGTGTGGATCGGGCTGCACGCCGCAGCAAATGCTACGATGATATTGCGCTTGGGCTGTAGGAGCCCCTCCGGAGTCTGAACCCCCACAGTGAGCGCGGGTACCCAAATGGATCGGGCTGCGCGCCGCAGCGGTCATGTGCATTGCATTGCATTCATGCATTTATACCTATTTGTCTTACTTGTCCTGGTATTGTTGTTGTTCCACCATTTTATGTGCTGAATCGTTAATTATAGCTTTATATTGTAATATTTCGGAATTTCTTACTTTCAGCCATTATATATGTTTATTACTCACTGAGTTAGAAGTACTCACTTTACTCCATGCACCATGTGCGCAGATTCAGGTGCTCCGGAGACTTAGTGGAGCTGTTTGCTGTCTTCTTGGATTTTATCTTCAGGAGTTGTGGAGGTAGCTGCCTGACGTCCGCAGGACCCTACTCCTCCCCTTTATTTCATTTATTTTTCTTTTCATATTCTAGACTTCTTTATCACTATGGATATATATTACTCTATTACATCTAGAGGCTCTAGACTCGTGACTCCAGATCTATTGGGGAATGTTTGGAATATTCGTTATTATTTTTCGTACTATTTTATTTAGATTCGGATTGGAACCTTTACATTTGCTATTTTAATCGTATTATTTGTTAACGGATTACGTATTTGGGTTGAGAGTATTTAATTGGTCGGGCTTGCCTAGCATCAGTGTTGGGCGCCATCACGACCGGTATTGGGGTCGTGACAAATACTTGTATTTTAGTTTTTACCGTGAAAATGGTAACGACAATTAAATTTATAAAATGGGACTCTAAAAATACTTGATCTATTCACGAGCTAGTTGTTAGAGCAGATGATGCTAGTAATATGAAATTTAACGATGGAGCACGAGCTAAAACGAGATAATGATTGAACCGAAGGGCCTGCTGCCCAGATGTAGGCTTGGCCGATGGGGACTTTGGGGTCGATTTTGAGGTCGAGCTTGGGATATCGGGGATAATCGAGGATGGTATAACAGTTAAAGATATGATCAAACAAAGCTCTTTATAGTCAAAACCAAGTTATACGATGAAGAACTCATATAAAGGCGAAGGATATCGAGGTATCCTCGGATCAGTGAGAGCCAATAAGTTTAGAAAGAAGAGAGAGAGAGAGAGAGAGAGAGAGAGAGAGAGAGAGATTATTGCACTTGTGGAGAAATGGAGCAACATCAGTCCCTTACAAGGTAGGGCGAGTCCCCTTTATATAAGAGGGGAACTTAGTTACAAGTACATGTGTATGTAATTTACGAAATATGGAGATGTGATGGCTTGATGCAATGCCTCAGCGTAAGCTCTGGATAGGCCGGCCCTGTCAGATTCAACCGCGTGTCTTGGGAGCTTCCCCTCTTTGTCCTGGCCTCGCCCTCAAATCGGGCATTGACAAGCCCCGAAGGAGAGGACTAATTTGTGGCTTCATGTCCTCGGGGTCTCAAGGTACTTCCCCGAGATGGCATAATGGCGGGAAGTCTGGCCCTCTGATTTCACTGCATACAAATAGTCTCTGGGTTTCTCAGATCGAAGCAATGGGAAACAATTATGACCATTGACTCCTCGAACTCCTAATGGCGACAGTACACTGGCGATTCGAATCGTGGCGCAATCTTTTGTGATAGATGGCATATCTCATAGACTCATGCTCAATACACTCTCACTTTCGTTTTTCAAGATAAAAGTACCACCGTCGATTTGGTTTTTCAAGGATGCGGTCATTGCATTCGTCGGTCAATCTTCCAGAGCTTCGACGATCGTGTTGTTTCCCCCTATAAATGGGGTGCCTTGGCATTGTTTTTTCTATCCTTGTGCTTTCGTTGGCTTGCTTGCCTATTCCATCTTGTCACCTTCTTCTATCCTTGGATATCATGCTTGGGGATCATGGCTCCAAGGCCGTTTGGATGAGCTATTTTAGATCGTGTCGTGGCCCCTTGCCAGGACGTCCCTTCGCCGAGCAGAATCGCATTGTCCCGCTATGGTCGTTGATAAGCTGGCCTTCGCTGCTGCTGTTCGCCCGAAGCGATGGTGGATGGGGTGTCAGTCCTCATTTCGTGTAGATAGTCGTTCGGATTATGCACCGCTGCTCACTCTCCTACCCGGGCATGGTGTGGAACCTTATCCTTAGGGCCCTTTCTTTCCTGAGGGATAAGGTGGACCTACCGGTCGTCGAGGTTGAGGCCCGCCGAATCTCCAACCTTTGGCTTCGGGGGATGATGTCTCTTTTCTCTGCCTCCTCCGCATCCCATGCTTTTCTTCTTCTTCATCTCCTCCGGCAGGAATCCCTTGAGAGATTGAGTTGGGAACCTAGAGGAGGTGGAGGTCGAAGGAATCACCCTCGAGGGTGCAACGCTCGAGGATGCTGATACCGGAGATGCACTCTCGAGGGTGGACTGGGCTTCCGGGTTTCATCACATGTACATCCTTCCATTCCTTTGCTCTAGGGGTAGACTCCTGTGGCCTTTCGTAATTGTATGTAATGACCCTTCGAGGGTTGTTGTACATGAATTTTTATGAATATGAATATATTCCTTTGATTTCCGCTTTCGATTTATGCTGAGTAACTGCATGTTTTCATACCCCTCGAGGCCCTTCGAATTCCTCCTTTTACTTCTTGACTGCTGATTTTTGGCTTGGGTGCGACTATCCTTTCCGCTCCTCTACTGATCAACATGGCTCCCTTTCGAGGCCATCGTTGTACCTCAGGGCAATCCTGGATTGATCGGATAGGACGAAGAGTGCTGTTCCCGGTGCTCGGGAGCCGAGGGATTTCGTTCTGAAGACGGTATCTTTGATAAGGGGGGAGCATTTGGAGATGGTGAGAAAATACTGCAGATGGAGTGAGGGGATAACACTGCAGGTGCTTCCTTCGTATTACGGATTCCACTGACGGATTCTTGAGTGTATACCTATATCCTTTCGTGCTTGGCCCCCTTGACAGGGTCGTGCTTTATTATTGCTTGAAGTATCGGGTTACTTTGGCGTAGATACATCCATCGTTTTGGCAGGTGGTGCTGATGATGAGGTTCTTTGCGGAGAAGGCCGATCTTGAATTCACGCTTGATCACCTCATCCAGCTGTATCGGCCCTTTCATCACCAGGGTATGCTAACCCTGAAGTGCCGTTCGTCCATGCCCTTTGTTGTCGATGACGAAGATGAGGGGGGTCGAGAATGGGCCGGTTGGTTTGCCGGGTCCGGACGGTCGATATTATCCCCATGGAGCTTTTTCCGTTCCCCGAAGGCTGGAATTACGCACGTGAGTGGAGCGTCTGGTGCTTTTTTCAGGTTGTACCTATAGCGGAAGTTAGTTAAATAATAGTGTTTTTACCTTGTTGTAGCAACTTCTTGGACGTCGGGCGAAGTCACTGATCTGCCCAGCTGGGTTCGGAGGCTGGTGATCCACTCGTCCTGCGACGAGTGTCGGTGGCGAGCTGTGCTTCGCGTCAGGTGGGGAGCGAAATACCAAGGTATGTGCGCCTGTTGCCTTTGCCTTGGCCTTCATATATTTGAGGTAATATTTTCCCCTTTTTACTTGCATTGGATTTGCCGCTTGCAGGCCTCGGGCAGTTCCTTGGGATGAGACATTGCTCTTCCGAAGAGGGGAAGGAGTCTTTGACCCCTCTTCTTGCCCCTCGAGGCGACGGAGCTCCTAGTGGTGCTGATCAGGCCAGTGTCTCCAAGGAGAAGGCATTGTCTGTGTCCGCTTCACCCGAAGTACCTGATTCTAGGTCGGCGATGCTTTCGAGCAGGTATGCTTTGCCCGAGGCCGGTTCTCCCGGGGGCAAAGAGACAGGATCAACAGGAGTATGCTCCAACTTCGAGGAAGTCTGCCAGCTTCACTTCGTGGTGAGTCTAGGCGCAGTTTCTCTGTATTCCGCGTCTTTCATTCATCATTGAGTTTTCCTTGTGCAGGCCTGTGATAGGCTGATGTCTGAGCTGGTCCGTCAAGGGGCCAAGCTTCAGAAAGTTCAGGGTTAGGGAGAATCTCTTAGGCTGCTTAGCGAGGAGAAGGAGGGCGAGTTGTTGCATTGGCGATGTGAAGCGTACCGGAGCTCGAATTATGAGAGCTATTTGATGGAGCAGGTAACTTTATGCAGATCAAGCTTCGCTTTCTTCGGCCTTTTTAGGTTAACGCCCTTCTTTGTTATATCAGCTGCAGAAAAAGGCGGAGGCTACGGAGTGCCATAAGGGCGATATCGATCGCGCTAGAACTACTTGTGGCAAGCTAAGGGCTCAGGTGCAAGCTCATGTTTTAGAGGAGGCAGATGTCTTGGCCTAGGTTCCCGCCTGCGAAGTCCAACTCTGCTTGGCTCGAGATAATGCCAAAATCCAAGCAGATATGATCGAGAAATTCGAGTCCGAACTTTCGAAGACCAGGGCCGAGATAATTGACGCTCGGACTAAGGCGATGCTAAGCCGGACCAAAGCTGATCAGGAGATGGCGATCCGTATGAAGGATGTCGCAGATGCTCAGGTCGAGCTGAAGCGAGCTCTCGACCGGGAGAAAAGGATCGAGGAATATGTTCATTGCAGATCCCGAAGAGAAGTACTCGAGGAGATTGGCATGAGGGGCTTCATTCTTTCTGATGAATTGGATCGACCAAGGGCGGATGAGCGTGACGCGTGGTCATTTCTTGCTGACGGGACGGGGAGTGAGCCTGGCGAGCTGTAGCCCTTCGGAATGGATCGTACATTGTGCCATTTTGTTGCTTCGTTTTTTATATATGTAGAACATGTCTGTTTATGGAGAGTGCGTCTCCCCCTCCCCCCCCCCCCTTCCCCTCTTCTCGTTTTTTTTTTTTTTTTTGCGTGTGTGATATAAGAAGAGACTTTGAAGCCTTACTTCTTTCGCATCTCTTTCCGTTATTGCCTTCGATCAGGCAGGCCAGTTTTAATGTTTGGTGGGATCCTCGTAGGTCTGGGACCAATCGGGCTAGCCCGGGGCTCCTAGGTGTGATTCTTGACACGAGCAAGTGTTGCGGTCCCTGCGCTTTGTCCGGCCGTTTCGGTCCAGTCTTCGAGTCGTTTTGCGATTCGAGCTGTAATTGACCTTTAAGCTCTTCCCTGTCCGCACGGGCGGGTGATGGTTGACCTTATAAGCGGGTGACCTGGAAGCTCACTCGGCTGGCGATCGTGGAGTTTATGTCGTGCCCTTAGGCATGCTGTAGTTTTGTGCTTATTGTGGGTCCAGTCTTCGAGTCGCTTTGCGATTCGGGCTGTAATTGACCTTTAAGCGCCTTCGATTTCCCAAATGGAGGTAGTGCTTTGCACGCTGTTTTGGTTCTTGAGACCTTTCCATATATGGCCCAAGGGCTTGCTTAGTTAACTATTTTTGGATCCACTCTCCAAATCGGGTTACGACTCCAGCTCACTTTAATCCTCAAGTTGTCAATTTTGGCTGGCGACAATGGCTCTTATGCTTGTTTGGAGTAGAGACCTTTTTATATGTGCCCCGTAGGCTTGCTTAGCTGGCGATAATGGCTCTTACGCAGTTTTTGCCCGTGGGATTTTTGTAGGTTTTGTTTTCCACTCGTTAAGGTCTTTTTGAAAGATTTTTGCCTGACCCGTCGTCGGTTCTAGAAGAACCTCGATTTCAAGTCGTTATCGGCGATATTTCGAGCACCTCGGAAGGTTCATAGCCCGTTGTTTGCCTTTTTGAGGAAAGCCTGTTTTAACCGGTTCTTTCCGAAGTATATTCGAAGTAGTGGCCTGCGATTTTTGTTTAGCGATGGTCGGGCGTCCCCGAGTCGTGTTATTTTGGTTGTATCAGCCATTTTGACCGTATTCGTGTGTGCTTGTCCGTAGCCATTTTTTTGATCCCGAGTGATAGTTTAGGCGTCTACACCGAGGGTATGCCCTTTAGGGATTATTACAAATGCGACGTATAGCCTAAACTTCAGGATTTTCATGCATGTTGAGGTCTTACAGTTTGTCATGCCTGTTGAGGTCTTATAGTTTGTCATGCCTATTGAGGTCTTACTATATTTTGGTGATGTAGAATGGACTTGGTTATGCCGAGTCTGCCCACTAAGGGTCTTACAGTTTTAGATTTTCCAGCGTATGGCGATTGTCCTCAGTCTCCGTGTCATCAAGTTGTTTAAGCGTGAAGACCGCTTCTTGTGAACTCGGAGCTGCGTTGTAGAGGCTTTACGAGCCTGGAGTTCCGACCCTAGGGTCGTGCGAGTGCCCAATTGTAGGCATTAAGTCTCCGAGTATTTCGGAATGCATTCGGTGGAGGGGGGCCCCTGCCGGGGATACACTTGAGATTTCTTTGTCCGGAGAATAAAATGCCGAGAAGATATCCTTTTATTGCTTGGTATAGATGTACATTGTTTCGTCACTGTGAACTCGACCCGTGTGGGCGCGGCTTCTCGGACCGTTTGGCCAGCATATAATTCCCGATAGGGGTTTAGTCCGCCGTATCTTGGTCCTCCTGATGGGGGATGCTCTTAGAGGCAAACCATCGTTCGTTGTTGGGCTATCGGAATAAAGCCTGCGACATCATCGGACCTTCTTCTGGTATGCTGTTCTGCCGATAATCTTGCTGACAAGGTCCCTTTTGGGGCGAAAGCCCGGCTAAAGGGAGAAAACGCGACGGTCGCCTATATGAGGCCAAGGAATCTCCAGGTAGAGTCTTGAGAACCTCCGAATATCCTAGCCAGTTGTCTGCATTCAGATTAGTAAAAAGAAAACGAAAGAGCAAAGCAGTTCTTTCTTATCGCGGGGTGTGTAGGCGATGTTCCGGGACTCGGTGTGTCCCTTTCGGCTTATTCTAGTTCTGCCATTTGCGAGGAATCTCATTCTTATGGCGAGATGGGACCGTCAGCGCCTTCGGGTAGTGCGTCGGTGGCCGTCTGAATAAGACGTCTATACTTTGCGCTTCCTTTGATGGTGTAAGGCTCGACGTCGTGGCTCGAACTCATGTGGGCTATATTGAGAGAACGGTCTTTTTGGCGATTTGTCATTTGGAATTCACCAAGGATTCGGGATGTGGGGGCGATTTGGTCCGTTAATGCGGACTGCGCTGTTGACTTTTGGTCTGATACCGTCGTTGTGGGTGACCGAACTTCCTGAATCTATAAACACATGTTTTATTTAAGATTAGGCGGATGAGGGAGAGGTTTACCAATGTGCTGGAGCGACACTGGGGTGGAGTCGTGGTGCCCTCCTCCCTGGATGCAAGAGTATCCTTGGAAATATTTCCCTGGATCTGTCTTTGTCCCGGCGGCGGGTATTTTTACTTCCCATGTTGTGAGTTCTCGGAGGGCGTCGCCGCTCCTTCATTGTCACGGTGATACGTCGTGGCTTGTTTACTTCATCCTTCCCGGTTGTCTTCTTTCCTCGGGGCCAGATTGAGCCTGACCGCTCGATAGTACTCGGCGGCGATTTTGACTGAGTAACACGGCTGTCTTATTTTCGAGACAGGAGTCATTCGTGGCCCCGCTGCCGCTTGTGTCCTGCGGATCCCGTGTCGGGTTGTGGTTCTTTCGAAGGGGCCTTGGTCGAGTAGGCCTGAGTCGCTCAGCGTTCCTAGTTACGCTTATGGTGACTACAATATTTGGCATAACAATGTTGAGCCCGTACTCTGCTGGACGAGGTTCGTCTGCTAGCTGTGCCTCATTGGATCTGGTTCCACTGGAGGTTCCCCGAGGTTTTCGCCCTCGAACTACTCCCCCACCGTCGCGAGGTAGGTTGGATCTTGAGGTGTTCCTCCCATTAGCGGTGCATGGACGGTATCTCCATCTGTTTGGCATTAGTTTCTTCGTGGAAGGCCTGCTTGGGTGTGCTGGGTCTGCAGAGGTTTCTGGATGGCCTCGCTCATGGCCCCGATTAGTGGTCAGTGCTGGGTACGGACGCATGGACAAGTCTCGGCCGGGTATCTGGCTAAGCGTCGTTTGAAATGACCTGGAGTCGGCGGGTATGCTTTGGTTAAACCCTGAGCAAAGGCCAGGGTTATCTGTTCATCCGAAACCGGATGCGATCTCATTCGTCCTACCAGGGAGCGAGATGCAGCTTCTTGTGGTGATTCATCCTCTCTTTGTTCGGCCTCCGACTTGTTGGTCTCCAAAATACGTGATCTATTCTCGAGCTAGTTGCTAGAGCGGATGATGCTAGTAATATGAAATTTAACGATAGACCGCGAGCTAATACGAGATAATGATCAAACCGAAGGGCCTGCTGCCCAGATGTAGGCTTGGCCGATGGGGACTTCGGGGTCGATTTTGAGGTCGAGCTCGGGATATCGGGGATAATAGAGGATGGTATAACAGTTAAAGATATGATCAAACAAATCTCTTTATAGTCAAACCAAGTTATACGATGAAGAACTCATATAAAGGCGAAGGATATCGAGGTATCCTCGGATTAGTGAGAGCCAATAAGTTTAGAAAGAAGAGAGAGAGAGAGAGAGAGAGAGAGAGAGAGATTATTGCACTTGTGGAGAAATGGAGAAACATCATTCCCTTACAAGGTAGGGCGAGTCCCCTTTATATAGGAGGGGAACTCAATTACAAATACATGTGTATTTAATTTATGAAATAAGGAGATGTGATGGCTTGATGCGCCACCTCAGCGTAAGCTCTGGATAGGCCGGCCTTGTCAAATTCAACCGCGTGTCTTGGGAGCTTCCCCTCATTGTCCTGGTCTCGGCCTCGAATCGGTCCTTGACAAGCCCCGAAGGAGAGGACTAAGTTGTGGCTTCATGTCCTCGGGGTCTCGAGGTACTTTCTCGAGATGGCTTAATGGCGGGAAATCAGGCCCTCAGATTTCACTGTGTACACTTAGGTAGATTAAACGCTAGTATTAAGGTGAAATCATGGGGTTAGAGAAAAAACCTAGGGTTTTGACAAAAGTTGGACTTGACCACGAAATTTGTTATGAAATGAATTAGAAATCATATATTATTTATCCTTGGATTATGAAGAACAAATTCCCTTGAAAATTTTCGGAATCCAGGCACGTGTGCCCGGGGTCGGATTTTAGGAAACTTGTGTTTAAGGGTGGGGAGTTGCTTAAATAGTTAGAATATGATCTTGTAAGCTTGTATTGACTGGTCCTACCACGTTTATCTAGTTTTGGATCGTTCGGCTCCAAATTGAGAGTTCGGGATCGTTCTTGGTATTGAAAGTGCACTTTGGAGCAAGGTGAGTATCCTATCTAACCTTGTAAGAGGGAATTGTCCCGATAGGTGATGTAATCTAATAATTTGCTATTAGATGCGGGGGTTACATACGCACTAGGTGACGAGAGTCCATGCGTAGCTACTATTGTGCTAAGTCCGGGTAGTTTAGGACCCAAAAGCATGCTTTATGTGGTATTCTTGCAACTCTATGTTTAATTTGGATTGTTTAATCGTGGTGATTATGATAAATGAGATTAATTAAGAGGAACATGACCATTCTTGGCTTTTAAAAGAGAAGATGATAATTCAATGAGTAATTGTTCCCCAGTTATATGTTATTGTCTGCCTGGTGATGTGTTTAAATACATGTGACCACGTCTCATTGTTGATTCACGAGCGAGGTAATAGACGCATCTATGGTTCGTGCCGCTCGACCCTCGGCAGTGCACAATTTACTTTACGTTTGATCGGGCCATACGACCTCGGCACTATTTGCGCCTGCTTTACCCAGTATTTTCTACGATTGAGATTATTTTTTGTCCTGGAATGAAAGTTGCCAGTGGTGACATTACTTAGGAGAGAACCTGTTAGTTCTTGCTAGATACTGCTATTCATTTGTTTTTATTCATGCACAGTATAATTTATATCTCATATTGTTTGACCCTAGCAAGTGTCAAGTCGACTTCTCGTCTCTACTTCTTCGAGATTAGACAGGATACTTACTGGGTAAAAACTGTTTATGTACTCATACTACGCTTTTGTACTTAATTGTACAGGATCTGAGGCAGGTACATCTGGCTATAAGTCTGGTGCGTATCTGTGAGCCTATTCCGAGACTTCTACGGTGAGCTGCTCCCTTCCTGTGCCGTTCAGCAGCTTGATGGAGTTTCTCTTTACTTATTTTTGCTGTCTATTCTATTTCGGATAGTAGGATAGGGTTGTTCTTTTGTATATTCTACTAAGTGCCCACAACTTGTGACACCAGGTCTTGGCACACACATTAGTAGACTATTCTTTTGGGACTTGTATAATTATTTTTGTATTTTACTGGTGATTACTTGTTTTAACCTTAATATAAGAAATTGCTGAAATTAGTTGGTAAAGGTAAAATGAGAATTTAATTATATTTCCGCGTTGGCTTGTCCGGCAGTGGTGTTGGGCACCATCATGACCTATTGTGGAAATGGGTCGTGACAACATGGTATCAGAGCACTAGGTTCACGTAGGTCTCACAAGTCATGGGCAAACCTAATAGAGTCTTGCGGATCGGTACGGAGACGTCTGTATTTATCTTCGAGAGGCTATTGGGTGTTAGGAAACTACTCTTTATTCATTTCCTATCGTGCAGTGGTTGGTACACTAAATTTCCCTTATCTATTCTCTCACAGATGGTGAGGACTACCATGGTAGATGTTTCTGACTCGGGAGGCGCCGCTCCCCCTGTTGCTAGAAGCTGAGGTAGAGGCCGGGAGAGGTCACCGGCTCAAGGTAGGGGACGAGGGTGTCCCAAAGCGGTCCCAGTAGCATTACCAGTAGATCCTGCGAGAGATCCTATCATTGATGAGCAGGGCGAGGCGCCCACAGCCGAGCCTACCCCGGCGGACTTTATGACAGCACCGGGCTTCCAGGAAGTCACGGGCTGTATGCTGCGGTTCATGGACAGTATGACTCAGGCTGGTTTATTTCCAGCAGATCCAGCTACATCACAGGCAGGAGGGGGAGCACAGACCTCTACTGCTCAGGCTCCTGGGCACGCAGTTGTAGTGTATCAGACTCCGGGCGCACTACCCCCAGATGGCGCTCAGCCAATCGATGCAGTGGTGCCTGAACCCAGGCCAGCCGCGGATGGAGACCCACAGAAGTTATTGGATAGATGGACTAGACTTCACCCTCCTATCTTCGGGGGTGAGCGTCATGAGGATGCTCAGGATTTCATTGATAGGTGCAGGGATAGACTGCACAACATGAGGATATTGGAGTCGCATGGAGTTGACTTCACTACTTTTCAGCTGGAGGGTAGGGCCCGCAGATGGTGGCAGGCCAGCAGGTTCACCTCCCCTCACCTGGCGTTAGTTCACCCAGTTATTCTTGGATAGGTATATTCCACCCTTTGAGAGGGAAGAGCTGCGGTACCAGTTTGAGCATCTCGGGCAGGGTCAGATGTCCATGACCGATTATGAGGCGAGATTTTCTGAGTTGTCTCGCCATGCACTCATGATACTTCCCACGGATGCAGAGAGAGTGCGGAGATTTGTTGTAGGGCTGCACCTTAGTATTCGAGCTGGTATGGCCCGAGAGGTAGAGATGGGTACTGAGTATCAGCTAGTTGTGGAGATTGCTCGCAGGATTGAAGGTTATCGCTAGAGAGGTAGAGAGCAGTTTCAGTAGGACAAGAGGGCTCGGTTTTCTAGAGAGTTTAGAGGTGCCCCAGCCAGGGGTAGGGGGCACACGGGGAGGGGTCAGCCCAGCAGGCCCCCGTATTCAGCACCACCACCACCTCCCCGAGGTGCTCCAGTGAGACCTTATTTCAGTGCGATGCCAGAGAGTTCTTGCCGTCCACCAGCTAGTCAGGGTTCCTCCGGCGGGTATTCTGGTCGTCAGGGTTCTCCCAGTGCTTACTTCAGTGCCATGCCAAAGAGTTCTTACCGCCCACCAGCTATTCAGGGTCCTTCTGGAGGATATTCGCATAAGCAGGCTCAGACTTCAGAGCAGCAAACTATGGCACCGAGGGGCTGCTACGAGTGTTGAGATCTGGGTCATATGAAGAGGACCTGCCCCAGACTTAGGGGCGAGGCAGTACAGTAGGGCCAGCAGCCTATGGTTTCAGCATCGACTGCCCCGCCACCTAGAGGTGGAGGGCAGACCGGTAGGGGCCGTCCTAGAGGTGGAGGCCAGGCAGGGAGAGGTCAGCCAGCTACTTCTCAGTCAGGTGGAGGCCAGCCAGCCGGCGCTCCAGCCAGATCCTATGCTCTTCCAGCCAGGCCAGATGCATTGGCATCAGATGCCGTCTTCACAGGTATTATTTCCGTCTGCGGTAGAGATGCTTCGGTATTGTTTGATCCAGGGTCCACCTATTCATATGTATCATCTCTGTTTGCTC
>NC_031989.1:99560488-99563113 GCF_001879085.1 Nicotiana attenuata | reverse complement strand
TGGAGTTGGCGGCGATTGTTCATGCTCTTAAGATATGGAGGCACTACCTGTATGGGGCGTCATGTGAGGTTTATACTGATTATTGCAGCTTGCAGCATTAGTTCAAGCAGAGGGATCTCAATTTAAGGCACCGTAGGTGGCTTGAGTTACTGAAGGATTATGACATCACCATTCTTTATCACCCGGGCAAGGCAAATGTGGTCGCAGATGCCTTAAGCAGAAAAGCAGAGAGTATGGGTAGCTTGGAATTCATTCCAGCAGAGGAGAGGCCATTAGCTTGGGACATTCAGTCCTTGGCTAACATACTTGTGAGGTTGGATATTTCAGAGCCCAGCTGAGTTTTTGCGTCTATTTTTGCCCAATCTTCATTGTCGGAGGAGATCAAGGCCCGACAGTTCGACAATCCGCATTTGGCAGTTCTCAGAGAGTCAGTGCTACAGGGTAGTTCCAAGGAGGTTTCGATTGGCGAGGATGGTGTCCTGCGACTCCAGGGACGCCTATGTGTTCCTAATGTTGATGGCTTAAGGGAGAGGATTCTAGCAGAGGCACACCGTTCGCTGTATTCTATTCACCCGGGTGCTATGAAGATGTATCGTGACCTGAGACAGCATTATTTGTGGCGACGGATGAAGAAGGACATAGTGGAGTACGTGGCTAAGTGTTTGAATTGTCAACAGGTCAAGTATGAGCACCAGAGGCCACGTGGCCTACTTCAGCGGATGCCCATTCCTGAGTGGAAATGGGAGCACATCACTATGGACTTTTTAGTGGGATTGCCCTGGACCTTGCAGAAGTTTGATGCAGTGTGGGTCATTGTCGATGGGTTGACCAAGTCGGCACACTTTATTCCGATTGTGACTACTTACTCTTCAGAGAGGTTGGCTCAGATTTACATTCGGTAGATAGTCCGGTTGCACGGCGTGCCTGTTTCCATCATATCAGATAGGTTCCTTCAGTTCACTTCTCATTTTTGGACAGTTGTTCAGGATGAGTTAGGGACCCGTGTGGAGCTTAGCACAGCATTTCATCAACAAACAAACGGGTAGTCGGAGCGGACAGATCAGATCTTCGAGGACATTCTTAGAGCATGTGTGATTGACTTTTGGGGTCAGTGGGATCAATTCTTGCCTTTGGCAGAGTATGCTTACAACAACAGTTAACAGTCCAAGCATTGAGATGGTCCCATATGAGGCTTTATACGGTCGGCGGTATCGTTCTCCGATCGGGTGGTTTGAGCCTGGGGAGTCTAAGTTGTATGATACGGATCTGGTGAAAGATGCCTTGGAGACGATGAAGCTAATTCAGGATAGACTTCGCACACACAGTCCAGACAGAAGAGCTATGCGGATCAGAAGGCGCGTGATGTATCATTCATGGTTGGCGAGAAAGTCCTCTTGAAAGTCTCGCCAATGAAGGGTGTCATGAGGTTCGGGAAGAAGGGCAAGCTGAGCCCAAGGTTTATTGGCCCATTTGAGGTGTTGAGGCGAGTTGGGGAGGTTTCTTACGAGCTTGCTGTACCCCCCAGTTTATCGGGAGTTCATCCATTTTTCCACGTGTCCATGCTCCGGAAGTATCACGCCGACCTGTCCCATGTGTTAGACTTCAGGTCTATTCAGTTGGATGAGAGCCTGAGTTACGAGGAGGAGCCAGTTGCCATTATTGAAGGCAGGATCGCCAACTAAGGTCCAAGAGGATTTCAGCGGTAAAGGACCAGTGGAGGGGCCAACCAGTCGAGGAGGCGACCTGGGAGTCCGAGGAGGACATACGGAGCAGATACCCTCATTTATTCAGCACCTCAGGTACTTTTCTACGTCCGTTCGACGACGAATGTTTGTTTAAGAGGTGGAGGAAGTGTTTTGCTCTTTAGAACCCCGTTCCCCTAAATAAAATTTTCCGTGCTTGCTTTAACTAAATTATGACTTGCGGGGATGGTTGGTTCAGGATTTGGAAGAATTTGGGTTGATATATGCTCATTTGATTCCTTAAGAATTTCTTTAAAAGGCTAAGTTTGACTTTGGTAAACAAATTTAGCAAACGAGCCCGGATTTGTGTCTTGACGGTCCCGGAGGGTCCGTAGGAAAATATGGGACCTGGGCGTATGCTCGGAATTGAATTTCGAGGTCCATAGGCCGAGTAATGAATTTTTATTAGAAATTGTTAAACTAAAATTTCAAGGATTTAAAGAAACTAAATAATGATTGATCACGTTGGTATCGAGCTCGTGGATTGATTCTGGAGCCCAGCACAGGTCCAATATAGTATTTAAGACTTGCCTTCAAAAGTTGGTGTCAATCTGAGTAGTTTAAGTGCGTTTCGGCTAGTTAGAGGAGAATTAAAAACTTGAAGTTCATAAGTTTGATTCAATTGGTTTTAGGGGGTGATTCTTAGATTTAGCGTTGTTTCGGGCGTTCCGAAGGTTCGAGCAGGTCCGTTTCATGATTTCGTACTTGTAGGTATGTTCGGACGGGGTCTGGGAGCCCCGAGCGTCAAACGGACGAGGCTCGAGTGAAGTTGAAAAAGTTGGGAAGTGTTGAAGTTGCTGCTTCTGTCATAACCGCACCTGCGGTTGGTCGGCCGCAGGTGCGGGACCGCAGAAGCGGTCATTCCCTCGCAGATGCGGCCAAG
>NC_031989.1:99548462-99559778 GCF_001879085.1 Nicotiana attenuata | reverse complement strand
TTTATCTAGTTTTGGATCGTTCGGCTCTAAATTGAGAGTTCGGGCTCGTTCTTGGTATTGGAAGTGCACTTTGGAGCGAGGTGAGTCTCCTATCTAACCTTGTAAGAGGGAATTGTCCCCATAGGTGATGTAATCTAATAATTTGCTATTAAATGCGGGGGCTACGTACGCACTAGGTGACGAGAGTCCGTGCATAGCTACTACTGTGCTAAGTTCAGGTAGTTTAGGACCCAAAAGCATGCTTTATGTGGTATTCTTGCAACTCTATGTTTAATTTGGATTGTTTAATCGTGGTGATTATGATAAATGAGATTAATTAAGAGGAACATGACCATTCTTGGCTTTTAAAAGAGAAGATGATAATTCAATGAGTAATTGCTCCCCAGTTATATGTTATTGTCTGCCTGATGATGTGTTTAAATACATGTGACCACGTCGCATGGTTGATTCGCGAGCGAGGTAATAGACGCATCTATGGTTCGTGCCGCTCGACCCTCGGCACTGCACAATTTACTTTATGTTGGACCGGGCCATACGACCTCAGCACTATTTGTGTCTGCTTTACCCAGTATTTTCTATGATTGAGATTAATATTTGTCCTTAAATGAAAGTTGCCAGTGGTGACATTACTTAGGAGAGAACCTGTTAGTTCTTGCTAGATACTGCTATTCATTTGTTTTATTCATGCACGGTATAATTTATATCTCATATTGTTTGACCCTAGCAAGTGTCAAGTCGACTTCTCGTCTCTACTTCTTCGAGATTAGACAGGATACTTACTGGGTACATATTGTTTATGTACTCATACTACGCTTGTGTACTTAATTGTACAGGATGTGAGGCAGGTACATCTGGCTATCAGTCTAGTGTGTATCTATGAGCCTATTCCGAGACTTCTACGGTGAGCTGCTCCCTTCCTGTGCCGTTCAGCAGCTTGATGGAGTTTCTCTTTACTTATTTTTGCTGTCTATTCTATTTCGGACAGTAGGATAGGGTTGTTCTTTTGTATATTTACTAGTTGCCCACAACTTGTGACACCAGGTTTTGGCACACACATTAGTAGACTATTCTTTTGGGACTTGTATAATTATTTTGGTATTTTACTGGTGATTACTTGTTTTAACCTTAATATAAGAAATTGCTGAAATTAGTTGGTAAAGGTAAAATGAGAATTTAATTTTATTTCCGCGTTGGCTTGCCCGGCAATGGTGTTGGGCGCCATCATGACCTATTGTGGAAATGGGTCGTGACAACATGGTATCAGAGCACTAGGTTCACGTAGGTCTCATAAGTCATGCGCAAACCTAATAGAGTCTTGCGGATCGGTTTAGAGACGTCTGTATTTATCTTTGAGAGTCTATAGGGTGTTAGGAAACTACTCTTTATTCATTTCCTGTCGTGCAGTGGTTGGTATACTAAATTTCCCTCATCTATTCTCTCACAGATGGTGAGGACTCCCACGATAGATGTTCCTGACCCGGGAGGCGCCACTCCCCCTATTGCTAGAGGCCGAGGTAGAGGCCGGGGGAGGGCACCGGCCCGAGGTAGAGGATGAGGGCATCCCAGAGCGGTCCTAGTAGCACCACCAGCAGATCTTGCGAGAGATCCTATCATTGAGGTGCAGGGCGAGGCGCCCGCAGCCGAGCCTACCCCGGCGGAATTTATGACAGCACCGGGCTTCCAGGAGGTCACGGGCCGTATGTTGCGGTTCATGGACACTATGACTCAGGCTGGTTTATTTCCAGCAGATCCAGCTACATCACAGGTAGGAGGGGGAGCACAGACCCCTACTGCTCAGGCTCCTGGGCACGCAGGTGCAGTGTATCAGACTTCGGGCGCACTACCCCCAGATGGGGCTCGGCCAGTCGTTGTAGTGGTGCCCGAGCCCAGGCCAGCCGTGGATGGAGACCCACAGAAGTTATTGGATGGATGGACTAGACTTCACCCTCCTATCTTCGGGGGTGAGCGTCATGAGGATGCTCAGGATTTCATTGATAGGTGCAGGGATAGACTGCACAACATGAGGATATTGGAGTCGCATGGAGTTGACTTCACTACTTTTCAACTGGAGGGTAGGGCCCGCATATGGTGGCAGGCCAGCAGGTTCACCTCCCCTCACCTGGCGTCAGTTCACCTAGTTATTCTATGATAGGTATATTCCACCCTTTGAGAGGGAAGAGCTGCAGTACCAGTTTGAGCATCTCAGGTAGGGTCAGATGTCCATGACCGATTATGAGGCGAGATTTTCTGAGTTGTCTCGCCATGCACTCATGATACTTCCCACGGATGCAGAGAGAGTGCGGAGATTAGTTGTAGGGTTGCACCCTAGTATTCGAGCTGGTATGGCCCGAGAGGTAGAGATGGATACTGAGTATCAGCTAGTGGTAGAGATTGCTCGCAGGATTGAAGGTTATCGCTAGAGGGGTAGAGAGCAGTTTCAGTAGGATAAGAGGGCCCGGTTTTCTGGAGAGTTCAGAGGTGCCCTAGCCAGGGGTAGGGGGCACACGGGGAGGGGTCAGCCCAGCAGGCCCCCGTATTCAGCACCACCACCACCTCCCCGAGGTGCTCCAGTGAGACCTTATTTCAGTGCGATTCCAGAGAGTTCTTGCCGTCCACCAGCTAGTCAGGGTTCCTCCGGCGGGTATTCTGGTCGTCAGGGTTCTCCTAGTGCTTACTTCAGTGCCATGCCAAAGAGTTCTTACCGCCCACCAGCTATTCTGGGTCCTTCTGGAGGATATTCGCGTAAGCAGGCTCAGACTTCAGAGCAGCAAACTATGGCACCGAGGGGCTGCTACGAGTGTTAAGATCCGGGTCACATGAAGAGGACCTGCCCCAGACTTAGGGGCAAGGCAGTACAGTAGGGCCAGCAGCCTATGGTTTCAGCATCGACTGCCCCGCCACCTAGAGGTGGAGGGCAGACCGGTAGGGGCCGTCCTAGAGGTGGAGGCCAGGCAGGGAGAGGTCAGCCAGCTACTTCTCAGTCAGGCGGAGGCCAGCCAGCCGGCGCTCCAGCCAGATCCTATGCTCTTCCAGCCAGGCCAGATGCATTGGCTTTAGATGCCGTCTTCACAGGTATTATTTCCGTCTGCCATAGAGATGCTTCGGTATTGTTTGATCCAGGGTCCACCTATTCATATGTAGCATCTCTGTTTGCTCGTTTCCTGGTTATTCCTCCTGCACCTTTGGGCACTCCTGTTCATGTGTCCACTCCTGTGGGCGATTCTGTGGTTGTAGATCGGATCTACCGGTCCTGTGTGGTCATATTCTGTGGTTTTGAGACTAGAGCAGACCTCCTGTTGCTTGACATGATCGACTTTGAGATCATCCTAGGCATGGATTGGTTATCTCCATATCACGCCATTCTAGATTGCCACGCCAAGACTATTAATTTACGATGCCAGGGTTGCCAGGGTTGAGTGGAAGGGTCCCACAGTTGATACACCTAGCTGGGTTATCTCTTTCCTGAAGGCTCGGCAAATGGTCGAGAAGGGGTGTTTGGCGTACTTGGCTTATGTTCGGGACACCATCGCAGAGTCTCCGACGATTGATTCAGTTCCAGTGGTTAGGGAATTTGCCGATGTGTTTCCTTCTGATCTTCCTGGCATGCCACTGGACCGTGATATTAATTTCTGTATTGATTTGGCTCCAGGCACCCAGCCTATATCTATCCCACCGTACCGTATGGCTCCGAAGGAGTTGAAGGAGCAGCTTGAGGAGTTGTTAGCAAAGGGGTTTGTTAGACCCAGTGTATCACCTTAGGGTGCACCGGTGTTATTTGTGAAGAAGAAGGATGGGACTATGCGGATGTGCATTGATTACCGCCTGTTGAACAATGTCACCATCAAGAACAAGTATCCATTACCTCGCATCGATGATTTGTTTAACCAGTTGCAGGGTGCTAGAGTGTTCTCTAAGGGACTTGAGGTCAGGGTACCATCAGTTGAAGATTCAGGACTCGGATGTTCCGAAGACCGCATTCCGGACTAGATATGGCCATTATGAGTTTCTAGTGATGTCCTTTGGCTTGACTAATGCCCCAGCAGCGTTTATGGACTTGATGAACAGAGTGTTCAGACCTTATATTGATTCTTTTGTTATCGTCTTCATTGACGACATCTTGATATACTCCCGTAGCCTGGGGGAGCACGAGCAGCATTTGAGAGTAGTGCTTCAGACCTTGCGAGAGCAAAAGCTATATGCTAAGTTCTCCAAGTGTGAGTTCTGGCTGGAGTCGGTGGCATTTTTGGGGTATGTGGTGTCAGGAGAGGGCATTAAAGTGGATCCCAAGAAGATTGAGGCAGTTCTGGGTTGGCCACGTCCTACTTCCGTGACCGAGATCAGGAGTTTCTTGGGGTTAGCGGGTTATTACAGGCGATTCGTGCAGGGTTTTTCATCTATTGCATCACCTCTGACTAGATTGACCCAGAAGGGTGCTCCTTTCCATTGGTCCGATGATTGTGAGACGAGCTTTCAGAAGCTCAAGACAGCCTTGACTACAGCACCAGTTCTTGTGTTGCCTTCCGGTTCAGGGATGTATACGGTATATTGTGACGGTTCAAGCGTTGGCTTGGGTTAAGTATTTATGCAGGAGGGGCGAGTTATTGCATATGCCTACCGTCAACTGAAGATTCATGAGAAAAATTATCCTGTGCACGATCTGGAGTTGGCGGCGATTGTTCATGCTCTTAAGATATGAAGGCACTACCTGTATGGGGCGTCATGTGAGGTTTATTCTGATCATCGTAGCTTGCAGCATTTGTTCAAGCAGAGGGGTCTCAAGTTTCGGCAGCGTAGGTGGCTTGAGTTACTAAAGGATTATGACATCACCATTCTTTATCACCCGGGCAAGGCAAATGTGGTCGCAGATGCCTTAAGCAGAATAGCAGAGAGTATGGGTAGCTTGGCATTCATTCCAGCAGAGGAGAGGCCACTAGCTTGGGACGTTCAGTCCTTGGCTAACAGACTTGTGAGGTTGGATATTTCAGAGCCCAGCCGAGTTCTTGCGTGTGTTGTTGCCCAGTCTTCATTATCGGAGGAGATCAAGGCCCGGCAGTTCGACGATCCGCATTTTGCAGTTCTCGGAGAGTCGATGCTACAGGGTAGTGCCAAGGAGGTTTCGATTGGCCAGGATGGTGTCCTGCGACTCCAGGGTCACCTATGTGTTCCTAATGTTGATGGCTTGAGGGAGAGGATTCCAGCGGAGGCACACAGTTCGCGGTATTCTATTCACCCAGGTGCTACGAAGATGTATCGTGACCTGAGACAGAATTATTGGTGGCGACTGATGAAGAAGGACGTAGTGGAGTATGTGGCAAAGTGTTTGAATTGTCAACAGGTCAAGATGAGCATCAGAGCCCAGGTGGCCTACTTCAGCGGATGCCCATTCCTTAGTGGAAATGAGAGCGCATCACTATGGACTTTTTAGTGGGATTGCCCCGGACCTTGCAGAAGTTTGATGTAGTGTGGGTCATTGTCGATAGGTTGACCAAGTCTGCACACTTTATTCCAATTGTGACTACTTACTCTTCAGAGAGGTTGGCTCAGATTTACATTCGGGAGATAGTCCGGTTGCACGGCGTGCCTGTTTCCATCATATCAGATAGGTGCCCTAAGTTCACTTCTCATTCCTGGAAAGTTGTTCAGGATGAGCTGGGGACCCGTGTGGAGCTTAGCACAGCATTTCATCCACAGACAGACGGGCAGTTGGAGCGGACAGTTCAGATCTTGGAGGACATGCTTAGAGCATGTGTGATTGACTTTAGGGGTCAGTGGGATCAGTTCTTGCCTTTGGCAGAGTTTGCTTACAACAACAGTTATCAGTCCAGCATTGAGATGGCCCCATATGAGGCTTTATACGGTCGGCGGTGTCGTTCTCCGATCGGGTGGTTTGAGCCTGGGGAGGCAAAGTTGTATGGTACGGATGTGGTGAAAGATGCCTTGGAGAAGGTGAAGCTAATTCAAGAAAGACTTCGCACAGCACAGTCCAGACAGAAGAGCTATGCGGATCAGAAGGCACGTGATGTATCATTCATGGTTAGCGAGAAAATGCTCTTCAAAGTCTCGCCAATGAAGGGTGTCATGAGGTTCGGGAAGAAGGGCAAGCTGAGCCCAAGGTTTATTGGCCCATTTGAGGTGTTGAGGCGAGTTGAGGACGTCTCTTACNCCCCAATTTATCGGGAGTTCATCCATTTTTCCACGTGTCCATGCTCCGGAAGTATCACGCCGACCTGTCCCATGTGTTAGACTTCAGTACTATTCAGTTGGATGAGAGCCTGAGTTACGAGGAGGGGCCAGTTGCCATTATTGATAGGCAGGATCGCCAAATAAGATCCAAGAGGATTTCAGCGGTAAAGGACCAGTGGAGGGGCCAACCAGTCGAGGAGGCGACCTGGGAGTCCGAGGAGGACATGCGGAGCAGGACGAACATTTGTTTAAGAGGTGGAGAATGTAACGACCCGACCGGTCGTTTTGCTTTTTAGAACCCCGTTCCCCCAAATAACACATTTCGTGCTTGCTTTAACTAAATTATGACCTGCGGGGATGGTTGGTTCGGGATTTGGACGAATTTGGGTTGATATATGCTCATTTGATTCCTTAAGAATTTCTTTAAAAGGCTAAGTTTGACTTTGGTCAACATTTTTAGCAAATGGGCCCAGATTCGTGTCTTGACGATCCCGGAGGGTCTGTAGAAAAATATGGGACTTGGGCGTATGCTCGGAATCGAATTCCGAGGTCCCTAGGCCGAGGAATGAATTTTTATTAGAAATTGTTAAACTGAAATTCGAAGGATTTAAAAAAGCTAAATAATGTTTGATCACGTTGGTATCGGGCTCGTGGATTGACTTCGGAGCCCAGTACAGGTCCAATATAGTATTTAAGACTTGCCCGCAAAAGTTGGTGTCAATCCGAGTAGTTTAAGTGCGTTTCGGCTCGTTAGAGGAGAATTAAGAACTTGAAGTTCATAAGTTCGATTCAATTGGTTTTAGGGTGTGATTCTTAGATTTAGGGTTGTTTCGGGCGTTCTGAAGGTTCGAGGCAAGTTTATTCTACCTATTCTTGGTTTAATACTTGTATCTTAGGTAGATTAAACACTAGTATTAAGGTGAAATCATGGGGTTAGAACAAATACCTAGGGTTTTGACAAAAGTTGGATTTGACCACGAAATTTGTTATGAAATGAATTAGACATCATATATTATTGATCCTTGGGTTATGAAGAACAACTTCCCTTGAAAAATTTCGGAATCCGGGCACGTGGGCCCGGGGTCGGATTTTAGGAAACTTGTGTTTAAGGGTGGGGAGTTGCTTAAATAGTTAGAATATGATCTTGTAAGCTTGTATTGACTAGTTCCTACCACGTTTATCTAGTTTTGGATCGTTCGGCTCCAAATTGAGAGTTCGGGCTTGTTCTTGGTATTGGAAGTGCACTTTGGAGCGAGGTGAGTCTCCTATCTAACCTTGTAAGAGGGAATTGTCCCCATAGGTGATGTAATCTAATAATTTGCTATTAAATGCGGGGGCTACGTACGCACTAGATGACGAGAGTCCGTGCATAGCTACTATTGTGCTAAGTCGGGTAGTTTAGGACCCAAAAGCATGCTTTATGTGGTATTCTTGCAACTCTATGTTTAATTTGGATTGTTTAATCGTGGTGATTATGATAAATGAGATTAATTAAGAGGAACATGACCATTCTTGGCTTTTAAAAGAGAAGATGATAATTCAATGAGTAATTGCTCCCCAATTATATGTTATTGTCTGCCTGATGATGTGTTTAAATACATGTGACCGCGTCGCATGGTTGATACGCGAGCGAGGTAATAGACGCAACTATGGTTCGTGCTGCTCGACCCTCGGCAGTGCACAATTTACTTTATGTTGGATCGGGTCGTACGACCTCGGCACTATTTGCGCCTGCTTTACCGAGTATTTTCTATGATTGAGATTATTATTTGTCCTGAAATGAAAGTTGCCAGTGGTGAAATTACTTAGGAGAGAACTTGTTAGTTCTTGCTAGATACTGCTATTCATTTGTTTTTATTCATGCATAGTATAATTTATATTTCATACTGTTTGACCCTAGTAAGTGTCAAGTCGACTTCTCGTCTCTACTTCTTCGAGATTAGACAGGATACTTACTGGGTACATATTGTTTATGCACCCATACTACGCTTCTGTACTTAATTGTACAGGATGTGAGGCAGGTACATCTGGCTATCAGTCTAATGCGTATCTGTGAGCCTATTCCGAGACTTCTACGGTGAGCTACTCCCTTCCTGTGCCGTTCAGCAGCTTGATGGAGTTTCTCTTTACTTATTTTTGCTGTCTATTCTATTTCGGATAGTAGGATAGGGTTGTTCTTTTGTATATTCTACTAGTTGCCCACAACTTGTGACGCCAGGTTTTGGCACACACATTAGTAGACTATTCTTTTGGGACTTGTATAATTATTTTGGTATTTTACTGGTGATTACTTGTTTTAACCTTAATATAAGAAATTGCTGAAATTAGTTGGTAAAGGTAAAATGAGAATTTAATTATATTTCGGCGTTGGCTTGCCCGGCAATGGTGTTGGGCGCCATCATGACCTATTGTGGAAATGGGTCATGACACCTGGGGTGAGGCGTATTAAAAATATACTGGTGCGATTCGATGGGGCAAAAGTATCACGAGGCGTAAGCGTTGTTATGGGCGTACCCTTAGGCGTTGGACAAGTTTTTCTTTTGGAGCGTAAGCCGTAAAACCTTTCCAAATTAAGTTTTTTTTTTTTTGGTAATTAAATTTTCTCTTTACCAGGGAAAATATTTACAAGTAATTCAAAAAAACCCATACAATCCGTTCTACACTTCTCTAATCCCCTCCCTCCTTTATACTTCTACTATCCCCTACATAGGTACCAATTCAAACTATTCAGCCAGTTTTCTACATTTTTGTTGCTTCTACAGTGGGCTTCCTGTACAATCTGCTTACACAGTATCTCCCATCCTCTTTCTCTTGCTTGGAATATTCTTGCATTTCTTTCTTGCCATACGTAATACACAGTTACTGCTAGTATCATCTTGAACACCTCTGTTTTCCCATTCCTTCTTTTAGTAAACTGGATTGCCCATAGCAGTTCTTGTTCCCAGCCCTGTGGTCTCCTGCTTATCCCTTGCCAGCTTAACAGTCTTCTCCATAGTTCACTTGAGTATCCACATTCAAAAAAACAAGTGATGGATACTCTCCCTTCCTGTTTTGCATAGCACACATTTGTCCTCTACTTGCATACCCCATTTCTGCAGTCTATCCTTCGTGTACAATTTGCCATGAGCCGTCAGAGTTAGCATGAAGGACCATCTAGGACAGCCTGCATTTTGGCAAACTACTTTTCTCCAGCTCACTTTTTCAAAATTCCCTCGCAGCCTGTGGTAAATTGCCTTGATGCTGCATTTCTTCATTCTCTTTACTTCATCATAGCTAAAGCCAGCTTTTTCAAGTGTCTCCTTTGCCTTCAAAATCTTTCCCACAAACCATGATGCCTGTTTTACTTGTATTCCCCATACTTCTTTGCCCTTGATATAGTAGCTATGTATCCATTGAATCCATAGCTTATTTTTCTCCCTACATAAATCCCAGTAATGCTTGCACACAGCTGCCTTGTTCCATAGTGCAATCTGCATGATGTTGAAACCTCCAGCAATCTTAGGCATGCAAATTTTTTCCCATGCTAACAGGGCCTTTTTTGACAAATTGCTCTCACCTGTCCAAAGAAAGCTTCTGCAGATGGATTCAATAAGTTTTGTAATCCTTTTGGGCATCACAAAGATTTGTGCCCAATATGTCTGAACAGCAAAAAGCACACTTTTTATGAGTTGTATTCTGCCAGCATAGGATAGGAACCTAGTTGTCCATGATGTTATTCTTCCTGCAATCTTCTCTATCAGTGGTTGGCATTGTGCAATGGAAATTCTTTTTGTGCTTAATGGCACTATAAGGTATCTCACTGGTAGTTCCCCCTTCTGTATTCCCAAGTAACTAATTATCTCATGTTGGACCCCTTGTGTAATGCCTCCACAGAACAAAGAGCTTTTGTTCTTGTTGATCTTCAAACCTGAAGCTTTTGAGAATTCTTGGAAACCACTGAATATGAGCTGGACTGACATCAAATCTCCCCTGCAAAACAGTAATAAATCATCAGCAAATCCGAGTTGCAAGATTTGCATCTTTGCACACTTGGGGTGGTAGTTGAAATTTGGGTCCTTGTAGAGCATTTTCAGCCTTCTTGTTAAGTACTCCATTGCAAGTACAAATAAGTAGGGGGGTAAGGGGTCCCCTTGCCTTAAACCTCTTTGTGCTTCAAATGGCCTAGTTTGAGCTCCATTGATCAGAATTGTGTAAGTGATTGTCCAATGCACCTCATTATCCACCTAACAAACTGAGCAGGAAATGCTAAAGCTTGCAACATTTGCTCCATAAAATCCCACTCTATTGCGTCCTATGCTTTCTGCATGTCAAGCTTCATCATACACCTAGGTGATACTCCTTTCCTCCCATACCCTTTGACCAACTCATGGCTCAATATGACGTTATCAGTTATAGCTCTTCCTGGGACAAAAGCTGCTTGGGATTTATCAACCAAGACATCCATCACATATTGAAGCCTTTTTGTTAGTACTTTGGAGATCACTTTGTAGATCACAGCGCAACATGATATAGGTCTAAACTCTTTTATGCTTGTTGGGTTTTTGACTTTAGGAATCAGAGTTATGGCTGTGCAGTTCACTGGCTTATACATCTGTGCTGTTTCAAAGAACTCCTCCACTGCCATTGTCACTTCATCACCTATACTCCTCCATGCCTTTTTGAAGAAGACTGCATTAAAACCATCATATCCTGGGGCTTTCAAATCATTGATCTCCTTCAGTGCCTCTCCTATTTCTTTCTTAGTAACTTTGTTGATCAGTTGCAGCTGTTGTTCTCTATTCAGGGTATACCCCATTTTGATGACATTAGGATCAATAGCAGGAATGGCTTCATCTTTTGATCCCAGAAGTGTCCTATAGTACCCTAGGACTTCTGCCTCTATTTCATCATCAAGCACCAACTGTCTCCCTGTATCATCAACTAGCATTTGAATTCCATTTGTACTGTTCCTTTGCTTCATTTGTGCAAAGAAGTATCTTGAATTAGAGTCTCCCAGTTTTAGCCATTGCACCCTTGATTTCTGCTTGTATACACTTTCCCTAATTTTCACCCTATTTTTCTAACTCCTGCTTCAGTTGTTTTTCCTTATCAATTAGTTCATTGTCTTGCTTCCTGTTACTCATATCTTCCTGC
>NC_031989.1:99517389-99545559 GCF_001879085.1 Nicotiana attenuata | reverse complement strand
TAATGTCTAGTGACTTCTTGGAAAGGTAGACAACATCCAGATCTTTAGCAAGTTGTGAGTTTCAAAAGGGGAGGTGCTGGATGTAGTTTAGCCGACTCCTTGCACGGTTGCCAAAATGTGTCTTTGCATGCATCTATTGCCAAAAGATGAGCTACTTGGTTTCCTTCACGGAAGTTATACCGTAAGGATAGGTCCTTCTGCTGGAGCATCAATAATCTGCATGAATGAACAACCTTAGTCATGACAAAGTGATCTTTGTTTAGTGCATGGATAGCATCAGTGGAGTCTGTTTCGATTTCTAGTGGAAATAGGTTGTAATGAGTCGTTATTTTCATGCCTTCGTGGATCGCCTGGAGTTCTGCATGCAGAGGTGAAAGTGCCTTATCTATTTTTTGAAAACCTAATATTCATTTTCCTTTATTGTTACGGAAGACTCCCCCAAGACCAGATTTGTTACCTTCTTGTTTAAAGGCACCATCCGTGTTGAGTTTGTAGCAGTCGTGTTGGGGGAGATACCATTTTATGTCAATGTTAGATTTATCCACAGTTGTCGATCCAGTGGAATTGAAAAATAGAAATTCAGTAGCTAAATTAGAGATATCTTTCATACGCGGGGAATAGTGTGTGTTGTTGATATTATTATTGTTTCTATTGATCCAGATTCCCCATAGGAGGAAAGGTAGGAGATTACTCCAAGGAATTTCTAAGTGTGTTGAGTTTATCTCTTTCAGCTTGGTTAGCCAGTGATTATCCTGATTAGTGACCATATTAGTGATGTTGAATTGTCTCCATATAGTTGAGACGATGGGGCATGTGAGGAAAATGTGAGTGATGGTTTCCTCTTGGTCTTTGCAGCTAGGGCAATTGAGGTTTATGTTGATTCCAATATGATGGAGATATGAGCGGCAAGGAATCTTATTGTGAATGATTTGCCAAAAGAAATATTTTATTTTGTTAGCACAAGGCATTTTCCATATCCACTCAAAGTCTCGGCTACTAGTGAACCCTTGGTTTAGTAAGTTGTAGCAAGATTTAGTATTGAATAACCCGTTTGGGCTGAGTTTCCAATAGGGTTTATCTATACTTTGTAGGGGTAATGGGATAGAGTCAATTTTGTCCATGATTGTTGGAGGAATAGTAAAGGAAGTATTCTGGAAATTCCACTTTCATTTGTGGTGTAATTTCTTAATAGGAAGGGTAGTTTCATTACAATTTAAAGGGCCCTCAATGCTAGCTCTAAGAGTTGTGAGTTGAGGGATCCATTGGGTCTCCCAACAGTTGAGATTAGAGTTCTTTCCAGGAAGCCATTAAATACCTTGATTACAAGTTTTCCAGCCAGTAACAACACTTTTCCAAATAGAGGATGTGTGTTTGAAAATCCTCTTGCAGTATTTGTGGATTTGGAGGTTTCCCAGGGTGAGGAGGTATTATTAATAAGTCTCCAAGAGAGACTACTGAGTAAGACTTTGTTTTTTGAAAGAGCATCTTTCATTCCTAGTCCTCCAATAGCTTTAGGTTTGGTAACAGTGTTCCAATTAATGAGGTGTAGTTTGTTTTGATTTGATATAGTACCCCAAATAAAATTCCTTTGGATTTGATCAATAAGCTTAAGAGTTTTTTTGGGTAGCAATGTATATTGCATGGCATGATTTGGAATGGAATTGAGGGTAACAAGGGCTAAGGTAGTCCTACCTGCTATGTTTAGAAAATTGGTTTTCCAATTTGAAAGTTTGGCCCGCATTTTGTCGCTTATGAATTGGTAGTCAGCTGCTTTGGGGGCATTGTTAAGGATTGGAAATCCCAAATAGTTACCAAACTTATTGGTTTTGTTGATATTGAACCCTGAGGCAATTTCCTTGGTGAATTGGATAGGACAATTTTGGGAGAACAAAATCTTTGATTTTTCCTTATTGATTTTTTGACCAGACATATTGCAAAATGTATTGAGGCATTCTTTGATTGTTTGGAGGTTTTTTTTGTCAGCCTTTGCCATAAGTGTAAGATCGTCTGTAAAAAACAAGTGGGATATACTAGTGTGTTGGTTGTTAAGGCTAATAGGGTCCCAAAGATTGATGTCTACTTGGTGGCATATTAGGCCATACACAAAATGAATATAAAGGGGAATAGGGGGCAGCCTTGCCTGATACCCCTACTTGGTGCAAAGAAAGAGGTTGTAGTTCCATTTACCAAAATGGCAATGTTGCTAGTGCTGATACAATTCATGATGAGATTCATTATATTATTAGAGAATTGGAAGTGAGAGAGGGTTAAGTAGATGAAAGACCATTCTAATCTATCAAACGCTTTTTCCAGGTCTAATTTAAGAATCATGTAACCCTTTTTCCCTCTCATTTTTTATATTGGCACATCAATTCTTGAATTATGATGGCATTATCGGAAGACCTTCTCCCTTTTAAGAAACTGGATTGGAATGGGCTTATAATATGATTAAGGAAAGGTTGAATTCGATTAGCAATGATTTTTGTGATAATTTTATAAATAGTATTACAAAGTCCTATAGGTCTAAAGTTTTTCAGGTTGTTGGCATTGGGAACTTTGAGGATTAGACAAATGTGGGTGTTGTTGATGTCAGGCGGTAGAGATTGAGTACTAAACACTTGAGTACATAGATCTATAACTGATTTGCCTACAATGCTCCAATATTTTTGGTAGAAGAAGGGATGTATACCATCCGGACCTGGAGATTTAAAGGGTTTGAAGGAAAAAACTGCCTTGTAAATTTCACCCCTAGAAAGATGGTCATCAAGGGTAGAGAGATCAATGTTATTAAAACTTTTTGGATTGTTTTTTATAAGAGACCAATTAGTGGCTAAATGATCAGTTTTGAAGGCATTTATAAAATAGTTGAGAGTGTGATCTAGGATTTTGCTAGGTTCGTTGATCCCATTACCAGAATCATCTTTGAAATAAACGATTTTATTTTTCCTAGCTCTATTGGTTGCACTAATATGGAAGAATTTTGTGTTTGCGTCACCTTCTTGAACCCACGACATTCTGGCTCTAATTTTCCAGTATTCATCTTCTAATTTAAGAATATCCCTATATTCTTGTTGAAGGTTAGATTCTAAATTTTGTAAATAGAAACTAGAGTGATAGTTATTGGAGCGTTGAATGCCATTAAGTCCAGCAATTATCCTAAATTTCTTAAGGTGAGTATCTCCAAAATGTTTCCTACTCCACTTTATAATATTTCCTCTAAAATTTTGGGAGCTATGGATATAATTGGAGTTACTCCAACTATTTTTAACTAGGTTTATAAAATCTGGGTGACGGCACCAAAATGTTTCTAGGCGGAAAGGGTTTTTAAAGGAGGTACATTTTTTAGGATCACAAGTGATCAAGAGGGGGTTGTGGTCCGAGTGAAGTCTAGGGAGATGGGTAATGTAAGCTTCCGGAAATAGTTCAATCCATTCCTTGTTAGCAAACACCCTATCTAATCTTTCTAGAATGAGGCCTTTTTTTTCTTTTATTAGACCAAGTAAATTTAGGACCTTTAAAACCTAGATCAATTAGGTTGCAATAGTTAATAAAATCCCACAGGACCTTAGCTCTATTTTGACTAATTTTTCTACCTCCTAATTTTTTATCGGAGCTTAAGACATCATTGAAATCCCCCCCCCCTATCACCCAGGGACCACTAATTTCACCATGCATGTCTAATAAGTTGTTCCACATAGTGTTCCTAAGTTTACTATCAGTACTAGCATAAATCGAAGTAAAATACCAAGTTTTGTTAAGGGAAAATACCTCAATAGTTGCACGAATTTCCTGGCTTCGACGAATAAAGCTATGAACCATGACCTTGGTGTGATCCCACAAGATAACCATACCTCCCGACTGCCCATCTGCTAGTATCTCAATCATGTAGGTGAATCCAAAAGGATTGAGGAGGGGAAGATGGTTGTCCATCTTAGTTTCCAGCAGGGTGACCATACAAGGGTGATGAGTATCTATTAGATCCCTGAAGCTTAGCCTAAAATTGTCGTTGTTGCCCCCTCTTATATTCCAAATAATGAAAGTGGTCGATCTATTCATATTTAACGATGGGTTGTTTAGGTCTCCATTCTCCCTCATTCTCCTTGGAAAGATGGGATTCCTCCTCTGAAAAGGAACGAGGATCATTGCGTGTTTTCCTACGGTAAGGTCTGCTGGAGGTCTTATGTCCATTGTGCACTTGTACAGTGCCATTGGACAGTAGAGAATTTGCTTCTGCTCTTGCCTCTCCATAAATAGAAAGATATTTAGCTCGTCTAGGTTTGAATCCTCGACCACATTTTGAGGGATCAAGTTTACAGGGTCGATTTCTTCTTCCATTGCCTGTTCCATTTGGTTTTGAGCTTGATGAGAGTGAGGGGTTTGCATGACTTGAACATCTGGTACAACTGGAGGTGGGGGTTGATTTGCATGTGCATTCCAAGGGGTGAACACTGGATTCATGGTGGATAGGAATTCCGGGGTAAAGAATGGAAGATCCACCGCCGGAGTTGGGTTCTGAATTGGGATGAAGTTGAGAGGCATGTTCCAGTCCCCCCTCATGGCTTGAATTTGGTTGGTGGTGAGAGTTGGGGCTATGGGGTTTAGGATGTTGTTCAACCATATTTGGTTGATATAGTTGTTCATCGCCATGCGAACTCCTTCGGAGATCAGTTGAGCAATGTAGTGAGAATTTTGGATCACTATCACTGTTTCCCTCCCTTCCAAGGTGATGTTGAAAGAGAGTGCAGGCCTAGAAGCCCCATCTCCACCCAAGATAAAGGTTGGTGGTTCTGAGGAAGAGGTGGTTGGATCAAAATCCTTCGTGGTTGATTGTTTTGGTTCTGAGTCTAGATGTTTTGAGGAGGATTGAGTTCCATGTTTGGGTTGAGAGTTATTCTTTGGAGTTGAATGAGACGGTGTCGTCTCCTTGATGAGATTGGGATTCTGGACATTTTCGATAGGACTTGTACAATTTAATGGGGAGGGCGGAACAGAAGAATTAGAAGAGTTAATGTTTCCTAGGATCTCAATGATTGGATTATTTCCTTGCATGCAAACTGATTGGTTTGACGTGTATTTAATGGAGATTTTTTGGTTCAGGGGAAGATTGGGATAGGGTGTCTTTTTGTGGGGAATGTCAATAGCCATTTGTTCATTGGCTTGGTTCTTGCATGACAGGTGTTTCCTGTCAGATGCTGCATGCAAGAGGAGGGAATTGGTTAGGGTAGTGTTGCACGTTAGAGGGGTATTGGAGGGAGGATTAGTAGGATCTTCATTAGTGGGGTGGGTGTTGTGAGGTAGGGTAGTATTATGGGTGTTATTAAGGCTTGATTGGGTGAGAGGGATGGTGGGTATAGCTGGTAGGGTGGGAGGTTGCGTGTGTGGGGTGAAAAGTGTACCCGGTGCATTATCTAAAGTTTCATAATTACTACCCTTATTAGGGATATCAGTATTAAGACTATTATTAACAATTTTTTTATTTTGATTTATGTGAATACTATCGTAATTAATTTTGGTAATGTTTGTATTAAGATTATTACTAATGTTATTAGAAAGATTATCATCTAAGTTGGTTTGATCCAACAGGTGGAAATTGTTCGAGTTTTTGCTAGGGTTTAAGGGGAGGGCTGTTTTGCAGTTGTTGGAAGATTGAGACAGGTGAGTTCTAGTTTTATAACAAAATTTTTGGGAAGAAAGAAATTTATCTGACTTGGCTTCAAAAATATTAACGCTTATACCTGGTTCTTGATTATTCTCTGGCAATTTTGAGACACTTTTGGAGGGATCCCTTCGTTTGCCTCTATTGAAAGGGACTGTATGCCATAATTCTTCAAGCTTTGTTTGCCCCATTTGGGGTGCTTCCAGATCCTTGATTTGAGATTCCTGCTTTTGGATGGTCTTGGGTTGATTGCATTGATATTTTACATGGCCTAGGTGACCACATGATGTACATAGAAGTTTGTCACCTTCATAATGGATATACTGTTTATGAGATCCTATAAAAAGAAAAGGGGTGATAGGTTTGTTAAGAGGGAGTTCCACACAGAGACGAGCATATCTCCCTCGGAGGGCTGCCGACGTACAAGCGTCAACTTTCAGGAGTCTTCCTATTGAGCTTCCCACTTTTTGTAGTATTTCCTTATCGTAAAATTCAGTGGGGAGTTGGGGAAGTCTAATCCAGATTGAAGTAAAGGATTGTGTTGCTTTAGATACTACAAAGTTAGGAATCCATCGTTGGACAGAGAGGAAGTGACCATAGAGAAACCATGGACCTTTTTGGAATACATTAGCCATGTTCTCTTCTTTTATGAATCTAACAATATAGTAGTCCTCCCCTAGGTCAATTAATGGAAAATTTTCTGATGGTTTCCAAAGGTTTATTAGTTTCTTTTTCAACAAATCATGTGTGGTTCTTTTCCCTTGCAACTTAATGATCAAAGAGTATCTCCAGGGATGGTAGATTCGTTGTTTGTCTTCCATCGTAATAGGGACCGAAATGTTATATTCCTGGGAAGGAATTAGCGGTTCGCTTGGGATCTCTGTCTCATAGTGGAAGTCCATTGGGGCTTGTTGTGAAGGTGATGGATCAGAGGTTGGATCCATCATAAAGGTCATATCTTTGTTGAGGAGCTTGTCCTTAAAGGAGATAGATTCCTTTGTCATGGATTTGATCTCTATGGGACTAGTGATGGGATCGTTATCCGGTGATTTAGGGGGGATTGCTGAGGAGTTGGGTGTTGGTGACATTTGAGAAGCTGGTGGTGTTTCAGCAATCTTTTTAGAGAGAAAATTTTACTTCCTCGTTAATAACTGCTTTCTTCTAATTATTTGAAGAGGCAAGATATGTTATCTAGTAGAACAAGTATATACTATCTAATCTCACGGAAGTTGAAGCGTGGAATTAGCTTTACATAGTGATTAATTTCCCATTTTGGATACTAGTTCCCGTCTTTTTTTTTTTTTTTTTTGTCTAAATTTATTTTTGTTTTTCCAACAAACAGAAGAGACCTATTTGTTGTTTCAATTTCTCTTATTTTTCTGTCCGGAAAGTACTAGCTAGCTCTTCTGTCTTCATTAATTTCATTTCTTTTAGCACTACTAAAAATCCGGTAATTAGCGATCAAAAAAACCGACCAACTTTCGTCGGTTATGGCCAATTACCGACCAAAATGTGACCAAATACGCTTGGACGATATTTTGGTGCTCGCTTTAGTATACCGACCAAAGTTGGTCGGAAATTACCGACCAACGTTGGTCGGTAAATTAAATTCAAAAAAAAAATATTGCAAAAAATAAAAAACGGACCAAAGTTGGTCGGTATTTTAATTATGTAATCAAAAGATTCACCGTCTGGGAATCGAACCAGGGTGTGTATTGTGGCAGGATACTATTCTACCACTAGACCATTGGTGCATTTTATTTTAAGATTGTCTTTTTTTTCTCCTTAATTGTATTTTCACATTTTAATATTAATTTTTATTTATTTTAATTGCAAAAACCGATCAAAGTTGGTCGGTTTCTTGAAAAATATAACAAGGGGTGAGGTAGATGTAGAAGAAGAATGTGGTCCAACAATAAAGAACAATTAACTGGGCTGGCAGCCCATTTAGAATATAATATTTAAATAGCCTCATTTTCATTTTGAGGAATTTACATAGAATAAAATCCTTTAAAGACTTTTTTATATTCCCTACAACTATTTTTACAAAATTACTTTTAGTACAACTTATTTTATAATCTTATCTTTTTAATTAAATTATGTATAACTATTCATATCCTAAAATCTCTCCATTGAGATTCTCTCTCACTTAGAAGATATCTCTTTCTGATTCTCTCACCTAACGTATTTATCACTATCAATTCCTTCCTCCCTCCCCCCCCCCCTTAATTTCCTCCAGTTAAAACGATATCCCCAGTACTATCACAAGCGTCTATCCCCCGTTTCTTCCTCTCATATATTCAATGTAGGTCAAAATCGTGTAAAACAAAAAAAAACTCATTGNTTATGTAATCAAAAGATTCACCGTCTGCGAATCGAACCGGGGTGTGTATTGTGACAGGATACTATTCTACCACTAGACCATTTGTGCATTTTGTTTTAAGATTGTCTTTTTTATTTATTTATACTCATTAATTGTATTTTCGAACGAAAATAACCGACCAAAGTTGGTCGGTTTTATTAAAAAATAAAATTACCGACCAATTAAAGCTGGTAATGACCGGCCGAATTTACCGACCAAAGTTGGTCGGTTTTTTTAATATTAATTTTTATATATTTTAATTGCAAAAACCAACCAAAGTTGGTCGGTTTCTTGGAAATTAAATTTCGCGGGACTCAAAAATAGTTTCCCGTATTTTTGCGCCAAAGAAAACCAACAAAAGTTGGTTGGTTTCGTAAAAAAAAAAAAATTAAAAATTAAAATATTTTGAAAAACCGACCAACTTTGGTCGGTTTTTGGCCGGTTTTTTTTTACCGATCAAAGTTGGTCGATTTTTGCCGAATTTCTAGTAGTGCAGTAACGATTTGTATATAGCAGTCATTGTGTATTTTGTATGACGAGACAAATTTGGCAAAATATTTTCCAGAAAAGACTTACTTTTTGAAAAAAGTTTCATGTTTGATTTGAGAGTAAAAATGTTTTCTGAAAAGCATATTTATTAACAATTGATAATAATGTTTACAAATCGATAGTGTTCAGATAAAAATCTTGAGTATTAGAAGTTAAAAATAATTAATTGGAGAAGATACATGAAGTTAAGTTGAGATAGTTGTGAAACAAAATAACTCCCATTCAGTCGTTTTCCTCATTTTTGTGGAAAAATAATTTTTTTACAACCAAATAATAAAAAAAACAACCTATTTTTTGGGGAAAGAATTTTAATTAGAAAATACTTCTATCATACCAAACATGTGGTTTGTTGTACTAAAAATTTTCAGAAAGAAAAAAAGGTTTTGCTTTGTCCTGTTTTATTTTGAATATAGTACTCCACTACATTATTGTGTACACAATGGGCAGATAAATTAATGTTTGTCCATAACTCCATTTCTATAGGATTATATTTATCAGATTGTTCAGCAACTTACCATATATCTTTACCAAGCTTTCAACATTCCATGTGTATGCAATTTCAAACAGATTATTTGTTTTACCAATAATAGTAAACTTATTAATTAATAGTTTCCTTCCTTTACAAGCAATATGGAGGAATTGGTAACAATGTAGTGTTGGTCAACACAATATGTGGAAAATCTTTTCTTACTTATTCTACAACTAATCAACTTTTGAATTTAAGATTTGGAAACTCATTCACTCAAAATTTAAATTATGTCTTTCTTACCAAAATAAGTAATTAGAGCTTGTTGACAATTATTTGCTATAGGTTCTGCCACTCTTAGTACGTTCTTTCTCCTCCTCAATGCGCGACGACATTATTATATTTGTAAAAAGAAAATGATTTAAAAAACTAAAGAATTATAAACATTAGCATTATGACTTAGTAATTAATTAGAAATATATTTGATTTAGGTTTTTGACTTGTATGAATGCTTTAGAATAGTAGAGTTTGTCTGATTCGATCATACCTAACCGCGGGGGGAGGCGGGATACTGCGAAGTGGAAAGTTTATTTAGGGCGGATGCTTTCTAAAGAGTGCAAAGGTAGGCTCAAGCTAAAGTTTTGTTCTGAGTATAATGGTATAAGCCTGCCAGATTGTGAGACCAACTGGTCGAACAGAAACGAAAGTTGACTATAATGATCCGGGAGTCCCGTGTGAAGGGCTCTCGCTCAACGAATCAAAAGTACGCTAGGGATAACATACTGATGACTCCGGAGAACTCTTATCGATGAAGTCATTTGGTACTTGATGTCGACTCATTACACCTTTCAATAATATCCACTATTTCAGTTTGCATACATGTGCACATACAGGACAAAAATAACCAAACAAATAAACAGCAATTGAAATCGAAATCCTTCCGAAATAGGAAAAGTAAAAGAAGGATCTTCCGAGGTTTAAAGAGATAAAAAAACAGTAAGCGCAAAACCTAATAGAAGCAAAAAGAGGTTTTAAAAAAAAGGAGGTGAAACAGAGGCACACTAGACATAAATTTTATAATATTTGATTTATAATTTGTCAATAAAATTGTACACATGTTGCATTCTTTTTTTCCTCATTAGCACCTATTTTTTCTTCGACCTCCTATTGTATAACTTCTTCTTACTTTCCACACTAAACACTTGAACAATTTTTCTCATTTGATTCATTCATATGTTGCGCGGGCAATGAAGATCCAACCGACTCTGATGAAGTATTAGTTGAAGCGAACCGTTCAATTTCTTCTCTAGAGAACTCCATATCGCCTAATTCCAATCCATGGCAAAAAACAAAAGGAGGAAGCCCATTTCTGTTTCGATGAGTCGACGTAGAAATTGAACTCTCCACAACAGGAGGAACACGTTCCGGTGATGGCAATGCCGATGTTTTTTTGGCAAGAATAGCATTAATGGAGGACTCAGCCTGCATTAAGAGCCATTCAATCGTGCAACCAACCGTCTTATGTCCAAGTTTTTCCGTTAGCGAAAAAACACGTTGAGCACATGATGTAGGAAGTCGAATTCGTCGATCTTTTCCATTAACCTTCAAATGGCGATCACGAGTTCTCGTGCTAGGGCGATTGCCAGGAGGAGGAGGAGGAGGAGGAGAGGCGTCCATAAAGGTTATGGCTTTAGGAGGAAATATTTAACGAAATGATCGCCTTATATAAAAAACAGAGTAGAAACTCGTAGTTAGGTTATTAAATGTTGTGTTTATTTATATTTGCGAAATCTACTTGAATAAACTTTGGACTTAGAGTACATAAATATATAGAAACTAGTTAATGATTTTTAGGTATATATTGTATTCTTTTTCAAAAATGATTATCAAGTAAGAATGTTGAAAGATTTGATACCTTAATTATTTGTGTCGAAACATCTATTTCATATATATATACAACAACAACAACATACCCAGTATAATCCCACGAGTGGGGTCTGGGGAGGGTAGTGAGTACGCAGACCTTACCCCTACCTGGAGAGGTAGAGAGGCTGTTTCCGAAAGACCCGCGGCTCAAGAAAAGGCGTAAAATAAGAATAGGGGAGAAGAAGAGGAGGAAAGAGGAGGGGAGGGGGGTGGGGGTGGAGAAAGGCGATAAGCAAAGAGGATAAAAACTAGCATCAAATAGTAACCATCAAAGATCAACAATATCCAGTAAAAAGGAAGAAAAAGTAACATCAAACAGTGACAATCAGAGAGCAACAATCCCAGTAGCAATTTACAAAAACAAAGGACATGGTTGCAAAATACCAGATACAATAACAAACTAGACGGAAGTAACTTTCAACCCACAGCAAGAATATTACTAGTACTACTGGTGAACCTATGAAAAACTCGCAACTACCTGTCAACCCACCACCTTAATCCTCGACCTCCTCACCTTCCTATCACTAGTCATGTCCTTAGTTAGGTGAAGCACCGACAAGTCCTGTCTAATCACCTCTCNATATATATATATATATATATATATATATATATATATATATATATATATATATATATATATTCATATGCTATACATTGTAGCACATTTATGAACTATATTTAAACTGTGGCTATTAGACACATACAACTTATGTGGCACAGTGTGTGTACCAACACTTCTTTTAGGAGTGTGAGACTCCTAAAATTTTGCACCTAATAATACACCAACAAAGGCAACATTGAGAAGAAACATCCATAGACGAAGATTGAAGGGGAAACGATTTCCGGTGCGGTTGTTAATGGAGGCGACAATTGTAAAAATAGTGAAAGCGAAAAACTAATTAGTGTTCAGCCGCTGCGTTTTTTACAGTAAGGTAGAGAGAGGAGGGGGGGACAGAAAGGAGAGAAAAAAATTGAAAACAAATTTTTTGGAGTCTCACGCTCCTAGAGAAGTGTTGTGGTACACACACCACTTCTTTTAGGAGCGTGAGACTCCAAAAATTTTGTTTTCAATTTTTTTCTCTCCTTTCTGTCCCCCCCTCCTCTCTCTACCTTACTGTAAAAATGCAGCGACTGAACACTATTAGTTTTCCGCTTTCACTATTTTTACAATTGTCGCCTCCATTAACAACCGCACCGGAAATCGTTTCCCCTTCAATCTTCGTCTATGGATGTTTCTTCTCAATGTTGCCTTTGTTGGTGTATTATTAGGTGCAAAATTTGTAATTTATGCAGGAAGGAAGCACTATGGAAGATGCAAAATTCTTGAAAAATATTTAAAGAAGTATTGAAATATATAGAAAAGGCCAAAACAATTAGTGACAAAAGATGAAAAAGATCGTGACAGTCTACTTCTGTAAAGGAGGTCTGAAATGCCCATGAATTTCCTGCATCTTTCTGAAGAAGAATGAATTAGTCACTACCAGAGTTAACCAGAAAGAATAACTAGAAAACACCATTGTCTCACCATTTTTGCTGTCGACCTCAACTCCCTCCATCACTGCCTCGCCAACATCACCATTCCTCTCACGTAACATACTCCGTCATCGAGCAACCTTGTGTTTGCCATAACTATGGATGTACTTTTCAGCAGCTGTTTTGTTTCAGCGCAAGAAGATTCGGAGAATTTGCCAAAAACTTATGTGTGTGTGTGTTGGGGGGGGGGGTAGGGGGAAGGGGTTACGGCAGCGGCAGATGATGACAATTCTATACATTTTGCTTTTTTTTTCCTGATGTTTTATTTATTTATTTTGTTTAAAAGCTTTTCTTTAACTCAAAAGCCACATGGCACTTATTCATTTATGTTTTGCCATGTCAGGCGCGTGAACTCCACCCATTATATCTTTTTTATTGGTTAGTCATGAGGGGTTTGATAGGTATTGATTGACTTATCTTGAAGTGTTTAATTGGAACAAGTCCTAGTTAAAGTGTTAAAGTGAAATTTAATGCCAACTTTAAGGGGCTCTATATGTATTTGGCCTTGTTTATATTTACGAAATCTACTTGAATAATGTCACGACCCAAAATCCACCAGTCTTGATGGAACTTAACCCAACCCGTTAGGTAAGCCAACTAATAACTAACCAATTTCAATATTTCTAATAAGTCAATTAAACAAACTAAATTATCTGGATCTATTACATTTTCGAGGGACTGGTAGTACAAATCATGAGCTTCTAAGAATAGAGTTTACAAAGCCGATATGAAGAAAAGACATCTTCTGTTTGAAAAGTACATAAAAAGAGTTTTATAAAGCTAAGGCTACCATGAACATGAGACAGCTACATCAGGGACACAGGTACAACTTCAAATCTAGCAACCCTCAAATGCAGCAACATCGGCATTCGCGATCTGCACGCAATGTACAGGAAGTGCAGTATGAGTACAATCGACCTCATGTACTCAAAAAGTAACAAACCTAAACTTAGGTTGAAAGCAGTGACGAGCGGGAACATAGGTCGGGTCCAAGACCAATATCCAATAATAGTTCATTACAATGTAAAACATATAAGTAACGAAGTAACTTAGAGATAAAGTGTTCAGCTTTTTCACAATTTTCCCAAAATAGTTCCGCATTTCAAGAGTATCAGTGAAAAATCCAAATTCTTTACTGAAAATGTCGTGTAATATGAGATAGTTTGAAAAGCTGTATTTTCTTTTCCAAAACTCCTTTTCACAATAATTAAGATGTTTCGTTTTATTTCCAGATAGCAAGTGTGAGATACATCTCTATGACCACATATCAATGTGTGTAAAATGTCATGAATGACGTGATACCGTATATCATAAGGAAAATGTGTCTCTATGCATGTATGCCATATATGCATGCCAATGCCATGTATCTCAGAGATGAATCATGTACTCACACTCTCAGAGTACTCAACCTCACTGTATCACACTTTCCACTTATCATGCTCAACCACTCGGTACTGTATATGGCCCATACGGCCCAGAGAAATCCATCCCGGAACATATACAATACTGACGATAAGTCACCTAGTACCGAGGAAAGGCCATTCCGGGTCTATGGAGAAGATCCATCTCCAGGTATATATATAAATGCTCAATCACTCAGTACTGTATATGGCTCGTACGGCCCAGGAAAGATCCATCCCGGAATATATACATTACTGACCATCAGTCTCCAGTACCGAGGAAACATGCCAATCCAGCCTCATGGAGAAGATCCATCTCCGTACCAAAGGAAGATCCATCCCTGAATATAATCAACCGCGCCCACTGTGGGTGTGCAGACTCTGGAGGGACTTCTACGGCCCAAGCGCTTAACAAGCCAATCATGGTATAAATCAATTAGGCCCTCAGCCTTACTCAATAAACAATAAAATATGCTGTGGCGTACAGCTCGATCCCATAACTGTCACTCATAATCAGGCTCTCGGCCTCACTCAATCATCAGTCTCTCAAGTCTCACCCACGGGCTCACAATGTCACGAAAACTGACCCGGAACAATGAAAATGATGTATCAATAAGTAACAACTGAGACTCAGATATGATATGAATGCATGAATGTGACTGAGTACAAAATATCAATGAATTCAATAAGATGACAATAAGAAAAGACCTCTATGGGTCCCAACAATATCGGCATAAAGCCTAAACATGATATCTAGCGTGATATACAACTCATTTATTTTATCACATGGTGAAAACACAGATATCAATAAAATAGGGCCACTAATTCAGTGCCCTGGAAACAACAGAGTCACAACTCACAGGGTGCACGCCCACACGCCCGTTACCTAGCATGTGCGTCACCTCAACATCAATCACATAGCACGTAAATCGGGGTTTCATACCCTCAACACTAAGTTTAAAAGAGTTACTTACTTAAACAAGCCAATTGCGACACCGAGCAAGCCAAGCGACGCTCCAAGAATGCCATCACACGCGTAGCGACCTTCGAACGACTCAAAACTATCCAAAAGCAACTCAAATACATCAGATAAACCCCAAGGAAGCAATTACAATAATAAAGATCGAATAAATCAAATCTTAAATCCGATCAAAAATCACACCCGGGCCCACGCCTTGAAATCCGATAAAACTCACAAAATTCGATAACCCATTCAATTACAAGTCCAACCATACTTGTTTCACTCAAATCCGACTCCAAATCGATATTCAAATCTCAAAAATTCGTTTTATGAAATTTCTACAATTTTCCCCAAATTTCCATCTCAAAAATACTAATTGAATGATGAAGACAATGATATATTCATGTATATTAACCATTTCCGAGTTAGAATCACTTACCCCGATAATTTTCTTGAAAAACCCACGAAAAATCACCACAAACCGAGTTCCCAAGGTCCAAAATGTGAAATAAAACCCTAAGCCTCGCTTATATAGTACTTCCTATGAACTTCATTGTGTGGTTCACACAATTCTGCTGCGGCCGCACTCTGCCAATCTCTGCGGCCGCACAAAAATCGTGCGGCCGCACACCACAGTTTTTCCTCCATACCAGGCTTCCGTATTTTGACCATAACTTTCTCTAGATATGTCTAAATTATGACGTCTTTACCTTTTTGGAACTAGACACGAAGGGCTACAACTTTGTTTTTGAATCATCTCAAAATTCCTTGTAGAGCAAAAGATATAAGCTTCCGAAGTCGGACCGGCTAATCTGTAGAATCTCCCTAGAGTGCGGCCGCAGACAAAATTGTACGGTCCACACTCCTCCTCTGAGGTCTGCACTTTTTTGCTGAAGTCCGCACCTCAAAATGCGCGATCCGCACTCCCAAAAGTGCCATAACAATATCAAAGTGCCGAAATGCCCGGACTCGCTCAAAACTCACCCCGAAACACACCCGAGGCCTCCGGGACCTCAACCAAAGGTACCATCAAGTCCCAAAACACTATATAAACTTAGTCGAGCCCTCAAATCACTTCAAACAACAACAAAAATATGAATTGCACACTAATTCAAGCTTAATGAACTTGAAACCTCAAACTTCTATAACCGATGTCGAAACCTATCAAATCACGTCCGATTGACCCCAAATTTTGCATACAAGTCATAAATGACATAATGGAGCTATTTCAATTTTCGAAATTGGATTTCGATCCCGATATCAAAAAGTCAACTCTCCGGTCAAACTTCCAAACTTAAATTTCCGAATAACTTGAAAATCAAAACCGGCAATTCACATAAGTCAAAATACATCATACGGAGCCACTCATGCCCTCAACTAACCGAGTAAAGCGTAAATGCTCAAAACGACCGGTCGGGCGTTACAAATAAACTTTGGAGTTAGAGTACATAAATATATAGAAACTAGTTAATGATTTTTAGGTATATATATTTTTTTTCAAAAATGATATTATTAATAATTTTATCAATTAAGCATGTTGAAAGATTTGATACTTTAGTTATTTGGTTTGAAACATCTATTTCAAATTGTATATATATTACATTGTCATTTTAATCTGTCAATGCTCATATGCTATATATTGTAGTACATTCCTTTACTGATATATGAATTAAAATCTATTAGTCTATCACTATTAGACTGTCTAGAAACACCAACGAAATTTCCGACACCGGTAAAACCCGGTGGAATTTCGATGGTTCTGGTATCCCGCTCCGCCAGCAAGGAGCGAAAGAACATAAATCTTTCTGGATATCATGAATATTCTTTCTCGTCTCTCTTCTATCATTACATGCATCAATGTTCTATTCATTTCCTATTCCTTTCAATTGATTTTCAGGCCCTATTATTGACGGTGATCAATATAGTTAAGGAAATAATAGGGAAAAATATAAAATTGAATGGTCGGCTGAAATTAATTGCATTCACTAGACAATAAATGCATAAAATATGTATACTAAATGTTTAACAACGTACTTATTTCAGTTGATTGAATGATCATCGGTTGACCGTCCCTATTTATTATGTATTGCCTGGGAATTAATACATATTTAGATGGTTATAGAACAACGTCACTTCTAACGTATGTGATGAATCTTTACGGCGGGTTTAAATGTGCGTTTAGGAATAACAAAGCCTTGACGTGATAACATAGCTCGGGAGAATATATCTAGTAAATTTTTGTAGTTGCTCGAAGAAAATTACGAAACATTAAGTGCTCGCAATCAGTAGAGAATGCATATGCGAAATTATATGAGACGTAGAAGGAAGAATTCTGACAATTAGAAAAATCATAACTCTAGGCCTCCTTAACCTTTTCTCCAATTTCATCCTTGTTAGTTGATAATTTTACTGCTTTCTAGCATTTGTTAGTTAATTTGTTAGAAATAAAATCTCAATCTTTATAATTTAGAAAATATTTAAACTCGTTCTTAGTGATATTGAATAGTTATAACTATGTCATAATTCTCTATGAGATACGACTCCGGACTCTTAGACCGGATTATATTTGCAGCGACCTCTTATCCCTTTTAGGACTAGAGTTAGGCATGATCAATTTTGGCGTCGGTTCTGGGGTACTATACGATGTAATTGTAGGTGTAAATATTTCTAGAGTTCAAGTTTGAACATTAGTTTATTTTATTTTATTTTTTTATTTTATTTGTGATTTGAGAAACCTGGCATATTGAAATTATGAGAGTTTGGATATTATTTTCTTCCTAAATATTTATTGTGGAGGAAATCACCCGTGGCATATTATCAAAATATTTTCAAGAGCGAATTATGTGCACCAACGAAATCCTAATGTGTGGAATGTGTGTGATGTGTGTGGAGGTCAAGATGGTCACTTTTATGGTTGTGCTTATACTTCTTATCCTCCCCAACCCCTTATTATGCTGGTTCTACTTTTTCTTGTGAAGTTAATAGAAACAAAGAACCTGAGGGTGCTGGCCTAACGGAGATCAAGGATATGTTATTGTACTTTTTGGAACAAAATAATGAGAAATATTACAAACACAAAGGCATGAGGCTACTATCCAAAGGCATGAGTCGGCAATTGACAACTTGGAGCTCAAGTGAGTCAATTGATTGAGGCTTTAAATGCTCAACAAATTAATATTGCAGATAGTAGCTAAGAAAAGCGTGAATTAGAGGCAAAAATTGAAGTTCTAATGGAGGAGTTCAGAGTAGAACAACAACAACCTAACCAACTAGAATTTGATCATGCCGATATTGTAAAAGTGATACTAGAGTCAACCGAAGACATTGAGGATGCATATTTAGTTGACTCTAGTGTCATTGGTGTAAAGAATATTAAATATCTCGAAGTTCATGTATTTAAGCGTGCTGGACCTCATTTCAAACACTTCTCTACATTGTATTCGGATGGTGAAATGAGAATAGATCCTTACAAGTGTAGAAAGGAGACAATGGAAGAGGTAGATGAACCATTTGTTTTGAAATTTTCGAGGCCATCTAGGCAAGGTGATACTTCTCAGCTGAAAGCCAAAAAGTGCATAAAAAATTATTTAATTTTTGGATCGCAAGAATTTATACCACCCCAAGAGCATAATCTTAATCTTGAATCAAAACTTGAAATCCAATTCATAAGTTCGAATTGGAGGCAAAAAGTGGTTAAGATCGTGCCGCGACTATAAATCAAGCGCTTGTTGGGGTATTTCAACGTTGCTAGTTCCTTTATTTTTGTTTTTTTATTTTTTATTTATTTTTGTAGTGTCATTTTTTAGTTTGTAGGTGTATGAGCATGGGAAGCGGCGCCATTCGAAGAAGGTAAAATCAAGCGAGATGGTTGGAACTAAGTGTGGATGCTCGCACAAATTACTACGCCTGAGAGAAATTTCAGTACCTCATGAGCTGTTAGTGCTTCGACCATTGGCTTGACAAGAAGTTTCTTTTACACTATTATTATTTATATTGTGCTTTGGGGAGAATGCACAATTTTAAGTGTGAGGTGAGGAGATTGCTTGTGTGACTTTCTATGCTGTTTTAGTTGTGTTAGTTTAATAGATGAAATAACTTTAAAAAAAATTGAACTTTTTCCGACGATGGATCTTCTAGACAGTTTTTTTTGAGGGATTAAAGTCTAAAAAAAAAATACAAAAAAATTAGAAAATAGAAATTTTTATTTTTATTTTTCTTAGGTAGTAATAATCCTCCGCGATTTTTCTTTTCGCATCAGATCTTTTCCATGAGATGTAATTTGAACCAGATAGTAGTTTTTAAATTTTTTAAAGTAGAGTAGGATTTAGAAATAAAGGGAGGAGAATGATGTGATTCACGCCTTTTGACTTGTTTGATGGTAGCATACCCAGGCATATTGGCATGTGTTTCCCCTTTCCTTTATTTTAAAGATTTAATGATACCCTGATACAATTGGATAACATGTTTCATGACTCATGTCGCTCATTTTCTTGAATGATGTTCACTTAGTGCTTTATGCGTAATATTTCCTGGCTCTGTAAATACTTGCTTGATTTGAGAGTCGAAATAAGACTGTCCTTATTGAGTCATGTGTGAAGTGAGTTCTTAGTATAGTCCATGTTATTACATTTGAGTCTAGAACTTGCCCGGAATGTGAGTTGAAGTGAAATCCTGGGTGTTGCTCAGTTTAAAAAAAAATAATTTTAAGCCTTCTTTGATCTTTTGAGTTTTGTTACCTATCACAAATAAAGTCATCCCTCGTTTATCCTTTTGAGCCTTTAAGCCTTTCTTTGGCACCCGCGTTACAAGCCAATACCCTTTTTGTCCTTAATTGAATTGTCTGATCCTTTTACCTCTTAGAGTATTTGAATTTCAAAGATAGCGCTAGAGAAAAGTAATGAGGGAACTTGGAATAACTTTTGAGTGGAACCAATAGAAGAAGAAAGGTACACTTATATTTTTAAGGAAACACCGCCTAGCGATGAGGGCAAAATAAGGAGAAAAAAGGAAAAAAAAGAGAAAAGAAAGGTAGAAATATAAGTTGAAAAAAAGAGAGAGAAATAAATCATGTGGCAAAAGAAATAAATATATTGTGTCCTAGCTAGTGAGTGTAAGTTATAGTAGTGCTTAAAAAAGAAAATATATTTGTGGGGGTGATCTTGCTTGTGAATTTGAAGTTGGGTTAAAAAAAGCGAGCTTTAAGTAATATATGATGTGCTTAAGAGGGTTAGCCACTATTATCTATATTTATCCTACCCCTCCCTTAGCCACATTACAACCATTTTAAAGTCCTAGTTGATTTTAGACCGAGGGGGTCTACATTACTATAGGTTTGCATAAGGGGCAAGCCTATAGTAATATTTTGCATGCATGAGACTTCTTTGTGAGAGTGGGTAATTCTTTAAAATATGTGGATCCTTATAATATATTCGATCATTTGATTTGGATGCGTGAACTGCTTACTCTATTGCTTTTGTTGTGAGGGAACATGGTTTCACGATGGATACATAATATTAATAGACTTCTCTATTAGGCTAATTATTCAAGCCTTGAGTGCATAGTGATATTGAGTTGGTTTTCGAGGCTAGATGTCACGACCCAAAATTCACTAAAGGTTGTGATGGCGCCGGACACCACTGTCAGGCAAGCCAACACCATATTACTAGTAAATTCTCGTTTTAATATTCTCCAATCATTTCTTCATATTCTTGATAGGAGAGTGTCGAGGTCGAGTATTAAGGTAGAAGGTTAGTAGGTAGTTTATAGTTGTTCACCGATAGTCTTAGTAGTATGCACGTCCCTTCATATAGATTTTTATTATGTTATGTGGTTTTGTTCGCCTCAGGTATTGTATTCCCTTTTGCTATTATTTGGTACCACTTATCCTTTATCTCTCCCTTTTTCTTTTATCTTCCATCTTTCTTCCTCCCTTGCTTTCCTCTTCTTCTTCTTGCCCTTCCTGAGCCGAGGGTCTATTGGAAACAACCTCTCTATCTGCAATAGGTAGGGATAAGGTCTGCGTAAAGACTACCCTCCCCAGACCCCACTTGTTGGGATCAAACTGGGGTTGTTGTTGTTGTTAATATTCTCAAATCAATTCTTTTAAACATTTAAATAATGGATAATAAACTTCATTAGATAATTAATGATATCTTTACAAAATTTATTTACTGAATAATCCCGAAATCCTTCCAGAACCCGGTGTCACAAGTGCATGAGCAATTACTAGGAAATCTAATAAAGTACAATTGCTGTCTAGAATACAAACTTGGACAGAAAGTAAATATAATACACCGAAAGAGACTCTGTTGGCTGCAGGTCGTCTCGAGAAATGCAGCTCACCTAAGTCTCCGTATCATCCATGCTGCTACGCCCATTAGGCCACTAGAGGTACATGTGCCTGTGCAATAAAAATGCACAGCAAGTGTAGCATGAGTACAAAAACAATGTGCACTTAGTAAGTATCCCGTCTAATCTCGAAGAAGTATAGACGAGAGTTCGACTTTGACACTAACTAATGGTCCAATAATATCATTACCGTAAAGAAGTGAATAAGTATGAAACAGGGCGAATATATGAAACAAACATGTATAAAACACAATAATACCATCCCCTTTCTTCATAATTTTACTCAAGTTTTCAGCTAACAAGTTTCCCTCCGTAACCAGAGCATATATGTACAATTATAGTGGTTTCCGTCAAGGGAATTATCAGGATTCAATTCAGGGAAAAATCCCTCATATACACCGGCTTCTGGCCAAGTGTTATGCACGATTTCAAGAGTATAATACATATGTATATATATAGGAACTGTCGAGGCGTACGGCCCAATCCAACATAAAAGTAAATTGTGCACTGCCGAGGGTCGAACGACGCGAACCATAGATGCATCTATAACCTGCCGAGGCGGTCGGCCCGCTCCCATGAGAGTAGTAGAAGTAAATACCTCGCTCGCGAATCATACGTGCGACTCGGTCAAATATAGATTTAAGGAATTTCTCCGCTCGCGAATCATACATGCGACGCGGTCAAATATAAATTTAAGAAATTTCCCCCGCTCGCGAATCATACATGCGACGCGGTCAAATATAAATTTATTAACAAATCAAAATCCTTTTCTTGATCCTTTTCAAAAATAGAGACAATTCAACGTGAAGCTTTTAAGGTAATTTTCTCCGCTCGCGAAGCATACATGCGATGCGGTTACACATAGATTCCTTAATTTCTTATAAGTTTCCTCAATTCTTTTTGAAAGTACAAAGTTTAACGGTAACACTCAAATTCTTAAATTCCTCAATTTAAAATACATTTCAACACAATTATTATGCAACCTCAATCTTATTTCTTCTCAAGGCAACAACAACATCGATCAACAACAATATCAACAAAGCATGATGTAACCTAGGATTACATAGACATAGGAATAATAGTAGCTATGCACGGACTCTCGTCACCTAGTGCGTACGTAGCCCCCACAAATAGAAGCACATATCCAATTAATTGTAACGACCCAACACATTGCTAGGCAAGCCCGACCAATTATCAATCACAACCCCTCTCGTATAGAGTTCATTACCAATTAACATGGTTTAAATGCCAATTTAACATAAATAGAAGTTCGAAACAGAAGATAAAATGTGCGGAAATCATGATAACGTCACTACATAGCCCACCGATCCGATGTCACAAGTCAAGAGCCTCTATCACAAGATTTCAACAGCCTAATACAGAGATAGTCTAGAATACTGAAAAGTAAAAGATAGAGGGAGAAATCGGGTCTGCGGACGCCATGCAGCTACCTCGATGACTCTGGCGGATGATAATCAGCAAGAAAACTCCCACTATGCCTCGGGAACACCTGGATTTGCACGCAAGGTGCAGGGAGTAATGTGAGTACTCCGACCCAGTGAGTAATAAGCATAAATAATGACTGAGAATAAGAAATCCTGAAGAAGCACAGTGTAATCTATAATGTGGCAGTTTAAAACAAGTAAATGAAATCAATAAACCAGTGAAGTAGAAACATGGAAATGCTACGGTAGATAAGCAAATAAATGATAGCCAAATAAAAGAATGCAACTCATAGTACAGTACTCTCAAGTACCCGCTGCGGCGTGCAGCTCGATCCATTTATTTATCGTCGACGGCGCTCACTGGGGGTGTGCAGACTCCGGGAGGGGCCCCTTACGGTCCAAGTGCAATAACAAGCCATCTCGTGGCATCAACTAGGCCCTTGGCATCATATCAATATCAATAAAAATACTGCTGCGGCGTGCAGCCCGATCCCATACTCAGTCCAGAAATCACATAAGCCCCTCGGACCATAATAAAGTAGTAGTTCTCAGCCTAAAACATCATTAGAAATATCATTTAAGTTTCAAATCTAAGTAAAAGTGGCTGAGTTTGTAAAACGGTATTAAACAATAGGACTGAGTTCAAGTAATATGTCAAAATAGTGAGAAAACAGTGATAACAATCCCCGAAGGCTTCAAATAGTTGGCACGAAGCCTAAATATGACATTTAATCAATAAAAATGATGATATCAAATAAGCTTCAATCAATTACGTGGTAAAAACATCACTCGGGACGGACCAGGTCCCGATCCCCAATAGTAAACGACCCCGCGCTCATCATCAAGCGCGTGTCTCACCTCAATATAGCACTACGATGTGCAAATCCAGGGTTTCAAACCCTCAGGACATCATTTATTTTCATTACTCACCTCAAACCGGCCAAAACTCTAGCTCGCTATGCCCTTGCCTCTCAAATCCGCCTCCTCGCGCGTCGAATCTGACCAAAACCAGAGCGAATACGTCACAATATGCTAAAGGAACAAAACCCAATCGAAAAATATCAAAAATCTCGAAATTAGCAAAGCCCGAGCCCTGGGCCCACTTCTCAAAACTCAGAAATTTTCACATCAACGGATTCCTTATCTCCCCACGAGTTTATACATATCAAAAACACAAGAATCAGAGTACAATTGACCCTTCAAATCCCCAATTTTTGCTCTCTTAAGTTCAAGCCCTAAACCACCATTTTTGACCATTAATTTCTTAAATTTTGAGTCCTAATCCGTGAAATAGCACCATAGAATCGTGTTTTGGGTCCAAAAAATCCATACCTTATCGAAGCTCCTTGAAATCCCTCCTCAAAATCGCCCACAATTCTCCAAGTCCGAAGTTAGAAATGAGAAACCCTTCAAAATTCGCGAAGATGAACTTAAATACCTTCTGCCCAGTCATAACCGCTTTTGCGGTCAAAAACCGCTTCTGCAGTACCGCTTCTGCGGTCCTACCTCCGCTTCTATGGAATTCCTTAAGTCCAGCCTGACCGCATCTGCGGTCCTATTACCGCATCTGCGGCTCCGCAGGTGCGGCCCCCCTATCCGCATCTGCGATCCCAGCATTTCCCTTGCCTTTCCGCTTCTGTGACTTCCTCCTCCACTCCTGCGATACCGCTTCTGCGGTCCCAATTCCGCCGAAGCGGAAATACCAGAAGCAGCAGGGTCTGCAATTTTGCACAAGTCCAAAACTCTCTGTTAGCCATCCGGAATCACCCCGAGGCCCCCGAGACCTCAACCAAAAGCACCCACACCTCCTAAAACCTTATTCAAACTTGTTCCCATCATCAAAACACCTCAAATAACACTAAAACCATCAAATTACATCGGATTCAAGCCTAAGTTCTTCTAAAACTTCCGAAACACGCATTTGATCGAAAATCCAACCAAACCACCTCCGAATGACCTGAAATTTTGCACGCACATCCCAAATCACAAAACGAAGCTACAACAACTCTCGGAATCCCATTCCGACCCTTGGATCAAAATCTCACCTATCTACCGGAAATCGCCAAAATACTAGCTTCGCCAATTCAAGCCTAATTCTACACCGGACCTCCAAAATCACTTCCGATCATACTCCTAAGTCACAAATCATCCCCCGAAGCTAACCGAATCATCGGAATTCATATCCCAGCCCTCTAACACATAAGTCAACATCCAGTTGACTTTTCCAAACCAAGCCTTCCTTCAAGAGACTAATAGCCCGTTTGGCCAAGCTGCAAAAATTAGCTTATTTTGAGAAGTGCTTTTATTCAAAAGTGCTTTTCTCAAAAGTAATTTTGGTGAGAAGCAGTTTGTGTTTGGCTAATTAGTTTGAAAAGCACTTCCGAGCAGCAATTAGTGTTTGGCCAAGCTTTAAAAAACTGCTTCTAAGTGTATTTTTCTCAAAAGTGCTTCTCAAAAAAGTACTTTTGGAGAGAAGCTACTTTTTTCTGCTTCTCCAAAACTGCTTCTGCTTCTCCTCAAAAACACTTTTTTTCCTTCCAAAAGCTTGGCCAAACACCTTAATTTTTGGCCAAAAGTGCTTTTGGATAAAAAAAAGCACTTTTGGCCAAAAAGAAGCTTGGACAAACAGGCTATAAGTGTCTCATTTCCTACCAAAACCACTCCAAACCAACTCGAACACATAAAACACGGATAACGAAGCATAAAGAAGAAGAAAATGGGGAAAACGGAGCGGTAACTCGTGAGATGACAGGTCGGCTCGTCACATCCTCCCCAACTTAAACAAACGCTCGTCCTCGAGCGAGTCAAGAAACATACCTGAAGCCTCAATAGGTGAGGATATCTGCTCCGCATCTCCCGCTCGGTCTCCCAGGTAGCCTCCTCCACGGTCCGACCTCTCCACCGCACCTTCACTGAGGCTATATCCTTCGACCTCAACTTTCGAACCCTCCACATCAAAGGTCAAATCATCATCCAACTGGACCGTACTGAAATCCAAAACATGAGACGGGTCCCCAACATACTTCCGGAGCATAGAAACATGAAATACCGGGTGCACACTCGACAAGCTGGGTGGCAAAGCAAGCATATAAGCCACCTCCCCAATCCTCCTAAGTACCTCAAAAGGACCAATGAACCGCGGACTCAACTTCCCTTTCTTTCCAAATCTCATAACACCCTTCATGGGCGACACCTTCAGCAAAACCTTCTCACCAACCATGTAGGACACATCTCGAACCTTCCAGTCCGCATAACTCTTCTGACGTGACTGCGCTGTACGAAGTCTCTCCTGAATCACCTTCACTTTCTCTAAGGCGTCCTGAACCTAATCTGTCCCCAATAGCCTAGCCTTGCCGGGCTCGAACCAACCAACTGGAGATCTACATCGTCTCCCATACAAGGCCTTATACGGTGCCATCTGAATGTTGGAATGATAGCTGTTGTTGTAGGCAAACTCTGCAAGTGGCAAAAACTCATCCCATGAACCTCCAAAATCAATGACACAAGCACGCAACATGTCTTCCAATATCTAAATGGTACACTCGGACTGTCCGTCCGTCTGAGGATGAAACGCTGTGCTCAGCTCCACTTGAGTACCCAACTCTCTCTGCACGGCTTTCCAAAACTGCGAAGTAAACTGAGTACCTCTATCTGAGATGATAGATTCCAGAACACCATGCAACCGAACAATCTCCCGGATATAAATCCCTGCCAGCCGCTCTGAAGAATAGGTAGTACACACAGGAATGAAGTGCGCGGACTTGGTCAGCCGATCAACAATCACCCAAATAGCATCAAATTTCCTCAAAGTCCGAGGAAGTCCAACAACAAAGTCCATAGTAATCCTCTCCCACTTCCACTCGGGAATATCCATCTGCTGAAGCAAGCCACCAGGTCTCTGATGCTCATATTTCACCTGTTGACAATTGAGACATCGAGCCACAAATCCCACAATATCTTTCTTCATCCTTCTCCACCAGTAGTGCTGCCTCAAATCCTGATACATCTTCGCGGCACCCGGATGAATAGAATACCGCGAGCTATGGGCCTCCTCCAGAATCAACTCTCTAAGCCCATCCACATTGGGCACACAGATCCGGCCCTGCATCCTCAACACACCATCATCACCAATGGCCACATCTCTAGCATCACCATGCTGAACTCTATCCTTAAGGACAAGCAAATGCGGGTCATCATACTGGCGCTCTCTGATGCGATCATACAAGGAAGACCGAGAAACCACACAAGCCAACACCCGACTGGGCTCCGAAATATCTAATCTCACTAGTCGATTGGCCAAGGCCTGAACATCAACTGCAAATGGCCTCTCCCCAACTGGAATGTACGCCAAGCTCCCCATACTCACTGCCTTTAGGCTCAAAGCATCGACCACTACATTGGCCTTTTCCGGGTGATACAGAATAGCAATATCATAATCCTTAAGCAACTCTAGCCACCTTCGCTGTCTCAAATTAAGATCCTTTTGCTTGAACAAATGCTGAAGACTGCGATGATCAGTGAATACCTCACAAGATACGCCGTACAAGTAGTGCCTCCAAATCTTCAATGCATGAACTATAGCAGCCAACTCCAAATCATGAACAAGGTAGTTCTTCTCATGGGGCTTCAACTGACGAGAAGCATAAGCAATAACTCTACCCTCCTGCATCAATACACAACCAATCCCAACTCTCGAAGCATCACAATATATGGTATATAAACCTGAAACTGATGGCAAAACCAATACTGGAGCTGTGGTCAAAGCTGTCTTGAGCTTCTGAAAGCTATCCTCACACTCGTCCGACCATACAAATGAAACACCCTTCTGAGTCAACTTGGTCAAGGGCGATGCAATGGATGAAAATCCCTGAACAAACCGGCGATAATAGCCTGCCAACCCAAGAAAGCTACGAATCTCTGTGGCTGAGGACGGTCTAGGCCAACTCTGAACCGCCTCTATCTTCTTTGGATCAACCTGAATACCCTCGCTGGACACCACGTGTCCTAAGAAAGCCACTAAACTGAGCCAAAACTCACACTTAGAGAACTTTGCATAAAGCTTCTCCTCCCTCAACCTCTGCAATACAACTCGCAAATGCTCCGCGTGCTCCTCCTGACTACTTGAGTACACCAGAATATCATCAATGAAAACAATAACGAACGAATCCAGATAAGGCCAAAATACGTTGTTCATCAAATGCATGAACGCTGCTGGGGCATTGGTCAGCCCGAAAGACATGACAAGAAACTCATAGTGACCATATCTAGTCCTGAAAGCAGTCTTAAGAATATCTGAATACTTGATCTTCAACTGGTGATAACCCGAACGAGATCAATCTTGGAAAATACCCTCGCTCCCTGAAGCTGGTCGAATAAATCATCAATGCGAGGCAGGGGATACTTGTTCTTAATTGTTACCTTGTTCAATTGCCTATAATCGATGCACATTCTCATTGTGCCATCCTTCTTCTTCACAAACAGAACTGGCGCACCCCAAGGTGACACACTAGGACGAATGAACCCC
>NC_031989.1:99371936-99517364 GCF_001879085.1 Nicotiana attenuata | reverse complement strand
TCACTGTGGGTGTGCAGACTCCAGAGGGGCCCCTTACGGCCCAAGCGCTATATCAAGCCACCTCGTGGAATCATCACTCGGCACTCGACCTCACATCACTCGGCCTCACACCACTCAAGCCACCTCGTGGCATATAAAGAAGCTCAGGCCCTCCGCCTCATATCACTCAGCATATCCTCACATATGGCCCTCGGCCTCACTCAGTCCAGAAATCATCAAAAGCCCCTCGGGCATCAGTAAAACAGTAGTGCTCAGCCCAAACAACATTAGAAATATCATTAAGTCTCAAAATGCGAGTAAATGTGGCTGAGTTTGTAAAACAGTATAAATCAATAGGAATGAGTTCAAGTAATGTGTCAAAATAGTGAGGAAACAGTGATAAAAGTCCATGAAGGATTCAAATAGTCGGCATGAAGCACAAATATGGCAATAAGCCCAAATCATGATGATAACAAACAAGTCTCAGTCAAATATATGGTAAAAACATCAATCGGGACGGACCAAGTCACAATCCCCAATAGTAAACGACCCCGCGCTCGTCATTAAGCGCGTGTCTCACCTCAATATAGCACTACGTTGTGCAAATCCGGGGTTTCAAACCCTCAGGACATCATTTACAATCATTACTCACCTCAAGCCGGCCAAACTCTAGCTCGCTATGCCCTTGCCTCTCAAATCGACCTCCTCGCGCGTCGAATGTGATCAAAACCACAACGAATACGTCACAATATTCTAAGGAAACTATTCCCAATCGAAAACAATCGAAAAAGGTCAAAAATCTCGAAATTAGCAAAACCTGAGCCCCGGGTCCACTTCTCGAAACTCAGAAATTTTCACATCAGTAGACTCCTTATCTCCCCACGAGTTTATACATATCAAAAATACAAGAATCGGAGTACAATTGACCCTTCAAATCCCCAATTTTTGCTCTCTTAAGTTCAAGCCCTAAACCACCATTTTTGTCCATTAATTTCTTAAATTTTCAGTCCTAATCCATGAAATAGCACCATAGAATCGTGTTTTGGGTCCAAAAATCCATACCTTATCGAAGCTCCTTGAAATCCCTCTTCAAAATCGCCCAGAATTCTCCATGTCCGAAGTTAGAAATGATAAACCCTTCAAAATACGCGAAAAAGGACTTAAATACCTTCTGCCCAGGTAAAATCGCATCTGCGGTCCAAAATCCGCTTCTGCGGTCTATGTTCCGCATCTGTGGAACTTCATTAAGTCTGCCCGGCCGCATCTGCGTTCCAATAGCCGCATCTGCGGCTCCGCAGGTGCGGCTCCCAATCCGCATCTGCGGTTCCAGCTTTACTCCTCTAATCCGCATCTGCGACCAACCTTCCGCATCTACAGCTTCGCAGATGCGGCTCCTCATCCGCTTCTGCGAAAACAGCTGCCCCCGACCAAACTCGCACCTGCGGCCTCCCCTTCGCTCCTGCGAGACCGCACCTGCGGTCCCCTTTCCGCAGGTGCGGAAATACCAGCAACAGTAAATTTTTTGCAATGACACAAGTCCAAATTCTTCCCGTTAGCCATCCGAAATCACCCCGAGGCCCCCGGGACCTCAACCAAAAGCACCAACACCTCCTAAACCCTCATTCAAACTTGTTCCAATCATCAAAACACCTCAAACAACACCAAAACCATCAAATTACATCGGATTCAAGCCTAAGTTCCTCTAAAACTTCCGAAACACGCATTTGATCAAAAACCCAACCAAACCACCTCCGAATGATCTGAAATTTTACACACACATCCCAAATCACATAACTAAGCTATAGCAACTCCCGGAATCTCATTCCGACCCTCGAATCAAAATCTCACCTATCAACCGGAAATCGCCAAAATACTAACTTCGCCAATTCAAGCCTAATTCTACACCGGACCTCCAAAATCACTTCCGATCACACTCCTAAGTCATAAATCATCTCTCGAAGCTAACCGAATCATCGGAATTCATATCCGAGTCCTCTAACACACAAGTCAATATCCGGTTGACTTTTCCAAACTAAGCCTTCCTTAAAGAGACTAAGTGTCTCATTTCCTACCAAAATCACTCCAAACCAACTCGAACACATAAGACACGGATCGAAGCATAAAGAAGTAGAAAAATAGGGGAAACGAAGCGATAACTCATGAGACGACGGGTCGGGTCGTCACAAAAATACTAGTTAGACTAGCAGGAATTCAGTCTTCTATACACTACCCAACTAGTTGTTTCCTTCAAAACTTTGAAGTTCAATTGAATAATGAATTTAGTAGTATACTTAGAATGGAAGAGGACTTTTGGAAGCTTAAATCAAGAGTGACTTGGCTTATTGAAGGGAATGCTAATACGAAATTTTTCCATATGTCTGCCTTACAATCAAACATATATATGCCTTGTTCCAAAAGTAAGGCATGCTCAAACCATACAATAATTTCGACCCATAAGTCTGTGCAACACAACTTATAAACTAATTACTAAAATCATTGTGAATCGACTTAAGCCAATTATTTATTTAATAATAGGACCAACACAAACTAGTTTTCAACAAGGAAAACGTGCTGTTGACAATGCAATAATAGTCTAGGAAGCAATAAATCATTTAGCAAAATAAAAGGCACAAATAGTTACATGATGCTAAAATTAGACCTTGAAAAAGCGTTTGATCGACTGGAGTGGTCATTCATTAGGAAAACTCTTTAATATCTTAATATCCGTCCAGCTACAATTAAGTTGATCATGTCCTATGTTACTACAACTTCTAGTTCAATTCTTATCAATGGATCACATACGGAGTATTTTTTACCCTCCGGAGGCATTAGACAGGGTGATCCTTTATCGCCATACTTGTTTATAATGTGTATGGAGATGTTTTCACGTAGCATTACCTTATCTGTAGAATATCTACAATGGCAACCACTCAATATTGCTAAAACAGGTCCACAGCTTTCAATCTATTCTTTGTTGATGATATAATTCTTTTTTTCAAGAATTAATAATAAAAGTTGCAATGTTATCATAGATGTGATCAATCATTTTAGCAAACATTCAGGACAAAGAATAAATTTTGAGAAATCAAAATTATTCTTTTCAAAAAACAGCTCGACAAATGATAAGAAATTGGCAATACATTATTTCCAAATTAAGGAAGGAACAAATTTTGGACGATGTTTGCGTTTCCCTATGTTCCATACACGCCAAAAAAAGGCGTACTTCCAATTCCTGTTAGATAATTTCAAAGTTAAACTAGCAGGATGGAAAACAAAATTTCTCACAATGGCGGGACGATCTACGCTTATTAAATCAACTCTTAATAATTTCCAAATCATATTATGCAATATATTCACATTCCTACCTCAATTATAAAAAGGATGGAACAGTACCAACAAAAATTTTTATGGGGATCTACCACAACAAGGAAAAAGATTCATCTTATTAAATGGAAAAAAATAACACAACCGACTGAAATGGGAGGTTTAGGGCTTCAGAGTCTTTAACAAAAAAAAGAATAAAGCTTTACTTGGAAGTTTAGCATGGAGAGCCTTCCATTCACATCAAAATCTTTGGGCTAAAATTTTAATTAATAAATATGTTCGTTCAAGTTCTGTTACAAATCACTCCACTATTTGGCGTAACATATTTTGCCAAATAGGACTACAGTGGAAAATTGGTACATGTAAGCATATAAAATTCCGGGATGATACGTGGATAAAACCTAGTCTAACGGTTCGATCTTTAATAAGTCGTCCATTACCTACCTCACAACTTAATATTAATATTAACTCAATATACAATCGCAATAGTTGGAACCGGAACAACCTCCCTTTTCAATTCCCTGATGACTTAAAAAATTTGTTAGCAACCACTTATATCTCCACATACAAGTGCGAGGCTGATTATATATTCTAGGCCTTAACTAAGGATGGAAAATTTATAGTAAATTCTATCTATAAAGCTTTGCAAAATCAAGTTGCAAATGAACATAATACTTCAATCCATTTCAAATGGATATGGGACCTGCCAGTATATCCTAAAATCAAATATTTCATTTGGTTACTTAACCATAATAGACTACCAACTTTGCAATACCTACGACATCTTAACATCACTGCTAATGCTGAATGCACATACTGTCATGAAGAGGATGAGTCTTTAAATCATTTATTTCTTACCTGTGTGAACGCAAAAAATTTTGGAATACTTTGGGTATGGATAATTATATAAATAGTCTACTTATTTATCCTACACCTCAGGAGTGGCTACTTCCGTTGCTATATTAAAAACATAAAAAAATTTCATACAACTTAAATGGGCGCACTTATTTACCATTAAGTCTATGGAATATTTGGAATACTAAAAATAAAAATATTTATGAGAGCTGGCATGATTTGATAAATAAAAATTTTACTACTCAACAAGCGACTGAATTCTGTTATCTAGTGGCCTCGTCACATAAAATACAAAAACGGATTAGAGTTCCCCTAAAATGGATACCTCCAAAACCTAAAATATATAAATTAAACACTGATGCATCACACTCAACACTCTCTAATAAAAATGGTATTGGAAGACTAATTAGGGACCATAAGGGAAACTGGATTCTGGGCTTCTCATGTAAAGTACTTTCTCAATCGCCTATTACTAAAGAAATACTTGCTCTATTACAGGGACTTACGTTTGTAGTACAACACAATCTAACACCACTTCAAAGGAAATTGACGCTAAAGAGGTACTCAAGCTACTACATGATAATAATATAATACATGCTAATCCCCTGAATGATTGCAGGCATCTGCTGAGGCAGCTACATGATCCAATAGTAGGCCATGCGTACAGAGAGCAGAATAGATTAGCAGATCAACTAGCAAAATCAGGAAGCTTTTTGGATGGAAACTCTACTATGCAGATTTTTGACAAACCACCACTTTTTGTTAGTACAATATGGGATGAAGATAAGCTTGGTGTATCTACTACACGCTTGCTGCCACTTTGTACATATGACTTGCCAGATCGACCTGCAGTGCATGCAACTGGAAGCTATATCAGAAGCCAAAATGTTTTTGAATGTTGTAATGATAACTCACTTGTTGGAACTACAAACAATATAGCTAGTACTAGTAATGGGTTACCTTGTGTAGTGTAACCTGAACACAAAGACATTTGTACGCATATGTTTGTTTAATAGAATATCTATCTTTACTACAAAAAAAAAAAAAAATAAAGCATTATATCCGTGGGAGTTGCATTTAAAAGAACAAAGACGTAATATTAAAAAGCACCCCCTAAATTTGGCACAAATTATTAATTGCAATTCTACTATTTTAGGCTTAGTTATCCCTTTGCATATGGTTATTATCCCAGGGAAGTGGCACATACGCGCCAGCGTCGTGGATTTTTTCGTCAATATGGCATTTTTAAAAATAAAAGAACTTTTATATAAATTCAATAATTTTTTAGGTCATCTTTTTCTAGTCAAATTTGTCAATAAAATTATAGAGCTCCACTAGTTATGCTATATTTATTTATTTGGCTAAAAATAATAAACTATTAGTTAAATTGTTTAAAATTTGACCTACAAAATAAGAAATATACGGTGAAATAATAATTATTGCATCTAAAATGGTATAAAATAAATACATAGTTTGAATTTAATTATTTTGGTTAAAAAAAAAATTATTTGACTAAAAATAATAGAGCTCTAAGCAGTACAATTATAGGTTTGCCCAAAAAAAAAAATACATTATTGAAATAAATAGTCGTTGTATCTAAAGAGGAATAAAAAAGAGTACATAATTGCGACTCCATTATGTTGGTCATATCCTTTTATTAGGCAAAATAAATAATGAAGCTCTAGCAAAGTTTTTTTTATTGATTTAATAACCCGAAAATAAAAATACACAATTAAAATAAATAGCCATTTGCATCTAAGGGAAAATAATAAGAAATTTATAGTTGGTACTCCATTATTTTAGCTAAAACTTTTTAATTTGGTTAAAATAGTGGAGCCAGCTAATTTTTTTGTAAAAATAGCACGGTATGATCAGTTTTCGGATTGGTCAATCAAAAATAGTCAGCGTTTACCAAGTCAATAAAAAATAGCCACCGTTTTGCTGCAATAGAGACCGGTCCAGCATAATATACTGGAGTTTGGTGCACTTGTGTATGAACTCCAGCATATTATGCTGGACTGGTATACTTTGCCGGCTCCAGTATAATATACTGGAGACTGGAGCACTGGTGCTCCAAACTCCAGTATATTATACTGGACCAATATACTTGCTGGAACTCCAGTATATTATGCTGGAGTTCTAGTGTACTTATGCTGAAACTCCATCATATTATGCTGGAGTTCTAGTGTACTTATGCTGAAACTCCATCATATTATGCTGGAGTTCCAGCATACTATCCTGGAACTCCAGTATAATATGCTGGAGTTCAAGTATACTTATGTTGGAACTCCAGCATAATATACTGGAGTATTTTTCGAGTTTTGAACAGTGTTTTCGCTCAGATTTATCTTTACATAAAAAGTGGCTAAATTTTGATTACTTTTGAAATTGGACTATTTTTGAACGACCAGTTGTAAATCTGGCTATTTTTAAATTTCTCCAACTTTTTTTATACAACCCGCAAGAAAAATACACAATTGGATCAAATAGGTAGTATATCTAAAAGAAATTAAAAATATCAAGTTGGGTGAGTATGTATTGTATACTAAGATGAATCAAGAAGAAAAATATATTTTTAACAAATAAAATATACAACTAACGATTGAAAAATATCTCATTCCGAAGTTAATTTTTTTGTTCTTCTCCCCCGCGCCTAAAAGAGTGTATCGATGTTCTTTGCCACATTAACGTCAAAGAGTAACAACTATCAAAATGTCCAAGTTCAGAGGAGTAGTAAGACTATGAATTTAAGGATTTTTAAACATAAAATAGTTTTCTTCCATAAATTAACATAGTCCTCTTAGAATTTACTAATGATCAGTAATTTCATTGTATTCTTTTACGCTTACTTCCATAAAATGAAATATTATGCATAGTTGTGTAATTGGATAGAGAAAGAAAGTCCACTCCAACATGTAGAAATGGCTGAATAATACTTTTGAGATAGTGAATTATTCTTTTCTAATTTGTAAGAAATAATTCCTATGATACTTCTTGTTGCTTAAAAATAATAGAACAATTGTATTTTGTTTGTGAGAAAAAAAAAAAAGGATTGTCTTTGTCTTAGTGAAATGAAATGATTAAGGATTTGTGTTGAATAGAGAATTAAGTTTATTAAATGGGTCAACAATCATCATTTTTTGAAACTTAACACTTTTGTTAACTTTTATTGTGTAACTCAAATACAAATTTTAATATATATATATATATATTGAAATGAAATGATTAAGGATTTGTGTTGAATAGAGAATTAAGTTTATTAAATGGGTCAACAATCATCATTTTTTGAAACTTAACACTTTTGTTAACTTTTATTGTGTAACTCAAATACAAATTTTAATATATATATATATATATATATATATATATATATATATATATATATATATGTGTGTGTGTGTGTGTGTGTGTGTGTGTGTGTGTATGTGTTTACCTTGAAAATACAAGTAACGATTAAATTTGATTTGTGATTTTAAAGATATGTGATTCAGTTCAATATCAATTAATAATCAAAGAAGTATAAAGTATAAATGAAAGAAACGAGTGAAATCAAACCAGTGTTTACTAAGTAGTATCGACCTCGAGCTCAGTGACCTCGAGATGAACCAAGAACAATAAAGTAAGAACAATAAAGCTAAAGGATAATTTTGATGAACAATGAGCGAAAAGTAGAGAGTATATTCTTTGCCAATGATTAGATGATGCTTACAAAATGATTGGGGTCCCCTTTATATAATAGGGGAGCCCTAAATAAGGTACATTTCCATTTACAGTAAGGAATCTTATTGGGACAGCTGTCTAACCGCCTAGTATGGAATCGTACAATTCTATTCCAGGATTTGCGCCATGATTTTGGGGAAGTGGCAGGATCTCGCTCATTCTGTTACAAATCCATAACGGCATTATTTCGGGGTTGAGTACATTCGGCTTTGATATTCATCATACTTCGATCCTCGGGCATTGCACTCTGTCTTCGAGCTCGAGTCTGGTCCATCGAGCTCGAACTCGCCCTTGCCTGAACTCAGGCTTAAGACGACCACTCGAGCCCGGGAAATCGATCATACCTGATTTCGACCGTATACAGATAGTCCCCGCGTTTCTTGTAGTAAGACAATAAGAAATGGCTTGATCTTCGATGTTCCGATGCCTTGATTATGATGTCAATCTCGTGATGTCAGTGGCTGAAGTGATTGAAAAGTCGTTTCCGCATAGTTCCCAAGATCATTAATTGGAGGTGGCTGATGGTCGGCTGTTTGGCTTCCCAACAACGCTTGAGCAACCTCTATAAATAGGCCAACTTCACGATTTTTGCGAACTTTACTTCTCAAATCATTCTTAAAATCCCTTTGACTCCTTCAACTTCTTTGAGTTCACCCTTCTCTCAATTTGCTCTTAATACAGCATCTACTCCTTCTCTTCTCTTGAACTTACAAGCCGCAAAGGCTAAAACATCTAAAAATGTGCCTCAGCAAGAAAAAGTTTCTTCATCATCACGGTCGGCCAGAGGTAGAGCGGTGGTGCCACCTCGTATCGAGGAGTGTATTCCTCCGTCGTGCGAACTAACTTCCGATTTCAAAATCGATAAACCTGCATCGACATCGGGCCGATGTGAGCCCTTGTCCCGATACATCTGCTTGATAACCGAAGATGAACTCGTGCAGGTGAAAGAGGACTGCAGCTAGAAGAACAAAGATGTAGTGATACCTTCCCCTGAAGAGGACACTACTCATAAGGTAGGGTACTTAAGCGTATATACATATCTGTTCACGTTGGGTCCCGTAGATCCAGCTCTGGGTCCCATAGACCCAATGATTCTTGATTTTTGCCAACAATACCAGGTGACGCTTGGCCAGATCTACCCTTCATTCTGGCGCATCGTCAACCTAATTAGGTACTTCTCGAGCTTGGTCGAGGGGATGCCTTTCACCCTCGACCACCTGATCAGGTTATACAGCCCTCGCCTTTATCGAGGTGGTCTGATAAAGTTGCAATGCCAATCCTCGAAATCTCTTTTCTCCAGCATTGATGAGGACAAGGACCGAGGATGGATGAGTCGGTTTGTCCGAATCAGGACCTCCGACCTGATTCTTGCTGAGAGGATGCCAATTCCCGAGGAATGGAACATGAAACGTAAGTACGGGTTTAACGATAGTGACTTTATATTATGCTTTCCTTACTCTTTCTCGACCTCATCCTTTTCTTGATCTAATCCCTTTCTGATGGTGTAGTTGTTGCTTGGTTTCCTGGTGCGGTCCCAGACCTCGAAAGTTGGGTACGACAACTAGCCTCTACTTCTTCATACGCAGAGCGCAGCTGGCGTGACCTAGCCAAGGGCCGATGGGAGGCTAAAAACCATGGTGAGTTCTCTTGCTTGCATTTTTATTTTTCTCAGTGAAATACTTACTTTATCTTTATGCAGGCCTCGGAGACGCCGTTGCTATGCGGCCGCCCCCGCCCGGTGAAGAAGAAATCCAAAAGCCCTCCAGGGAAAGGAAAATAAAGAGGTGGTCACTTGCAAATTCCCGAAGCCAAAGAAAAGCAAGGCTCGAAAGCCTAAGGCCGATACCGTGGCCCTGTCTCCAGGAACAGCCCAACACCTTCCGGATGAGGACGAAGAGGGGGAAGCTGATCACTGCCTGTTGGTAGTTCGAAAAAGAGGAGGCTCTGACACTTCGAATACCGCTAGATCTATAGTGGATGATGCGTTTCATTCTCGAACCGAAGAAATCTCAAAGGAGAGTTCGAGCAAAGTCCCCGAGCCATCGGGCAGCAAAAGAGCACCTCGTCTTGGGGGTCATTTGGAGGGCAAGACCGAGGGGCCCGGTTCTGAGGCCCTCCAAAGAGAAGAGAATATCCCTAGTGGATCACTTGGGGTAATCAATATGGATGAATAGTCGCCTGGTCCTGAGTTCTCTGAGGGGAAATTCCGAGATGCCCGGAACATAAGAAATCCCGACGTGGGAATGAGCCACGAAGGGAATTATATCTTTTGAGAGTGCCTTGCAGGGGCCGAAGATGGTCCCAATGTTTTCTTTATTTCTGATGAGGCCTAGCGGCTTTTCAAACAAGTAAGTTTCTGCCTTTGAAATTTCGTCTGCGCTTTCTCCTTGTTGTTCTGAGTCTAACCTTTCCCTTTTGTAAAGGCTGTAACACTCCATCGAGAAGCATTTTCCAAGTCTTGAACCGAGTTGAGTTGGCGAAGGCTCATCGAGAACAATTCGAGCTTATTGAAAAGGTAATATACCCTTTGAGGATTTGGTATGTGTTTATCCGATTAGGTGAATAACACTTCGACTTTGTAGGCCCAGCAGAAGGGCGAGCTGGTGGAGCGGCTTCGAGAGGATCTCAAGATGAAAGATACCGAGACCCTGGGATGGAAACAATGTATGGACTGTCTCGCCTCCGAGAAAGATAGTCTTCGGGAGCAGCTGACTTCAACTGAACGCCAGCTTCAAAGTGTAAAGGAGGAAAGACTAGCCCAAAGCCGCAAAATCGAGGAGCTTGAAGCTAAATCTGCTGCTGAGCTTGCAAAGGCCAAATCTGATGCAGGGCATTTGTGTCTTTGTACCGAGCTGACGCTGAAGCCGCTAACATTCGGGCACAGGAGATCTTCCTAGCGGCCGAAGTTAGGTTATCATGTGCCTTCGACCATGCCAGGTGACAGCCCCGGAGAGAAACCCTCGAGGAGGTGCACGCTCGTGGCCTCGACCTCTCAACCGATATTGAAAAAGCAAAGACTTTGGAGGAAAAGGCTGCCGCTTTGCTCTCTGATGACGAAGATTCTACTAGTGGCTCTGAGAGCGGAGGAGATGAAGATGAAGTCCCCGAAGAGGAGGTTCCTGAAGACGTGGCTCCCGAAGATGCAGCTCCCGAGGATGTGGCTTCCAGAGATGTAGTTCTCGGGGATGTGGCCCCGAAGTAGATTAGGTTCCTTTATTTTATTTTTTTTGTGGAAGTGCCCCCTCGTGGGTATTGTAAATATCTTTTGTAAACATCTCTTATAAATATAAAGAACCTTTTGCTTCATCTTCGATTTGTGTTGAATTCCGTTTCGTCTTCATTTGAAAAATTGGATGTTATAACTCTAATGATTAGTCTAAATATTGGCTGGGACTCAGAGTATAATAAACCTTTAGGTTTATTATTAATTAATGGGCGATCTTTATAATAGAATACCTCTTAAGGTTTTTATTAATCCTCGAGCTAAACCTAAGTTGATTTGACGCGAGCTCGGGATGACGGGACTCTTGAGTCCGAGTTGAGTGAGAGTAGGGTCTCGAACTCCGTATGCTTCGACCGTTAGGCTCTTTTAGGTTGGCCCTTAGGCTCTTTTACGTTGGCCCTTAGGCTCTTTAAGTTGGGCCAATTCGGCCTCTAAAGTTGCTATAATTTCTCTATCTTTTCGGCTAAAAGACTTAGTGAAAATTTTTCTATGCTTTAGCATGCGTTTTTTGTACCCGTTGGGTTTTTCGAAGGTTCAGTCGATTGGACCTCATTTGTAATTCGTTTGTGTAACGATAATCGAATACCTCTTGAGGTTTTTTCGAAGGCTGATGTTATCGAAGACTTTAAATTATTCGAGGGTTGATTTTATCGAAACCCTTTATCATTTGCTTTTGCCGAGGGTAGCCTGATTAAACAGGTTTTTCAACCGAGGAGCGTTACGACCGAGTCGTTGTTTCTCCGATCGACATACGGCTGATACCGTTCTTTGTTTGACCTCGATTCCCTGTCTGTATCCCTCGAGGGTTTGGCTGCCGCTCTATTAGGCTGAACTGAACCCGAGGGGGTTCCCAACTCGTCGTCATCGACCCTGATCTTTGATTGATAACGATTATGCACATCTGACCACGTCACAACTGGATACTCGATCAGATTCTACTTTAATTGTCGAGACGCAATCGAACTCCTTTCATTCAAATCCTGCATAAAAGTTTGCACTGCCCAGTCATCCGAGATCGATGGTAATTCCATTCGTTCCATATGAAACCTAGACACGAACTCCCTCAAAATCTCGTCGTTCCTCTGTTTTATCTTGAAGACGTCCAATTTCCTCGTTGCCACCTTTATGGCCCCGGCGTGTGCTTTTCATGAAGGCGCCTGCTAACATAGCAAACGAATCAATAGAGTTAGGAGGCAAGTTGTGATACCAAATCATGGCTCCTTTCGACAAAGTTTCCCCAAATTCATTCAACAACACTGACTCGATCTCATCATCATTCATGTCGTTTCCTTTAATCCCGCAAGTATATAAGGTAATATGCTCATTAGGTTCGGTTGTCCCGTTATATTTGGGTATATCGGGCATGCGAGACTTTTTAGGAATGGCCATCAGGACCGCGCTCTGAGGGAATGGTTTTTGTATGAACTTTTTGGCATTTAAACCTTTCAGAACCACAGGTGCCCCCGGTATTTGGTCAACACGGAAGTTATAAGTTTCCACATTTTTGTCATTATCTTCAATTTTCTTTTCCCCGGACTCGATCCTCTTGGTGAGCTCTTCGAGCATTTTCATAATGGTGGGGTCAGTCCCCGAGCCATTTTCGTTCGACCTCTCTGGTGCCGGTTCAGCACGTCGAGTGTTTTCTGGTTTAGCTATACTCGAAATTTTATTCTGACTCTGAAGTTGAGCGATGGCAATCTGTTGAGCTTGCAGCATCTCGAATATCACTTGGAGGCTGACTCCCTCATCTCCTATACCTTGTGTTTCTTGGCCCCCAGATCGGGCTTCCCTGCGTACACTTCCTCCGGGGTCTGCGCCTAAATCCGCATTCAAAGCAATGTGCGAACTAACATCAATCGGTTCCACATTTTGCACTTCCCTATGATTTATCGATGGTACACCGACCCGTAGATTGTTGTTTTCCCCATGAAATCCGAGACGTTCATTGTCATGAACAGGTGCGTTTTGCAAGTTTGACATGTTTAATCCTGAGAATCAAAAATTATTGACAAGAGAAAGTATAAAAATAACGTGTATTATGAGAATCAATAATGAAATAATCACTATTATCTTTAGCCTCATGGTGGGCGCCAAATTGTTTACCACAAAAATACGAGTAACAATTAAATTTAATCTGTGATTTTAAAGATATGTAATTCAGTTCAATACCAATTAATAATCAAGAAGTATAAAGTATAAATGAAAGAAACAAGTGAAATCAAACCAGTAAATACTAAGTGGTATCGACCTCGAGAAGAATCAAGAACAATAAAGTAAGAACAATAAAGCTAAAGGATAATTCTGATGAACAATGAGCGAAAAGTAGAGAGTATCTTCTTTGCCAATGATTCGATGATGCTTACAAAATGATTGGGGTCCCCTTTCTATAATAGGGGAGCCCTAAATAAGGTACATTTTCATTTACAGTAAGGAATCTTATTGGGACAGTTAATTTCGGAGACCTAGCAAGAATCTCGCTCATTCTGTTACAAATACATGACGGCATTATTTCGGGGTTGAGCATATTCAGCTTAGATACTCATCATACTTCGATCCTCGGGCATTGCACTCTGCCTTCGAGCTCGAGTCTGGTCCATCGAGCTCCAACTCAACCTTGCATGAACTTGGGGTCGTCTGAACTCGGGCTTACGACGACCCCTCGAGCTTGGGAAATCGGCCATACTTGATTTCGACCATATACAATATGTGTGTGTGTAATTTTGTAAAATTACGAATTCATATAGGGTACACCGCAACACCCGTATCCTAAGACTTATAGTATTTACATACGTCATTCAATTTCCAAATCAAATTGGTGTTTTCTTGGACATTTCATGAATTAAATTGGGAAGTCTGAATGATAGGCATAATATAGTTAGTATACCAATGTGCTACTGACCTTAGAGATCCATTATTGCCATAAATTCGGAAAGCAGCTGACCATCTTTTGCATCGAGTAGGAACAATTGTATCCACGTCAAGCCAAAATATAAAGATTCGATATCTTCTCAGACTTTCAGAGCTAGTACAAAAGCAATTTTTCTTAATAAGGAGTTGAAATGTAAATCTGATTACACTGTCCAACATGTCTCCATAACATAACTGAGCTGTAAAGTAAAGGCAGCTCGTTTTTACCCAACAAGAAAAAGGCAATAAAATCAGCTAGACCACTATACAATTATAGCTCATCAGTAAACCTGGTACATTTCATCCAAGAGGTGCGACATTCATCCTGTCAAGTTCTTCCCCTACCCCTAGACCCCATACCCGAAATAATTGGGACAAAGAAAAAATGAAAACTGACCAATAACTTTTTCTACTTATCCAAGATAAAGACATGGACAAATACATATATTTACACTGCCCTTTATTGGCTCCTTATTCAAAATGGGGTGAACAGAACAACAGCCAACCAAAATCAGCTAGAGTTCCAATTATTTTTGAGAGATCACCCAAAAGAAGAGTAATAACAAGAAACCTAATCTTCCAAACACCAACACATTAGGGCATAATGTACACCTATTTACTGGCGAAGCTTAGCCGAGCGGAACAAAGAGAGCAGAGTAGGAATTACAGATAGAATGCCAAACTGCCTTGGCATTCTTAGAACTTTGTTCTGATTAGGCATTACATGAAGAATGCCAAACAGTATTAGGACTGGTTTTTAACTACCCTAACATTGCTATAAAACCGTTTTAGGTCCTTGATAGCCCTTTCCTCTATCTGTATTGAACGGATAGACGAAGGTGTTTCAACTTCTGGTTTGAACCAGCGACTCGGACAACTAGATTCTGATGGTGAGCCTTGACCCGTCATCACAGAGAAGCCAGTAGTTCTCGTCTTTGGGCTATGAGAGAGGGCCAACGGTTGCTTTACCTACAGCAAAATATTCAGGAGATAAAAGTCAATATAGTCTTGTGTCAGGAACAAAAGACATGCCGGATTGGAGGATTCTGAAATCAAATGCAGTCTACTGTATACATTGACCAGCAAGCTTAAACATATAATTAGCAAGAAAGTGTGACTGCATGTGCATATTCCTATGAAATCTTTTAATAGTTAACTCAAGCATGGGTTCTAAACCTCAAATCAAGTGAAATTCTGAACAAACATTGAGAGATTATAGGCTAAAAGGTGGAGCAATGGAAGGTATTGTAAAGACAAAAGTGGACACAATTTAGGACAGGGATTTTAGCATTCCTATTAGGAACACGAACAAATTCCAGCTGAAAGTAGTTACTCTAAACTATTGGGCCTTTGTTAACTGTATAGATAAACAGACAGCACAATGGACCAAGCACGCAAACAAACAATATGAATGTTCAGAAGGGCAAATTTTCTTTCTGTGAACCCATGACAGTCTAAATTTGGCGCAAGGAGGCTAGGCAGGGTAGAGAATAACCAACCTGCTGCAGTTGGATGTCCCTGAGAGATGGACGTAAAAGAGGAGGCGTACCGGAGGCAGCCCAAGGAGGGGTGTTCTTTTCCACATCAGAGACAGGTGCTGTATGTGACATGGGTATCGGATTGGACTGTAAAAATGAACTCAACCGTAATTTACCACCACTACTATCACCAGAGGGATCTTCTACCAGGTCCCTGGGCTTCAAGGGCCTTGTATCTATTACTTTGCTTTGCTCATCCTGTATTTCTCGAAGAGATGCAGAGGTTTTCGTAACCTTAGCACCACCCCAAGCAGGGCCTTCACTTTTTTGCACGACTGGTGGTGGAACTACAGCTTTGGGAACATCATCAAGAGCACCACTTAGAAACATGGAAAGCCCACCTTTCCTATTTTTCTTCTTTGATGTTACAGCTGACAAACCTTTACTATTAAGGCTGTTTCCAAGGTCTCTCTTGATGACAAAGGGAGAATTTTTTGCATCTTGATTGGCTGCAGCTCCTTCCAAACCTTTGTGGTCATCCTACAATTGGAAAAGAAACTATTAAGAAGTAAAACCATTTCCCCAGCCAACATCAAGAAGAAAATCAGTATGCGGTAATTCGATGATCCAATCAGAGCAGCTTCCATGTAAAAATCGCAGTGGGGTTTTGCTGAAATGACTTGTTAGAGGAAACCACACAGACTTGTAAAAATACATCCTTAAACTAGTGGTGATACATATGAAGTCAAATAACCAGATTCAGTATATTATTAGATTTAGAAAGTAGCCATATAGCAGCAACAACCACTACTACACCTCAGTTCGAAACCAGTAGGGGTTGGCTATGTGAATCCTCACTGACAACGTTCCCCATTTAAATTCATCTCAGGCCAACATTTTACAAAACAAAATAGAAATGAAAGGTACTAGAAGTTCTCTATATTTCCTACTGACATAGAAACCTCTAATAGGGCTAAGAAGACTCCTAAAAAATAGCCATATAGCAGCTCTGACATTTTCATCAGCACTCTGCTACTCAATATAAAATTAAGAAGTACAGAAACAAACCAGGCACTCCTGTAACCAATAATCTGACACTAATCAACCTGATCACCTTAAGATATCAAAAGATATTTCTCACTTTTCACTCTCCTCGTAGATGATTACCCTCTAACAGCCTAAAACGAAAAACCTTAACAAATGGATGATATGTTTAAACAGTATAAATAGGCATGGAATCTAGTTTATTGTCTTCAGATCACCAAGAATTGAACAAATAGAAATGGTTAAAAACCTCACCTCGTACTGGACTTCAGGAATTTGAACACCCAAGGCACCCTTTCTGGGGCTGGATTCTGCACTTTCACATTTACTAGACGCCACCTCCACTGGTACTGCCTTTTGTTTGCTCTTTCTCCTTTGCTTCTTAGGTACGTCCACTTTTCTACTCCCTTTTCCATCAGCAACAACAGAGGATGATACTGTTGATTGGAGCGTTTCTACTGGAACACCAAGCTCAGCAAGTGACTTCTCCAATTCTGGCCTCGTCTGAAGCTTAGCAATTTGCTGATCATCAAGAGTCTGCCCCTTGAATTGCTTATCTTCAAGCATCTCAATCTGCTGCAACTTTTTCCTCAAAACTCGTACCTGTTTCAAAACCCCGTCTTTCACTTCATCAGACTGTAGAAAGTTATCTAATCTCTGGTCTCTCTCTGGCCTGTTTGTACAGTGGTCACGCGTCCTAAGAGACTCAATATCATCATTATCTTCTTCACTATCTACTATGGCAGGGAAGGGGGCAGTAGGAGTTGGAAGCCGACGATAACTCCAGGGTTCAGATGACTTCATATCCCACACTTTCTCGAGCATAACCAATACGTCAAGTGAAGTATTTGCAACTGTATGGCCTGAGACTGTAAATATGTAATCAAGATTGCGGATTGCAATATCCTGCAAAAAAAAAATTCCGCTTAGCTTCTATAAGACTATCCATAAAATAGTCTTGAATGATAAGTAATATAGAAGTGACAGCACCTGCAACCCACTAATGGGTGTAAGGTATTAAATAAGTAAAATAAAAAATAAAAAAAAATAATAAGAAAAGGTTAAACAGCTACCAAAGATTGTAAAGAATCTTTAGACTAACGATTATAGTGAAGACAGTCAATAAAAGAAATTGAGCGCGATTACCACTCCATTTGTATCAAAATCATGTCTTACAGCAATTTACAATCCACCAATAAATCTGATGTCAAAAGAAAAAGAATTAAAGTGGGCCGGGCCCTTAGCGAACAGCAATCTGCATTGGGAATGACAAAAATTGACAAGCCGGTTTTAACCTTTTCAGCCTGACCACATTTTACTGCAAAAGAAACCTTCCGACGAAGTGATTATGTTTCATTGGAAAGAAACTAGGATAGTAAGCTGATCTAATACGATGTACTTTTTGCCTTCCCCTCCGCTTTCCTACCCATGACCTCATGTTTTTTTTCTCAGTCGGATTATATTGACAAATCTGTCTCCAAGTGGTGAATCAGTCGCGACTCTTAAAACATGTAGGTTTTCAAGCAATTTGTTCGTTAGCTGTGTATTGTTATAGATGCAATATCTTGAAAGGACAGAGCTCTATACCCCTGTGTACTCTACCACACACGACTCAGTAGCAGCCAAAGAGAAGCGAAAAGGGGGGAGAAAAAGAACTTTCAGAAGCAAGCCCAGACTGATATCTCATGTTTTGCAGTCTAATGGAGATAAGCAAGGGTCAATCATATTTGAGAACAAGCACCTAACTCCGAATCTTTTGGCATATAGAGCTACAGAACAAAGTCACGAAAAGAGAGTCTAGAATACGTTACAGTTATAATTGTGAAGTACTCTATCATTAACTTCAAAACTTTATAAATTCCTGAACCTTATACTACAGCATAACCTCTCCTCACTAAAAGATCACAAATGAAGCACATAGAGGAACAAGAAAATACCCCGCAGTGTTCTCTTAGATCTTCTGCCCCTAGTGAATCCGAAATTTCCAGTAGTTGAATAGCATTCCGTGGCTCCACCAAATGCTCAGCAGCCACCGTCTCACAAAGGCTCTTTAAGGCTGGTGCAGTCTTATTTTTGACTGTGTCCTTTTCCGAGATAAACAGTACTTCCTCTGACTCAACCTCATCAAACATAAAACCCTCATCGAGTTCATCTGTATCACTTTTCATCTTCGGCTTGAGCATAGAACCGTTCTTCAACATATTGGGTGGGTAACCAGGATGATATAGAGAACTAATGATCAACAAATGGGTCTCCCCAACAGATATTGAAGTTGCCTTTTTAACCCCATGTAACCGAGTTAAAGCAGGTGGTTTCTCCTTCCCTTTCTTCCCATCCCACATATACACATCACCTGTCACAGTAACCGCAGCTGTCCAATATTTCCCAGCCGAGATGCACGCTATATTTGTACCACATAATGAATATAACTACAAATAATTAAGATTATATTAGATGTTATTCACAAGAAGTGCTAGAAACTGTACACACAACAGACAGCAGCTAAAACCTGTTGACAGCGCAGATCAGGATCAGATGACACCCAATAAAATAACGTGCCATCCTCTGTAAGAGCCATACTATGTGTAGTCCCGGCAGCTATTGCAACCACATGAAGACGTTCCTTACGGTGAAACTTCAACGGGATGTTGCCCATCTTTTTTAGATTCCGGCCAATCACAACTCTCTTTGGAGTAACAAGCCGGTGACCCCAAGTGAAAACCTCTCCATCAGATCCAAGAACAACCGTGTGATACTTAGCTGCAGAAACTCCAACAAAATTCTTTCCCTTCAAATACTCAACAATCCTTGGACCATAGTTAGAAGCCGAGTTAGATGTTCCGTAGCCTAGCTGACCCTCCTTATTGCATCCCCAGGTGAAAACCTCACCCAAGTCAGAAACTACAGAAGTGTGTTTGTTTGCTGCAGCAACAGCAACTACTTTTGACCTCAGCGAACTCACTCTACGAGGTGTGGGTTGAGTATCTACTGAAGTATACCCAAGTTGACCCTCTGCACATCATCACCAAATGAATCAACATGCAACCATGAAAGCCAAAAACACTTATTGCAAATACCAGTTCCTATGCACTAAATTACAACCAAAGAGGAAACATGACAATTTTGATACACCTAATAATGTCAATGACATAAATATTGACAGCGCATTACCTGCTTGGGATAACTCACAGAGTTGGTAAATGTGAATATCAGAAAAGCATTTACCTCTGTTGGAACCCCAAGTGAAAACTTCTCCAGCCTCTGTTGCAATAACAGTGTGATGTTTAGCGGCAGCAACAGCTTTCACTCGACGTGCCCCTAAACCAGAGATCACTTGTCGTGGAGTTATTACCGCAGCTTGGCCGCTGGAAGAACATCGAATATCCTTTATCAAACATAGTCGACACTTGATACCAGGAAAGAAACTAATTAACTATGAACATATACTGCTAGCATGAGAAAACTTAAGTAGCAAGGTTAAAGAACAGAGTAAGAAATGAAACAAAAAATAATACATTAAACGTATAGGTAAAAGAGCATACAATTCAGTTAGAAAATATTATAATTCTTCTTAATAAAATTTTCATAATGCAAAAAAATATAGGATATACACTACATCCCTCAATATAAGCAGAAAAAACATACTGCTGGATTGTTCTGGAAAGTCAAAAGCTTTCCTCAAATTAAGTTTACCTATGTATATCAAAGTCTGGGTGCCCAAGACGGCCACCTCGTCCAAAACCCCAAGTATAGAGTTCTCCACGGGCAGTGACGGCTGCACTATGAAATTTTGCTGCAGAAACCAACTTGATGACTGACCCATGAAGAGAATCAACTTTACAGGGTAACTTTTGAATGTGTGCATTTCCAGTCCCTAGTTGATAATTCACACCACTTCCCCAACTGAAAACCTCCGTAGCAGCTAAAGAAAAACCATGCAAACGGCAAAGAAAGTCAACTGCTATCTACTATGAAATGAATTGAAGAGAGAGTTCACAGAAATTGAAATGTCTTCACATCTACCTGAATTTTTCTTTTCAAAGCCCTGTAAAACAGGTCCTGACAACAAATCAATGGGAGTTCTAGATTTGGTGTCTTCCAAAGTGATAGAAGCACCAGACTGTAGAAGGATGCTAGCAATAGCAAGATGACCAAAATGCAGGGCGCGATGAAGGCTACTCCATCCTGATTCCCCATCCTGACACGGTAAACATAGATTTCATAAGCAAATGTACATCAAGCTTTTCTGAACAGACGGGATCAAATTGAAAAACTGACATCATTGAAGATCGATAACCATTTCTTTTTAGGTCAGAGGTCCATAATCATTGTACTGTACTGCTAAGAAATTCTGCATGACTGGATTCCTTCCACTTTTTATTTTCTGAACCTTATCTGGATTGTGACATTTTTATCTTCTAACTTGTCATGAAAACAAACTTGAAACAACATTGAGGACCATGCCCTTCAGTTGTGTGCTCAAATAGGTCCTACAATCTTTCAAGCTATATTGATCTTCAGACATGCCATAAAAATGCAGTTCTTATCATTTTTCATTCCCTAGTAGTATCTTACCTGACACAAATCCCCAAGAAGACGGTCAACGCACACACATGGTTGGTAAGATGCACCAAATATCACTCCATAGTTACCAACTTAACATTACATAATGTTTCAGCAAAGACTTAGAACAGGCAAGAACACCATGGCCAGAATATTTATCAAAGTAGCATAGTCCAGACAACAGAGTTCACCATCACAACATTTGCAAATTAGTCATATGACAAGACACACACTTAAAAACAAGAATTGAAATAACTAAGCCATGAATATGCTGAATTTTAGATCATTGTCCACCACAATTTAAGAAAAATGCAAGAGTTAAAAAAAGGGGAGAAAAGAAGGAAAAAGCCAAAAAAATGTAATAAGTTACTCACCCTATCATGTGACGGCTAAAACTATGAGAGCAACAAGTCAGCATGCACGTATAAATGACATTAAAAAATTGATATGATCAAAAGGATCAAAAGACTAACACACCCTCGCATCAGGGTCTGCACCAGCAGCAAGTAGCCTCTTAACTATTGGGATGTGATTTCTCCAGGTTGCGATATGGAGAGGGGTAAGGCCAAAGGCATTCCTAACGTTGATATTTCCTCCACTCTTCTTAAGGAATGCCAAAGACGAATCAACATCAGCTACAGACCCGTCTTGTACAGCAGCCCATAGATCTTTGGAGCATCCACTGAATGAATGTTTCCTAGCAGGGATGTGCTGCTGCTTCTGACATGATAATGGAACTATGTCCTCCATTAGCTGATATAAGTTAGTCCGTATTGTTTGGATGGTTCTCTACCACTCACGATAGTCCGTATTGTTTGGATGGTTCTCTACCACTCACGACAGCAAAGACCTTTTGCCAAAATTATGTACTAGTGAATAATGTTCAAAGTTCTTCCAAGTTAGTATTTCAGAGTGTCCAGCAATGAAATCAAGACATCGAACCTGCAATGAGACAGGTTAATCTACGTATTCTTTAGAAAGCCAGCTCCATCAACACCTCACACCATGAATAAACACCACTGAAAGAGGTTTCGGTATGGCCTGTCAAAGAAATGCCGAAATATGATTACCAGATTGTTTGACAGAGATTCGCTCGTAAGAACATACATGTTTATTCTTAATGTTTATCTATTTAGTCCAAATGATCTGATCCACATGTATACCTAAACTAACTAATGCTTCTTAATTTGATGAACAGATAATGTTCAAAAAACAGATATTTCAACATAAAAAGAAGACAAATAAATCTCGAAAAGATACTTCATGAAGCTATCCCCCCCCCCCACCCCACCCAAAAAAAAAAAAAAATCAATCATTGAATATGAGTGACCACAACCACTGATAAATAGCATTTACAATGTTCTTCACAAATGCAAACATAAACTACATTCCAAGAAAACAGCTTCAACAATGCGAAGGAAAGTGCAATCTTGTTGTTGAAAACTTGAATTAATAGTAAGTGAGAACAGAAATTATTTGAACTAACCAAGACACCAACAGAACCATCAAGACTCAGTAATAAAATGATAGATCAAAGTACATGAAGATACAAAAATATCATGCACACAAAATTGAAGCAAAACCAAGTTAACCATAAATGAACCCAATTGAGATCCACAGTTAGTGTACGATTACATCAAATCTCTAAGAACCAAATCTGAACATGCAGATTGCTACATACAAGTTTGGCTCAAAAAAGCAAACTTCAGCAGTAAGCAAAGCACAGAACCCACCCCCCAACTAAACACATCCAAAATGTCAGTACTCAGTACCCACCATCTGAAAATGCACGCCAAGATTAAATCTTTTTTCCAAATTCGAAAACTGGACAGCCCAATAATAACACAAAATTGGTCATTAACAGGTTTAAAAAAAAACAGATTGAAATTCAAGAAGATGTGCAATAAAAATGTCACCTTTGACTGGTTAGATGAAAATCCCCAAATTAGCAAAAGATCAAGTCTCTCTTCTCTCTCTCTCTTCTCTCTCTTGAATAAATATGAATGAATATTAAAGCTATGAGGAGGTGAATAACAGTGTGAAAGATTTTACATTTTTAGAGAGAGAAGAGAGAGGAGAAGAACCGGAGAATATACCCTATTGAAACCCAAAAATATATGCAATACAAAAATAGAAAAGGAGAGTTTGAAGAGAACTCCGATGCAGTTGGAGGGTAATATGGTAAAGTAATTTTAACTGTAAAACATATGGACTACAATGCCCTTTGATTTTGTCTTATATTACGATATTTAAGTATGACGTAGTTTTCGTTGTTTGAGGTGCTGCCCTTTCTATTACATGAGGCCACGATTTCGCTCTAATGTCTCGTGTTCTACGCTCTGCCGACGTGGCTTTAGCATTGGGTGCCACGTTAGATATTTACATCTTATTTTATTTGTTTTTAGAACTTTTTCCAAAGAAACCGCTGAAGTAAACAAAAGACGTGGAAGAGGTTCTAGAAGAATTGTCCATTTTTCCATTCTTTCCGCCAGACATTTAGCCTGTTTGGCCAAATTGCAAAAATCAGCTTATTTTGATAAGTACTTTTTTTCAAAAGTGTTTTTCTCAAAAGTACTTTTGGTGAGAAGCAGTTTGTGTTTGGCTAATTAGTTTGAAAAGCACTTCTAAGCGGCAATTAGTATTTGGCCAAGTTTTAAAAAACTGCTTTCTAAGTGTATTTTTCTCAAAAGTGCTTCTCAAAAAAGTACTTTTGGAGAGAAGCTACTTTTTTCTGCTTCTCCAAAACTGCTTTTGTTTCTCCTCAAAAGCACTTTTTTTCCTTCCAAAAGCTTGGCCAAACACCTCAATTTTTGGCCAAAAGTGCTTTTGGCCAAAAAAAAAACACTTTTGGCCAAAAAGAAGCTTGGCCAAACAGGCTATTTATCGTATTACCTTTTTCAATCTACAACTAGTAGTCGTAAAATATTAAAAAATATTAATTAAATTAAATTATGATTGGACTTGTTTGATTCTATTAGACCGTATTGCTTTAATAAATTTAAATTATCGTCTTATTTGTCATTACGATATACCCAACAATAAAATCTCTATTAAATTAAAGACACTTATATAGTCAATGAATAATTTTTTTGTTCTATATTTTTCTTTATTACATTATCTATTGTTTAGTATTATTATAGTGTTAATTAAAAAGTTTATTACTAGGATATTACTTTGTTTAATATTTTTGTCTGCTCACTTTCTTTTTGTAATATAAGAGAAGATATATAATTTATTACTGTTGAAATATATTTTTATTTTGAATTTTACTATTCTGTTCTTAATAATATTATCTAAATTTTAATGAATAAAATCTCTATTAAACTAAAGGGACTTATACAGGCAGCGAATAACTTTTTTGTTTTGTATTTTACTTTATTATATCACCTAATATTTAGTATTATTACATTGTTAATAGAATTTTTTATTAGCATATTACTTTATTTGATATTTTTCTCTTCTATGTTGTGTTTGTAATACAATAGAAGATATATATTTTATTACTCTTGAAATAATTTTTATTTTAAATTTTATTCTATTGTTCTCAATAATATTGTCTGAAATTTAATTAATAAATTCTCGATTAAATTAAAGAGACTTATGTAGTCATCGAATAACTTCATTTTTTATGTATTTATCTTTATTATATCACCCATGTTTGAGTAGTTAATTTTAGGTAGTTAATTTCATTGTGTATTTTTTATCATTTTTTTATAAATAATTTTTGAATCTCCCAATTTGTTGGAGCTTTATCCTAAAATTTGTCACGTTGTTAATTTTTTGATATTATATTTGGAATGATCACAACGATTTACTTATCCTATTCTATATAAATAGAATAGATATTGTCTGAATTTTTAATGAATAAAATCTCTATTAGATTAAAGGGACTTATATAGTCATCAAATAACTTTTTGTTATGTATTTCTATTTTTTATATTATCCAATATTTAGTATAATTATATTGCTAATAGAAGTTATTGTCATATTACTTGTTTAATATTTTTGTCTGCTAATTTTTTGTGATATAATAGAAGATATATATTTTATTACTCTTGAAAATATTTTCTTTATTTAAAATTTTATTATATTTTTCTCAATAACATTGCTTGAATTTTAATGAATAAATACACTTTTAATTTCGAAAAAAGAAAAACGAGAATGATTTTAAAAAATAAAATAAGAAAATTAACTAACCTAAACCAACCCTCACCCATATTTGAGTAGTTAATTTATGTAGTTAATTTCTTTGTTAATTTTTAATAAATATTTTTTTGTTAACTAATTGTGCCATGTGGCTTTTTTTTATTGCTTTATTTTTTTTTTTTTTAAATAAATTTAAAACTCCAACTTGAAACTACTTCCCAATTTGAATTGGTAATTTTTTATTTTTTTAATTTTGTTTTTTATTTTAAAATTATTTTAAACCTCTAACTTGAAACTACTCCCCAATTTGAAAGGGTAGTTGTTCTTCTTTGTTTTCATATTTTTTATTATAGCTAATTTCTTTTTAAATTATTTTTAAACTCCAACTTGAAACTACTCCCACCCAATTTGAATGGGTAATTATTTTTATATATGTTTATATTTTTTTTATTATAACTAACTATAAGATATCAATATTTATTCATTCAAATAAAGTAGTTTTTTATTTTTGAACTATTTTGGTTTTTTATAGATATTTAAATTCAAAAATAATAATTAATTATTAACTAAATAACTAATTATGCCATGTGATTTTTTTAGGCTGTCACTTGGCTTAAGAAGAGGGCTTTGTCCTCTCCTTTTAATAATATATAATAATATAGATAGATTAATAAGTAGTAGTAGTCGTACCTGCGCGATGCTCGGTCAATATCAAAAAAAATTAATTAAATTAAACTCTGATCGGGCTTGTTTGATCCTATTAGATCGTATTGCTTTAACAAAATTCAATTGTCATCTTGTTTGTCAATACGATATACCCAATAATAAAATCTCTATTAAATCAAAGGTACTTATATAGTTAGTGAATAACTTTTTTGTTCTATATTTTTTATTATTATATTAGCCAATGTTTGGTATTCGCTTTCTTTTTATAATATATGAGAAGATATATAGTAACTTATTACTGTTGAAATATTTTTTTTGTTTTAAATTTTATTCCGTTGTTCTTAATAATATTATCTAAATTTTAATGAATAAAATCTCTGTTAAACTAACGGGACTTATATAGGTAGCGCATCGAATAACTTTTTTGTTATGTATTTTTCTCTATTATATCATCCAATATTTAATATTATTACATTGTTAATAGAAAGTTTTATTAGCATATTACTCTATTTAATATTTTTCTCTGAAAGTTTTTTTATTTCTTTATTTTCGTTTTTTTATTTTAAAATAATTTTAAAACTGCAACTTGAAACTACTCCCCAATTTGAATTGGTAATTTATTATTTTTTTTAATGTCATTTTTTATTTTAAAATTATCTTAAAACTCCAACTTGAAACTACTCCCCGATTTGAATGGGTAGTTTTTCTTCTCTCTTTTTTTCATTCTTTTATAGCTAAATTTTTTTTTTTTGCTTTTTTATTTTAAAATAATTTTAAAACTCCAACTTGAAACTACTCCCACCCAATTTGAATGGGTCGTTATTTTATTATAGTTAATTATAAGATATCTATATTTATTAATTCAAATAAAGTAACCAATTAATATATATATATAGTGGTTTTTTATTTTTATTTTTATTATTTTCATTTTTTATGTATATTTAAATTCAAAAATAATAACCAATAACTAACTATTAACTAAATAAATAATTAGTAACTAATTACGCCATGTGGCTTTTTTAGGCTGCCACTTCGCTTAAAGAGAGGGCTTTTTCCTCTCCATTTAATAATATATAGATATAGATATTTATGTGTCTTACAGGATCCTTCTACTGTTGCCTGAATTGTACATGCAAAGTTAACCGTCGGTGATAATTTTGTATTGGTCAAAATTTGGATTAGATTTAATAGCTGCAAGTGGACGTGGTCGAGGAATAAGCCGACCACGGCATGAGGGTGAGGAGTCGTCTTAAGGAAAATTAGTGCCACGGTCGAGCAAAGGGTGTATGAAAATAACGGTAGGATAAGTTAGACTAGAAAGAAAGAATATTCCATTGAATATTCATTTCAGTTGTACTTTTTTAGGGCTTCTTAGGAATATCCCCTATAAATAGGAAGAGGTAAAGAACAAAAAGGGGATCTTCACTTTTCATAAGAGCACATTATAAAGGGTTGACTATAAAGAATATACAAAAGTTTGTCTTGTTCACTAATTACATTGTTCAAGATACATTGTTCATTCGCAAGATCCAAATATTCCTTGTCTATCTTCATTTTCTATCACCGCACGTTGTTGTCATGAAGGGGAATCATCCAAGTCACCTAACATTTGGGTGATAAATTCCTTCTTATTATATTTATTGTCATTATCTACATTTATTGTATGCTTCTATTGCTACATTCATTGACAATCATTGAACATATACTTGATATTTATTATTCTTGAACACGGTCCCATAGCACTGATATACCCCAGTTTTTTGTCAAACAATTTGGCGCCGTCTGTGGGGAACTCTAGTTAAAATTTTAGTTTCTTCGAGATAAAAAAAAAACGACAACAACCATCTTTTTCTCGTTAGCACAAATTAACAATGGTAGGAAAAGGAGATGAGAGACAAAAAGCAGTAGTGGGCGTCACTATCAACCTCTTAAACACCATCAACGAGGATGACAGAGAAAACGAGGAAAATGTGACTCCGGATGCTACACCCAGACGGAGTGACTCACATCCCCCTCATGGAAGTGTAACCGCTTCACACGAAAGGGGAGCCTCCACGTCCACAACTGAGGAAGCACCACCAGCAGTGAAAAAACTACTGGAGGTGTGGTTGACGAATACTCTAAACAACATACTCGACAAACCCGTTCAAAGGGCGAATAGAAATGCCGCACAAGCGGATACCACAGCAACCGCCGATGAGAAACCTGCTCCCCCAATAGGTATCACTCACACCGCTGTTGATGCGGGTAACGACGCACTTGCGGCCATTCTAAAGAAAATGGAAGAAATGGAGAACGAGAATAAAGCGCTCCGCGACCAGATGAGAAAACATCAAGGAAGGGTTGATAAGATACCGGGCGCCCCGAAATTGCTACCAAAATGGGACGTCGGCCGGTTCGTCGAATAACCGTACAGCAAGGAGGCAGCCCCACATGCCATGCCCAAGACCTTCAAAATGCCACCATATTTGAAGATATACGACGGCACAACAGACCCCGAAGATTACATCATTCATTACGTCACAACAGTAAAAGGCAACGACATCTCAAAAGAGCAGGTACCATCAGTATTGCTAAAGAAGTTCGGCGAAACCCTAACATGGGGAGCCTTAACATGGTACTCACAATCACCAGCACGTTCAATAACAACGTTCGAGGAAATGTCCGACAAGTTCGTCACCGCCCACGCCAGGGCTAAAAAGGCGAAGGCCAGGGTGAATGATATATTCGTCGTCAGGCAATCGCTTGGCGAGAGACTCAGGGACTTCCTCGCTCGGTTCAACAGAGTAAGAATGAGCTTGCCAAACGTATCAGAAGGGATGGTGGTGGCAGCTTTCCAAAATGGGTTGAATAGAAATGGGTCGAGAGCGACCAGAAAGTTATTAAGCAGACTCATGAAATACCCTCCCACCACTTGGGAAGAAATTCACAACGCCAATTGCGCTGAGGTGAGAGCAGACGAGGATGACCTCAACGGTCCAACCCAATGTCGGTCCAAACGGAGTCGAGGAAAGACCGTCGTAGTGACGGCCGAAGAGACTATTCAGGTCCATGTCTCAACCGGGACAAGCACCAACCATATGTCAGAACAACCATCTCACTATGTCCTCGCCATACAGAAGGGCCGTCCAGGCCACACACAGGGACTCAGCGAAGCAAAAAAGGTATGCCTCCGCTCTTATCTGCTCACAATTTTTGCATTTCCCCTTTAGAAATAATGTACACACTAGAGAAGCTTAGTCCGAAGGTGAAGTGGCCACAAAAGAGGAAATCCGACCCAAGTACCAAAAAGTCGAACGTCCTCTGTGAATTTCATCAGGAAAGAGGTCACAAGACTAAAGATTGCATAGCCCTATGGCAAGAACTGGTGAACATGCTTTACCAAGGAAACCTAAGGGAGCTGATGAGTGACCGGGGAAAAGCCAACTTCGGCCGCGGACGAGAACAACACCAAGGCCCTCCAAAGACACCCTCCCCCCGCCCGCACTATCCAAATGATCATCGACGGAGGCGAAGAAGCAGCAATCAATCACGTAAAATTCACCTCCACACATAAACTAAAGCGGTCGATCACCCACGAATAGTACGATGACCTAGAAGACAGTATCATCTTCGATAAGTCAGATACCCACGGTTTGGCCTTTCCTCACTTCGATGCTCTTGTAATTACTTTACGTACTTCAGATACTGATGTAAAAAGAATAATAGTAGACGACGAAAACGGTGCATGTATTATTCACCCCCGAGTCCTCACACAAATGAGACTCGAGGACAAGATAGTACCACGCTGCATAACACTAACATGTTTTAACAATGCAGTTGAGCGAACCTAAGGAAAGATAACGCTGCTCGTTCTGGCCGGGGTCGTCACTCTATAAACAATGTTTCACGTCATGAACCAGGATACAGCTTACAACGCCATCATAGGGCGACAATGGATACATGCCATGAGGGCCATCCTGTCCAGCTTATATCAAGTAATCATGTTTCCCAGTCCGTGGGGGATTTTCAGCATCCGAGGCGAACAACGCACGGCCCAAGAGTACTACCGCATCGCCCAAGATTGCACATACACTCAACAGTTAAAGGGAATGGGCTTAGGAGCATAGCAATTACCAAAGTCGGGGCCCGAACTCGACGAAACAAAAGACATCATCAAGGATCCCGACATCGTGGAAGCCACAGAGTCAACGGTAGAGGACCTCGGCCCCGTCCAACTAGACAACAGCGACCACAGCAAAAAGGCTTACATCGGCCATAAACTCTCAAAACCAGGTAAATTTCATAAATTTTTAATTGATAACGCCGATCTGTTCGCTTTCTCCCATGCAGACATGCCAGGTATCCCGAAAGAAATTGCCACGCACAAGTTGAACATCGATCCACTTTATAAAGCCGGTATGACAAATAAGAAGAAAATTCAACGCCGCAATCAACGAGGCCGTCCGTGATGAAATGGATAAACTACTCACCAACAGCTCCATCCGAGAGTCGAAATACCCCAAATGGGTCGCCAACGTGGTCATGGTGAAAAAGAAAAATGAAAAGTGGCGGATGTGAGCGGATTTCACGAACCTAAACAAGGCCTGCCCGAAAGACTCCTTTCCGTTTTCGCACATCGATCAACTCATTGATGCAACGACACAACACAAGTTGTTAAGTTTCTTAGACGCGTACTCAGGTTACAACCAAATCCTCATGGAGGAGGAAGATCAAGAAAAAACCACTTTCATCACCCATCATGGGACGTACTGCTACAGAGTCATGTCATTCGGTTTGAAGAACGCAAAGGCGACTTATCAAAGGCTGGTTACCAAGATATTCAAGGACCAACTCGGCAAAACAATGGAAGTATACATCGACGATATGTTAGTCAAATAAAAAAGGAATGAAGACCACATAGACCATTTGAAGGAAGCCTTCGATATACTAAGGCGATACGGCATGAAGCTGAACCCCAAAAAATGTGTCTTCGGTGTAACCTCGGGCAAGTTCCTCAGCTTTCTGGTGTCACAAAGAGGCATCGAGGTCAACCCCGACCAGATCAAAGCAATCGAGGGAATACCCGAAGCATTGACCAGCAAGAAACAGGTACAAAAATTGACCGGCCGTATAGCTGCCCTGTCGAGGTTCATATCATGATCCTCTGATAGATGCCACAAATTCTTTAACATGCTTAAAAAGGACAACGGACTTTAGTGGAATTAAGAATGCATCAAAGCCTTAAGAGAACTAAAGGTATACTTGTCCTCGCTCGGCAACTCGCAAAAGCAGAACCCGACGAGCGCCTCCTGATATACTTGGCCGTGTCAGAGGTTGCAGTAAGTGCAGTACTGGTCAGTGAAAACAAAGGTTCGCAATCTCCAATCTATTACATTAGCAAAACCTTGGTCGACGCCGAAACAAGGTACCCCCATCTCGAAAAATTGTCCTTGGTATTGTCATAGCTTCACGAAAGCTTAGACCCCATTTTTAATGTCACCCCATATCGGTGGTCACGACCTTCCCCCTAAGAAGCATCCTACATAAACCTGAGCTTTCGGGGAGACTGGCCAAATGTGACATAGAATTAAGTGAGCACGATATAAAATATCAGCCGCGAACAACGATAAAATCGCAGGTACTCGCCGACTTTGTCGCCAATTTCAGTGCCAAAATAATGCCTGAGGTCGAGAAGGAAACTTCTCGTACCTCTCCCAGGTTACCCGACCTATGGGTCCTATACACCGATGGCATTTCCAACGCGTCAGGATCTGGACTGGGACTCATACTCGAGGTCCCAACGGGCGAGGTCATTCGCCAATCCAAACGGTGCCCCGATATGACTAACAATGAGGCCGAGCACGAGGCCGTAATTGTAGGACTAAAGCTAGATCTCAAGTGCGGAGCACGACGAGTTATCCTCCAATGTGACTCACAACTCGTTGTCAACCAAGTCACAGGGACTTTCCAAATTAAAGAGCAGAGGCAACAAATATACCAGGCAAAAATTCATAAACTACTTCCGTAATTCGACGAATGTCAACTCGACCAGATACCTCAATCACAAAACATCGAGGCAGATGGCCTCACCAAGTTAGCAGCAGCCACAAAAAACATTAGAAAAGAAAACGTGGTTACCCTCCTCCACTCGTTAATAGGCCAACTTGAGGTACACTCTGTAAATTTAACTTGGGACTGGCGCAACCATATTATAACATATTTGCAGGAGGGAGTACTCCCATCAGACAAAAAAGAAGCCAAAAAGCTTCGAATGCAGGCGGCCAAATACAGCATCATAAACCACGACCTGTACAAAAGAACGTTTGGCGGTCCTTTAGCGAAATGCCTAGGGCCAAACGAAACGAGACGCGTCCTCGAGGAAGTACACGAAGGCCACTACGGTGCCCACAACGGAAACCGAGCCCTCGTCAGATGCCTCATACGGCAGGCTATTATTGGCTCACCATGAAGAAGGAAGCTGCCGACTTCGTCAAGAAATGCGAGCAGTACCAGTAATACGCTCCTATGATACCCCAAGCGGGCGAGCACCTCCACTCGGTCACATCACCATGGTCGTTCATGAAATAGGGGATGGACATCGTCGGGCCCTTTCCAGCAGGACGAGGTAATATATGATTTCTTTTGGTTTTAACAGACTATTTTTCCAAGTGGGTAGAAGCAGGTGCATTCGCCCAAATACGCGAACAAGAGGTTATCACATTCATATGGAAGAACATCATATGCCACTTCGGCATCCCCAAGGAAATCAGCTATGACAACGGACCTCAATTCACCGGGAAAAAGACCGCTGAATTCTTCGAGAAATGGCACATCAAGCGAATAGTCTCCACGCCATATCACCATGCAGGCAATGGCCAAGTCGAGTCCTCCAACAAAGCAATACTAAACATCTTGAAAAAAATGCTTGAGGACGCCAAGGGACTGTGGCCGAAATTGCTACCAGAAGTGTTATGGGCATACCGCACCATGCCAAAAACAAGCACAGGAGAAACGCCATATTCATTAGTCTATGGGACTGACTCATTGATACCAGTCTAGGTTGGGGAACCGAGTTTGAGATACTCCAATGAGAGAGGACCAAGCAATGGCGAGAACAGGAAACAAGACCTCGACGAAGCGGAGGAGCGAAGAGACATGGCTTACATAAGAATGATAGCCCAAAAACAGCAAGAAGAATGGTATTACAACAAAAAGGCCAAAGTACGACCACTCAAAGTCGGGGACTATGTACTCAACGCCAAAATGCAGGAGAGCAAAGACTTAAGAGAAGGTAAGCTAGGAACCAATTGGGACGGTCCATACAAAATCACGACAGCAGCAAACAAAGGATCATTCCAACTAGAAACAATGGAGGGAAAGCTACTACCAAACAATTGGAATGTCGACCACCTCAATTACTTCAACTTCTGAGAACGGACGCCCTCCAAGTCGCACTCTTTTTCCCTCACCCAGGTTTTATCCCAATTGGGTTTCATCGGGGAGGTTTTTAATGAGGCAATGAAGGGGACGTCTCAAAGTTCAAGTATAATTCATCACCCCGCCTATCGACTACTTCTCCAGGCCGAGCGACGAAGGTACTAGGTAGACTGGAACTTATCAAATGTATGGAACAAACACAAACATGTAATATTCTCCAAATGAATGAAATAAACAAAGCAGCATGAAACATCTTTGCACAACTCCACCAAATCATTTTACATGTCACATTCGACCTCGCTCGAATTTAGTCGATATTCGACCTCGCTCGAATTATTTGACATTCACCCTCGCTCGAATTGTTTTACATTCGACTCGCTCGAATTATTTGACATTCGACCTCGCTCGAAATGTTTTACATTCGACTCGCTCGAATTATTTGACATTCGACCTCGCTCGAATTATTTGACATTCGACCTCGCTCGAATTATTTGACATTCAACCTCGCTCAAATTATTTTACATGCGACCTCGCTCGAATTATTTTACATTCGACTCGCTCGAATTGTTTTACATTCGAACTCGCTCGAATTATCTGACATTCGACCTCGCTCGAATTACTCTACATTCGACATCACTCTAATTGCTCTACATTCGACCTAGCTCGAACTATTTGATTCTCGACCTAGTTCAAATCAATCAAACCTCGACCTTGTTCGAGCTAACTGATACCCGGCCCCAAGTCGGTCTATGTTCGACTCCGACAAAATCAACATTATATGAAAACGGCCGAAAAATCAGGGACCTTCCCAAATAGAAAAGAAAAAAAGGGAGAACGGGAATCGGAAAATATATAGCAAAAAGGCAATTGTTTCATTTCAATTGTTGGATTACAGTACTTTTTTACAAAGGGCACGAAGATGCCCTCACAAAAATAGCAAACCAAAAAAACTGAAGTACAAAAGCTTCACGCCACATCATCCCCATCAGGATATTCACCATCATACCAAGGATCAGAGGCAAGCCCATCCGCGACGTCGTCGTCATCATCCCCGCAGGGTGTACCAGGGTCGTAACCACAAGCTTCACGAGTCGCACGTGCCTTAACACGGACATGCTCAAGCTCTGCCTCGGAAACCTTCCCGGTGGCCTTCAAAGACTTGTACATGTCAAGTTGAGCCTCGGAATGGACCCACATTTCATACGACTCCCACAACACACCAGGATCGGCGGAAGTATGAGATGTAGACGACTTTGCCTGCTGTTGTGTCCTCTCGGCCCTCAGGACAACAACTTGCTCATTCAACTCGGACAACTCCGCCTCCAAACCCATGATGCGCTCCTCTAACCTCACCACCTTGAGCGCCGACGTCTCCACCTCATTAGCCCGCTCGGACCTGCAAACACGGATGGCGTCATCTAGGGCTGCCGCCTCAGCCGCAACGACCATTCTTACTTTCTCAGATCGACCCAACTCTTCGATCTTGGCACTTAACTCATCCCTCAAATCGACGGCCCATGCCTCCCTCTACTCGGGCTGAACCATTCTTAGTGCTGCCTCAAGCACACCGCACCTACTGATGGCCCTCATAAGTTCCTCGTCCCTCTCCCTCAGCTTTTCGTCCTTCTTTTTCAGCTCCTCGTCCTTCTGCTTGAGCCCATCACGGAGCAACTGAAACTCGCCATCCTGGATAAGAAAGTCGTCTAGCATTCGGTGCTTGGAACGGTACTCTCTGTACTTAGAGGTCATCTTCTTAAAAATGGCCATCCTCCGCTCCTCCTGCCGGTCACGCTCAATCTCCATAATAAGGGTCTGACATGCAAAAAATAAGAAGAGGTCAGTGTGATCAAGTTACACATACGAAATAAACTTAAGCCAACATCGGAAAAGCAAAACTTACTCGCAAGGCCATGCTCGATATACCCAGCGACAGGTTCGCATCTTTCAGCATCTACAGGTCCTATTCTCGGACACCGCGCACAGGAGAGCGAAGGCTAACACCGCCCGTTCAGAGGTTGCCAAGAGGTCATAACCTACGGGAATGACTATATGCCGATTAGGACCCTCCGTCCTTATCTCCACGTGAGTAGTCCTCTCCACGAAGGTTTGTACCTCCTCAGGGTCGATGTCTGAGCCAGAGTCATCGTCCTTCGCAGGGACAACTCTACCTCTCCCAGTCGCCGAGGATGAGCCACCTTCAGCAGCCTGCGTGAGCTCTCCGCTACCACCAACCCCCTCAACCTCATAGGGCATCTTCTCCATGGTGGCACGCGCCGCAGAAATGACCTCGACGCCTGGTGTAAGCACTGATTCCACTTCCAAAGCAACGGATCTTACTGGCTCAACATCAGTGATAATGGCCTTTCCGGTCTCCACCCTTCGTCTTTTCCTCGGCGATGCCTCCTCGCCGCAAAACAGCTTGTCCACAAGGTGAAAGATAGGCTAAGAAGATATCTCATTCGGCATGGCAACAGTTTGAGGGGCGGAGTCCCTCATTGGCGTAACTTGAGTCTGACCTCCTCAAACAGACTCAACTTAAGCAAACTGCATTCCAGCCGACGCGATAGCCTGGCAAAATGCGGGCACTGGAGCCTTCGCCTTTTTGGAAACCCACCGACCTGGCACAAAAGGAAGGTCGCGTCAAAAGGCAATAGTGAACGACAATAAGTTATGGTAGAAATAACACCTACTGCACAGAGTTTGGGTCCAAAGAGCTTGTAAAAGGACGCCCAGTCGCGAATTCCCACAGTGTGGGGTAACTCGCGAGCCACCCAATCTTCAATATCGAAGACGGGAGAAGGTGCACGCCTCTCAGCTGAAAACAAGGAAACCATGAGAGCCGAAAATGAAAGAAGAGGAAGAAAGAAAATAACGAACATACGGCAAGATACTTACGATTATAGTTCCATTGCTCGAGAAACCCGATCGGATTCGCCACCAGGTGCTCCATCTTAATAAAGAAGTATTTATGCCAGAACCGCTGGTTTGCCTTATCACCATCCCGGCCACCAACCCTTTGATCCCATGATGTTGCAGATGTATCAATGTGCCTCTATAAAAGCTGGGCGAGAATATATGTAGCAAATGGAAAATATTGACCTCACAGCCGGCTAACTCTGCATACTTTGCCAACATCAGAAAAACTTTGTATAAACTAGGGGAGAGTTGCGTCTTGCCAACGTTGTAAAAGCGGCAAAACTCCTCCGCTAATGGGGGAGAGGAAGAGAATAACCAACTTAGAACGGGCAAACATAGAAAGCACAATATCTAGGTTGGTGAACTTGTACTATGTCATCGCCGGCCTGAATAATCTCGACGTGAGAAGGAATACGGTATTTGGACCGGAGGTCGGCTATTTGACGCAGCCCCATCTCAGAGAGATCTTGAGCAAGAGCGGGAGGAGGTTCCTTTAGGTAGTCATTTCTGACCAAAGGATTCTTGGGAACCACCTCCTCCACGGTGGGGAAACTTTCTTCCTCCTCAACCATGGATTCCTCACCACCGGGAGGAATGGCCACCGATAAAGGAGTGGCATCGATGACTCCATCGTGAATATGAGGGGAATTTGACATATTTTCGTAGTAAAGTGTGTATAGCAAAGTTGCAAAAAGAAAATATCAGCCGGCAAAGAAATCAGGGACTGAAATTGAAGAAATTTCAAGAAATCGGAAGTGGAGATCCAAGAAGAAGATCAAAGAAAAATGGTATGCATGAAACAAGGGGAATGCTGAAAGTTTCGAAAATGAAGCCCCTCTCCTTTACTTATAGGGTTAGATAACACTGGAATCGAGGCAAAGAGCCATCAACGACACCAAAATCAAAGCAACAGAAGCACATACATTGCATTGGGAAGACGTGTAACGATGACGCGCGTGGCATGACGTCACCCTACGATAGCCACACCAACCGCAGCCCCGCCGCCAGCTCGACCTCGACCGATTCGATTCAATCATCACGACCAAATTTCCTCTAAACGGCTGCAGACGGGATCCGCTCATCGAGGACGTCCAAAATCACGACCTCAACAAGCGGAGGGACTAACTGTATTGGTCAAAATTTGGATTAGATTTAATAGCTGCAAATGGACGTGGTCGAGGATTAAGCCGACCACGGCATGAGAGCGAGGAGTCGCCTTGAGGAAGATTAGTGCCGAGGTCGAGCAAAGGGTGTATGAAAATAACGGTAGGATAAGTTAGAATAGAAAGAAGGAGTATTCCATTGAATATTCTTTCAGTTATACCTTTTTAGGGTTTCTTAGGTATAAATAGGAAGAGATAAGGAACATAAAGGGGACCTTCGCTTTTCGATAAGAGCACATTGTAAAGGGTTGACCATAAAGAATATATAAAAGCTTGTCTTGTTCGCTGATTACATTGTTCAAGATACGTTGTTCAATCGCAAGATCCAAAGATTCCTTGTCTATCTTCATTTTCTATCACCACACGCTATTGTCAGGAAGGGGAATCATCCAAGTCACCTAACATTTGGGTGATAAATTCCTTCTTATTACATTTATTGCCATTATCTACATTTATTGCATTCTTCTATTGCTACATTCATTGACAATCATTGAATATATACTTGATATTTATTATTCTTGAACACGGACCCACATCACTGATACACCCCAATTTTAGATCTAGAATTTATTACGTTTAATTAGGATTCACCCTCTATTTCCTCATTAATTAGTTTAACAAAAAACTTAACACTTTTTGGTCAAACAAATTCCTTTTGGGATTCTGAGAACTAATTTCTCAATTTCGACCAAGTGCCCCAGAAATGTCCGTCTGAGGAAGATGCATTATTAAAAATCCCCTTTTTATCGATGCAGATTACTGAGGGACATCCTTCAGTAACAAGTTGTATCGACAGGAGACCATCAGTACATGATTTGTAGGTGAATAACTCTTCAGTAAAACCAATTGACAGATTCGTTCGGTAATTATCTATGGACTCCATCACATAGTCATAGATATGGGGAAATTTCACATAAGAACAACTGTGCTCCCTACTTTTCAATTTTATAGCCCATATTTTAATTTACAATCAACTAGCCCAAAGATAATAGGCTAAGATTCAACATCAAACTCCAATAGATTCTCGAAATTACTATTTAATTTTTAAAAAAGATTGTTCAAGCTTTTAAGTTAATATTTGAATCAGTAACTGTGACTCAAATATTAGTTCAACAAAACCAAATCTATTTGGGTGGTGAAAACTAGATTTTTTACAAGCTTAAATAAGTGGGTTTAAATTCTAAATTTGATTTTGTGAGAAATTTGGAGTGAGTGCTATTTAGACTTGTTAGAAATAGTATAAGGAGGTTGTATATAAAATTTGAAGTCATTTAACGGAGATTTGGACTGGTTTTGAACAAGAATTGCAACTGAAAATCGTGGAAGAAGTTTGTCTACAAACGCTTGTATAAAGGTGTATAAAAGTGTATAATAGTGTATAAGATGTGTTTATACACTCATATACACTATTATACAAGATTATACATAATTATATAAAAAACTGGCTTCGTCTTCTTCCTTGCGTCTTTTCTGAAAATTAACTCAAATCTTATTCAAATCTACTCCAAATCACTTCAAATTTAAATTGAACGCCTTTTGAAATTTTCAATCAATTGGAACAACATCCAATCCAAACAACTAAAAAACTCAAAAAATCCTATTTTCGAAAGCAAAGCTTTGAATGGCTTTCAATGGTGGACTTATACTCTTCAATTTTCTTACATTGCAACCAGGTGACACAGTGAGAGAAGTAGAAAATACACTGCTCCTTGTGTGAGGCCCCGTAAAAATTTGGGCTCAAAACCTAGTAACTCGTGGTGTCTGCGGTTCGGACCCTTGGTATTGATCTAAGCTTTTAAAAATCAAAGAATCAGTTTTCCAGAAAAATGCCATTCTGTGGCCCAGAATGCGGTCGCAAATCTAGTATGCGGACCGCATTCCTACCGCATAGTGAGTCAGTGGTTTGGTTAAATTGAGGTCAAGATGCGGTCCATTATGCGACCGCATAACTGATATGCGGACCGCATTTCCACCGCAGAGTAAGGCAATGTGTCAGTCAAATTTGAGGTCAAAAATGCGGTGCATTATGCGACCGCAAACCGTGTATGCGGACTGCATTTCAGCCGCATACCCCAACAGTGGAATCAGGTTTTGGGACACTTTTTGCGGTCCATTATGCGGACCGCATTTCGTGTCTGCGATCGCAGAATGCGACCGCAGACCTGACTTGGCCCCTAATTTTCTAAAAAATTTACACCCGAGCCCTTTTTATTAAACACCCCCCAACCCCTCATTTTTAACGACCTTATGAACAAAAAAAACAAGAGAGAGGGAGGAGGGGTTCTTGAGAGAAAGTTCATCTTCTTCAAAAAAATTGTTCCTCAAACTATCTAGGCCAGGGAATTTCAAAGCAAGTGTCGTCATCCCCATTTCTACAGGTAAATCCCTACCCCATTTTCACTGACTTTCATATGTAATTAAGAGGGGGGGAGGTCCCATGCATTAATTCTTGATAATAAGGGTTTTAAACACTCATGCATGTCTCTTAGCACCTAAAATCTGATGAGAGCAATTGGGTAGAAATAAAGAATTGTACAAAGGAAAAATTGATAACCTAGATGTGTTTGGGTAGTGTTTGTAAAATTTGATTCTAAGAAGATTGTGTAATTTGTACACTAGATTGACATTGCTAGGCTTTTGGTGAAGTTGGAAGTAGAAATAAAAAGGGAATTCGGCTCCAGGTATGTATGGCTAACTTTGACCTTTGTAAAATCACCTTTTTTGGTGTACAAATATTTGGTAGGTGATATCTTCATGGATTATTTGTGAAGTTAAACTCTTGTGAGCAGTATGTGTTTACTTATGCGAACTATTTGTGAATTCATGTGATTAATGTGCCTTGAAAGTTGTTGGTTAAGTCTTCCGCTATGATAGTGCAAGTAGATGGCAATAAACCAAGTTGTGATTGTGAATGTGTTATGTGGTAAAAACAGTGGAACCAATGATGGAAAGGAATCGTAATCGATGCAATTGAAACAACTATAGTAATATCATATGTGGCTGGTCGTGGGAAATTATCGTTGTGACCTAAACTGTACATTGGGTTGTTGAACAAGAAGGAAATGGTATTGATGGTTATGGAAATCCTTTGTGAATTGCGCTGCTGTTTCTTGAGATTTGTTTTTGTTGTTCTTGAGACTTGTTGTTGCTATCCTTGTAAATTGTTATTGTTGTGGTATTGTTTGTGAATTGTGATTGCTCGGTGAGACCGGGTTGCGCGCCGCAACACGAAAAAATAAGGTGTGTGTTGTGGCGATAAGGGTGGCCGAGGTAATAAGGGTGGAAAGTGATCGATATCACTATTGAAATGAAATATGAAAAAATTGTGAAATTAATGATGTGGAAATGATGATGGGGAAAAGGAGAGATTCCTAACTTGTTTGCCTTGATTGTTTCTTTGTGTGTATTTAATTGTTGATTCCTTTATTGTTTGTTACTTTTGTATGGTTTGAGGTTACTTAAGGCAAAGTTTGTTTATACATACCAGTACAATTCAAATGTACTGACGTCCCTTTTGCCGGGGGCGCTACATTCGTGTTATGATTGTAGGTGGATCCGTAGCAGGTACTCCAGTCCACCGATCGTAGCTCCCCTTCGTCTTCCATCAGCTGTTTTGGTGAGCCCCTTTCCTCTCGGGGCCCTGCGTGGCTCAGGCCGCTTTGTTTTCGGAGTTTTATTTTGGTTTTTGTGTAAGGTATAGCCGGAGCCTTGTTTTACCGGCAAGTACTGTATTATCCTGTTGTATCTTTAGAGGCTCCGTAGACAGTAGATGTGGGTTATGAACTTATGTAAATAAATTTTTCACATGTTATGAATTGGTAACTTTATTAATTACTATGTACGTATGTATGCTTTGTAAAAAGGTGTCCTTAATTATATATGGCTAATTCTTGGAATATTGAGTAATGAAAACATGGGGTAACATGTGGGTTAGGAAAGGCACCCAGGTCCACTTGACTGGGGCTACCCTGTCGGGCGCCGGTCATGTCCCTCGGTTTGGGGCGTGACACCTTGAAGCATATGTAGAAGATGTGAGAAGAAGAGAGAGTGAAATCAATGGTTGTGAGAATACAGATTTAACTCCATAACTTTTAGAACCAATGGTTGTCAGAACACATATTTTGAAATTGCTAGTGCTTTCAAAATATGTAAAATATAGGCTAGGTCGGGTAAAACTTAAAAACATAGGCCATTTTTTGTTATGGTGTGAAGTTACGTGTATTTTAATGTAATTCTTTCATTAGATATCTGACACAATCCGCTTAAAAAATTATTTACTGGCAGATCTTTCGCAGTATAATATTAATAACATTTATATCGGTAGCTCTCCGCCGGTCAAGCACAACAACAACAAACCGAGTGTAATTCTACAAGTGGAGTTTGGGGAGGGTAGTGTGTATACAGACCTTACTCCCACCTTGAAGGTAGAGAGGCTGTTTCCGATAGACCCTTGGCTCACGAAAATCAGTAAAAAAAAGACATAGCACCGAGCAGTAACAATAACAAATTAGTAAGAAATTGAAAAGAACAAAGGGTAAAAAAAGACTGACGCTAATACTCTCGACTACCTACTAGTTGTCTACATTAATTCTCGGCCTCCACACCTTCTATCAAGAGTCATGTCCTCGATAAGCTGAAGTAACATCATATCTTGCCTAATCACCTCACCCCACTACTTCTTTGGCCTGCCTCTACCTCTTCTCAGCCCCTCTAGCGCCAATCTCTCACACCTCCTCACTCTAGCATCTATGTTTCTCTTCTTCACATGCCCAAGCCATCTAAGCCGAACTTCCCGTATCTTGTCTTCCACCGGAGACACTCTCACTCTGATCCAGATCTCTTTATTTCTAATCTTATCCATCCTGGTAAGCCACACATCCTTCTCAACATCCTCATCTCCACTGCTCTCATCTTGTGGGCATGCGAGTTCTTGACAGGCCAACACTCAGCCCCATACAATTTAATATATTGTCAAATAAATAGATTAAAAATGATAATTTAATATTACGAATGGACTCTCTCGAAAAATTTAAATATTTCAAAATTAAAAATTTTCATATACTGAGAGATGTTTGTTAGTACTTAAAAGAAATATAAAATAATACTTTGACGTTGCCGATGGATTCTATTGGTACAATGCAAATCTAGGTTGACAGCAGACTGGTTTTTTTTCCAGGTAATCCGTCGGTAAGTTCCTCGTTAATTATGGTATATTTTTGAAAGATAATATTTATTTTTAGTTGCACACCACCTGCCAAACAGAGGATTCAGTAGCTGCTCAAAAACAACAATCTAATTACTAAATACACCAATTCAATAACAATAGAACTTCAAAACAATCCAAACTTCAAAATTATCCAATAAACATAAACAAAATCCAACCAAACTTCAAAATTATCCAAAACAAGCATGCAATATTTAAAATTCAGCCTCCAACTAAAAAGCATCAAATGAATCCAACCAAACTTCAAATTCAAAACAAGCATGTAATATTCAAATTCAATATCCAACAAAAACGACCATAGGCACCTAAAATCCTCATAATTTTCAACTTTTCCATTCTCTCCATCACTAAGCCCGGTGTCACGCCCCGAACCTGGGCCTGGACGTAACACGACACTCGGTGCCTGACTAGATGTGACCGAGCGAACCAACTGGCTGGCTGAATCAACATGTGATATCATAACATACTAAATGCGGAAGTTAAACTAACACATGCTGATATACTGAAAGTCTGGATGATATAAATCAAAGTGCAAAAATACTAATACAATTCGGAAACATATTTGCAGCCAACATGGCTTAACATGAAAAGTCTGAGACTCTGTCTAACTGTTACTCTAGTCTATGAAGCCTCTATTGAAGTATCGAAAGCAATAACTATCTGTAAATACTGAAAGGCTGTAAAGTAATGATAATGCCCCGAAAGAACTGGGGATCACCAAATAGCTGGTACGAGAATCCTAGCGCTCTGCATCGTCGACTTGTAAATCATTACCTGCATGTGAGATGCAGGCCCCGGGCAAAAGGGACGTCAGTACATTTGAATTGTACTGGTATGTACAACAACTGAAAGAAAGAATTAAAAATGCTAAAACTGAAACTAAGCTGATAACTGAAATAATAACTATTGAAACTGAAACTAAAGTGAGAATTGGTAACTGAACTGATAACTGAAAAGATAACTGATAACTGATAACTGAAAAGATAACTGATAACTGATAACTGATAACTGAAATGATAGCTGATAACTGAACTGAACAAAAGAAGTAAGGATATGAATACTCCCTCTTCTGAATGATAAACAACCTGTTAATCTGAATAAGCTACGGCCTCGGGCCCAATATATATGTGCACATGCTACGGCCTCAGGCCCAAGTATACTTATACATAACTACGGCCTCAGGCCCAAAAATGCATAAAGCATAAACTACGGCCTCAGGCCCAAAAATGCATAAAGCATAAACTATGGCCTCAGGCCCAAGTATGCATAAAGCATATAAAACTCAGGCCCAAGTATGCATAAAGCATATAAACTACGGCCTCAGGCCCAAATACAGGTGTTCAACATTCAGGAACTGAGAATCAAACTGCAATACATGATAGTGAAATACTGAATCACACTGAGTTACATGATACTGGAATACTGGATCACACTGAGTTACATAATACTGGAATACTGGATCACACTGAGTTACATAATACTGGACTACTGGATCACACTGAGTTACATAATACTGGAATACTGAATGGGACTAGACTGAGACATGTATTCTTGAACTGATTATGAACACTGAAACTTCAACTGTTTATGGCATACTGAGTAATCTATACTAAGACTCGGGGGCATCAAACCCAAGTCTATATTGAATACGCACTGAGTTCATAACATTCAGAATGAAAGTGGTGAACGAGTTATGAAGCTAGAGAATATAAGTTCTACAACTTTTCCAGGGACTAGGCTTAACTATATTTCTGAGGCAATTGGTAACGTCGTAAAAGAATGTAGTGTAGGGAGAATCATTAAAATTCCCAAACATAGAGAGTTAGCCTCACATACCTTAACTTCGTGCTCTCGAGTGTAATACAACATTCGCCTACCCTTTCAACTTTAATCTATATCAATACAAGTCAAAGGGATCCCAAATTAGCAACAATAGTCATGTTTTGGTCACTTAGGTATTTTATCAAACACTTGGGGCATAAAGCTTCATAGCCCTTATTAATGGTGTCTCTACACCCAATAACCCGTTCTTTTGCTCCTAGATATATTCTAAAATCTCAAATGGTTATATTCAACATTATTCTTTATCACCCATAAGGTAATCAACACCCATAACCAATAATAACCAATCAACAACCCAAACCTATCACCGTTCATACTTTTCTATCAAACCCATCAACTCATATCTCATGAAATAGAGTCTATAATCATTAATAATGCTAGAATTAATTAGAGGGTGAAGACATTACCTTTTTGAAGTTCAATACCCTTGAATTCGAGTTCTAGGGTTCCTTCTCTCAACAACAATGTCCCAATCGAATATCTAATGATATGGAGGGTTTACCCATGTTAATAAGATGTTGGAAAATTAAAATTAACTTAGAATCACCATTAAAACTTACCTTGGGTGGTGGAAGGACCCTTGAGGAGTTAGGTTTTTGAGAGCTCTCCTTTCTAAAACAAGTTTTTATGTTTTGGGGATGTGGGGGACGAAAATATAGCTTTAAAGCGACTTCCCACTAGCGCCCCCACGCACCTGGAGGCCCAACCCGCGCTACTGGCCGCGCTAAATGGCCAGAACGAAACCCCATTAGCGCGGGCGCGCTAGTCTCGCGCTAGTGGGCGCGCATATGGCATAGTGTTCTGTAAAACGCGCATAACTTTTTGCACAGATATCCCAAATTCCTTTCACATTTTCAACAAACACTAATGGAATACAGACCTTCTGCAAACTTAGTCGATTTTGTCAAATCTTATGCAACTCACTTTCCATCTTGATTTTTAAACAACTATTTTCACCCATAATCATCTCGATGGGACTTCACATGCTCAAAATATATCCTTACTACTCCTTTAACTCATTCATACCTAAGCCGAATTTGCGGGGTATTACATTATCTCCCCCTTGGTATCATTCGTCCTCGAATGATTGTCTTGACTGTAACTTCTGCTAACTCCGGACCTTAAACAGGTCTGGTGGAAACATGAACTGTCATTAATACTTGTATACTAAACTGAATGAATACATGATTACTGAACTGTTGCGATACTGAACTGAATGACTACTGCATTGACTGAGTATTGGTCTGCCATGGATACGTGAATACTGAACTAACATGGATATATGAATATTGAACTGGCACGAATATTTGAGTAATCTGAGTACTAAGTTGGCATGAATGTCTAAGTATTGGACTAACATGAGTAGCTGAGTATTGAACTGACTTGAATATTTGAGTATTGAACTGACATGAGTATCTGAGTACTGAAAACTTGAATGTTATAACATGACACGTGAAATATTGGTTGTACCACCATTATTTCTGGTGGCAACTCCAAATCATAAGCTAATTGACCGATCCTTCGCAAGATTCTTTATGACCCAATATAGTAGGGACTATGCTTTCCCTTCTTCCCAAATCTCATAATGCCTTTCATAGGCGAAACTTTCAGAAACACCCAATCACTAACCTGAACCAAACCAATTGGCGATCTACACCTTCTCCCATACAGATTTTCGCACGGTGCCATCTTGGTACTGAAATGGTAGGTGTTATTATTATCAAGGTCAATGAGAGGTATGTGATCATCCCAATTACTTTTAACATCAAGGACATATCCTCAACTGTTTGAATAATGCGCTCTGCCTGGCCATCTTTCTGAGGATGAAAAACTTGTGCCTAATCCTTTCTGAAAGAACTTCTAAAATTTCATTTTAAACTGAGCACCACAATCCGAAATGACGGACAACGGAATCCCATACATCAGACGATTTCCTAAATGCATAACTTGGTATAATCTTCTGTTGAATCTGTAGTCTTTACTAGCAAGAAATGCGCTGACTTGGTAAGTTGATTTACGATCATCCAATCAAATCATGCTTTTAAAATGAGCAATATAATCTCGTTATAAATTTCATATTTACCATCTCCACTCAAAATATGTGTATTTTGTGATAAAACACTAGGCTTTCTGCTGCTCGACTTTCATTTGCTGACAATTCAGACAATTGGCCGCAAAGTCTGCGACGTTCTTTTTCATGTCGTTCAACCAATAAATCTCCTTGGTCATGATGCATATTTGGGAACCTAGATGGACAGAATACCTAGAATTATGGGCTTCTAACATGATCTTCCCTCTCTAAGTCCATCTATGTTTGAGACACACAATTTGTCGTGGTACCTCAAAGTACCATCATCTCCCCCCTTATTCAAAAGCCATCGTCTTATACTTGTGGATCTCCTCTTTCAACCGCAACACGTAGGGATCATCAAATTGTTTCTCCTTCTCTATGGCTACTAAGGGGGACAAGTTCTGTTCTAGACAACAACTTCGTCATCTTCGAAGTCTGAAGTCGAACTCCTATCTTGGCTAAGTGGTGAACTTCTTTCACCAGAGTTCTCTTATATATTTACCTCAATCATGAGTTATACTTCTCACACTTTATCTTCTTAAGCACTTCCTGAAAACACTTATAGCATTGTTGTGACCCAAGTCTTTGACTAGTACTCCGAAGACTAGTGTCTCGAGCAATGGCACTACCCTCATGGCACATAAATAGGCATGATTTTATAGCTTTTCTGTGATCACTTTATCATCAATAACTAAGCTCGGTGATCATTCTACTCACTTTGTGTTTCTTACACATTCTATACATAATCTCTGTGGTAATTATACATTTTTCCCTCATTACCGAATTGATTTTCTTTTTCATATCCCATGCTAACTATTCGAGTTTCAAATCTCCATCTGGACTTACTGATGGTTTTCACATCACCCCTTAGACTAAAGGTAAATCTCCATCTGGACTTACTGATGGTTTTCACATCACCCCTTAGACTAAAGGTCTTATACTTGTGGATCCTTCTCTTTTTGTTGGGATCCAAATAACTTTCCTTATTTTCTGCAATTCTTTGCACTCTAAGTCAATGACGGCTCATCTTCCAACTTACTTCTGAGAAATCTTTCTTATTAGGAAAAACTAAATTATTCACATAACGGAAAGCTAATGTATTCACAACTATCATACATAATCTTAACAATTTAACTCTATTCACACTATCAAACTTGGGGAAACCCCATATTGATAATTCTCAAAGGCTATTCATCTATAGTTTGCTCTCTTATTGCTAGCTGATTGTTTTTCCCACTATCACTGTACTTCGGATTTAACTTAAACTCTTTGGGTTCTAATACACGTTTGGTATTTCAAACTGTCATCCACTCACTAGAGTTAACCTGGCTAAGTGAATCAAATTATAATTTGTACCTCTACTAGCTATGCTGAAAGTGCTAATTCAAGGTATCAACTCAAAACTTACTTAATATTCTTTACTAAACACCTGCTAGCATCACGTTTTCTTGTTCCACTTTGGATAACTAAAGTAAGGTATAAGGTTATTCTAACTTTCCTCTTCATCCGGCCCTGTTCTACGGTCGCATACTATCCTTTTTTTTCTTCTAAACTATGTGCATGGATCACACTAAGGGAGTTCATCTGTCTTAAACAAAATTAGAATATCTAACCCCCAAACTTTCTATATAATACAAAATTATATCATACTATAAATATCCGTGGTAATCACTTAGTCACATAACCTAAGGGGGAACTGCCATATCTTTTATCTTACATCAATAGCTGCTTCTTATAGTAGCTTACTAACGTGGCACTTCTAGTTCTGATTTGAATAAATCTAAACAACTTAAAATCGTTCCCTGAAATTCACTATTGGCTGCTCTTGGTTCTCATTTCATACATCATATCTTTTAGTCATTTGCATGAGTTGTACGAAATCACATCTTTGGTAATAGTAGACGTTTCCGACTCCTAGGTATTTTACCCTTAGGCTCTTTTTTGTCCAAAACTATAGTGACCGATGTTAGGGTCTGACATCTGAACTATCATCATCTTGCATGTGGCTCCATTTGCAAGAATTAAAAGAAATTGTTCTCTGAGGTCCAACACATACGATTGCCATACACAAACTTATCCTTCAGAGTATACCATCATCTGATAAATCACTTCTTGCGCCATCCGGTGAGTCTTGGTCTTAATCCAGACCTAAAATATGTGAATGTCTCACTGTAATCACCGTTACTTACATTTTCTTTTAGCACCCATATGCATCACTATATTACTCACCAGTCCCTAGAATTTCGATACACTGAAAATTGGAGATCTGGTAACTGAATAACTGATAACTAGCATCCTGAATAACCATAAACTTGCTAACTGAAAGATTGTATAACTGTTAACTGAGGTAAACTGATAACCGTAAGACATGATAATTGCTTTTGTACTTTATGATAAGGTTATGCTCAAATCTGTACTACTATCCATTGCATCCCACTTTAACATCCTCTCAAGTCTCATATTTACCAAGATGTACTCCATAATTATACCCCAATGGGCAGTTATCATCTCTAGGACCTTAGGATCTCCTACGCGTCGCTTGGGCATCCAATACATTTGGAATTCGATAGGAAGAGAAGGTTAACTATTGCTCTAAGCTTCATGGCACGGTCTAGAGTTGAAAGAAATGAGACAATTCTAGATGTCTTGGTAGTTAACCATTTATATGAGTGGCCGGCACACACATATAAAGGAAACTCCACTGGACACGACTTCATAGACTCCCTAGGAAACTTGAACCTAGTGCTCTGATACCAAGCTTTGTCACGCCCCGAACCTGGGCCTGGATGTAACACGGCACTCGGTGCCTGACTACATGTGACCGAGCGAACCAACTGGCTGGCTGAATCAACATGTGATATCATAACATACTAAATGCGGAAGATAAACTAACACATGCTGATATACTGAAAGTCTGGATGATATAAATCAAAGTGCGGAAATACTAATACAATTCAGAAACATATTTGCAGCCTCAGGCCCAAGTATACGTATACATAACTACGGCCTCAGGCCCAAAAATGCATAAAGCATAAAGTACGGCCTCAGGCCCAAACATGTATAAAGCATAAACTACGGCCTCAAGACCAAACATGCATAAAGCATAGACTACGGCCTCAGGCCCAAGTATGCATAAAGCATATAAACTACGGCCTCAGACGCAAATACAGGTGTTCAACATTCAGGAACTGAGAATCAAACTGCAATACATGATAGTGAAATACTGAATCACAGAGAGTTACATGATACTGGAATACTGGATCACATTGAGTTACGTAATACTGGAATACTGGATCACACTGAGTTACATAATACTGGAATACTGAATGGAACTAGACTGAAACATGTATTCTTGAACTGATTATGAACACTGAAACTTCAACTGTTTATGGCATACTAAGTAATCTATACTAAGACTCGGGGGCATTAAACCCAAGTCTATATTGAATACGCACTGAGTTCACAACGTTCAGAATGAAAGTGGTGAACGAGTTATGAAGCTAGAGAATATAAGTTCTACAACTATTCCAGGGACTAGGCTTAACTATATTTCTGAGGCAATTGGTAATGTCGTAAAAGAATGTAGTGTAGGGAGAATCGTTAAAATTCCCAAACATAGAGAGTTTGCCTCACATACTTAACTTCCTGCTCTTGAGCGTAATACAATATTCGCCAACCCTTTCAACTTTAATCTATATCAATACAAGTCAAAGGGATCCCAAATTAGCAACAATAGTCATGTTTTGGTCACTTAGGTATTTTATCAAACACTTGGTGGCATAAAGCTTCATAGCCCTTATTAATGGTGTCTCTACACCCAATAACCCGTTCTTTTGCTCCTAGATATATTCTAAAGTCTCAAATGGTTATATTCAACATTATTCTTTATCACCCATAAGGTAATTAACACCCATAACCAATAATAACCAATCAACAACCCAAACCTATCACCGTTCATACTTTTCTATCAAACCCATCAACTCATATCTCATGAAATAGAGTCTATAATCATTAATTCAATGCTAGAATTAATTCGAGGGTGAAGACATTACCTTTTTGAAGTTCAATACCCTTGAATTCGAGTTCTAGGGTTCCTTCTCTCAACAACGATGTCCCAATCGAATATCTAATGATATGGAGGGTTTACCCATGTTAATAAGATATTGGGAAATTGATATTAACTTAGAATCACCATTAAAACTTACCTTGGGTGGTGGAAGGACCCTTGAGGAGTTAGGTTTTTGAGACCTCTCCTTTCTAGAGTAAGTTTTTATGTTTTGGGGATGTGGGGGACGAAATATAGCTTTAAAACGACCCCCCACTAGCGCCCCCACGCACCTGGAGGCCCAACCCACGCTACTGGCCGCACTAAATGGCCAGAACGAAACCCCATTAGCGCGGGCGCGCATATGGCATAGTGTTCTGTAAAACGCGCATAACGTTTTGCATAGATATCCGTTCGGGATCCATAATCTATCGTTGGAAAGCTATTTCAAATGCCTACAAGTTTCATGCTTTGACTTTTCCCAAATGACTTACACATTTTCAATAAACACTGATGGAATACAGACCTTCAGCAAACTTAGTCGATTTTGTCAAATCATATGCACCTCACTTTCCATCTTGATTTTTAAACAACTAATTTTCACCCATAATCATCTCGATGGGACTTCACATGATCAAAATATATCCTTAATACTCCTTTAACTCATTCATACCTAAGCCGAATTTGCGGAGTGTTACACCCGGGGCTTTGGGTTGGAGAACGGGACAGTCTGATTAAGCTTTTCACTTGAGTCTTGAGTTTTACAATGTCTTTTCTAGAGTTGTATACTTGTGTATGAAGTGTGGTCCTAATTCGTTGATCCTCCATCTTTTTTGCTTGTTCCTCAATGTAATCCTAGCAAGCTCTTGAAGTGTGCGTCGTATATCCTCAAGTTGCTCATTCGCCATGCTGGTGAAAGTCTGTATACCTTGCAATTCAAATTTAAGGGGGATAAAAGTTACACTCCAAGCAAAGGCCGTAAGATCTACCCTTATACGGACCACCAACCACATTCAACCAAAAGGGGAGAGTTTCTTCCTACGATGGCATGATTGACTTGCCTTGCTCATCGGTCAACTGACTCCTCATGAACTCTTCTAACGCTTGTTTATATTGATTTTACATTAAAAGTAAAAAATTAGTATATATAAAAGAAATTCTAAGTTTTGAGCTTACATAGGTATCCTTAGTCCGGGATTCGACCCAAACTTCTTTTCTACTCTTGGTTTTTATGTGGGTCTTCTTCCATACTTCATCATGAGTCACTGGTCTCTTAAGAAAAACTTCCTTCAAATAAAATAAAAAGAGTTAATAAAATCAAGTGATGTTAGAAAAAATCAAGGCCAAAATCTTCAAACCAATTTTCTCCTAGCAATCCCCATGGACACTGAACCACAACTATGAAATAAGCTACCTTTCTCAGAATTTCGAGCAACCTTTGCTTGGTGACTCTTCTGTTTAAACTCCTTAGAGTCCCCGTATTTAATAAGCTCTTTCTAGTAATCTTTGTCAACTCAGCCAGGCATCTAGTTTCTTTGCCAAGCATCGGAGAATATGTCAGACAACTGATGATTGACCCTTTTTGCAAAATTGCTTCTAATAATATGATCCTCGGCAAGGATCCATATACACTTTTTTTTGCAAACAAAATGTATAGTTTAGTTGATAAAAAAATGCATTTACCCGTAAAATGGTACAATTGAATTTGTTGCGTGGTTTACAGACTAGCGAACTGATTTGATTTAAAAATAATAAATAGACTAGACTAAAAATAAGACTTAGCGTTAAAATCACAGAAAATAGCAAGACTGGATCCGGGAGCAATGCATTCGAGGACAGTAATAAGAGCAATGTAAGATAGAAAGTAGAGTTATATTATTTAGCTTGAGAATAGAATGTAGCATAAGTTTTGTCCTAGATTTTATGTCTTACAATGTTTGTTGAATCTACTATTTATAGCTATACCTAGGGAAACAAGATCCTAACATCAAGTCCCTCTTAAATAACAATAAGGAGGGTCATTGATGGATATGTAATAGCAGGCCACGAATGCAAATATTCTCTACAACGGCTTCCTATTTAATGCCAGGGAATATTGTTCATTGAATGCTATCCGATGGCAAGAATATGATTCTGTTCACGTTGGTCATGTTCCCTTCGGGTCAGCTCGATTTCACCTGCAACTATTGCTCCTCGTACCGATTATAACGTAATTATTCTCTACCTGTCTTCGGTTCCACGTGTTGCTTATCATTCGGTCATGTGATATAAACTAATTTTACCCTATACAGATAGTCCCCCTACTTTCCGGTGACACATCTTTATGTCATTGGGAAGTTGGTGAAGATTCCTTTCTTGGCGGAAAATCTTTCTAAAACCTTCTGAACAGTCTCTGACACTTGATATGACGCACGTCTCCTCGCATTTAATACCCCGAACACGTGTTGCCCCACGATTTAGCAATATTTTTGCCGGTTCTCGAGGTAATCATGACCACGATTTTTTCCATCTATATGTTTACTTATACTCATCACTTTACCTCTTTCACTTCCAAAATTTTTATAAGCTCACTATCTTCTCTGCACTTAACCTTCTTCTGCTTTCATCTCTTTTCGATTTTCTTCAAAACCTCCATCACCTTCTTACTATTATGGCTTCCTTTACTGAGTCTTTTGAGACCTCTGGTCTTCTCTTCGATGGAGGCCCGGCGAGAAGCAAAGGTAAAGAGGTTGATATCGATACTGATCCTCCCACGATAAGCTCCATCATACCCAAATACTTGAGCACTGTTAATTACTTCCAAGAGAAGTTCCCTTCTGTGAATCCTCGAACTTGGGTTGTTAGCAGGTATCCTTCTTCTATTCGCCCTTCTAATATTCCTACTGTTAAGGAGGATTGTAACTGCCTAGACCTATACATCATTGTCCCTGACCTGGTGGAGCTGGTTACCTTTACCAAGAAAGGTTTTACATATGTCTATACGTACCATTTCACTTTGGGCCCATTTTCTTTGAGCGGGGGACTTGACCCTGTGATCTTGGAGATATGCCACCGGTACCAGGTCATCTTGGCATAAGTAGGCCCTTTTGTGTGGCGAACGGTAGCTTATCTGCATCGGTTGTGTACAGAGACGGGAAAAACCTAACCCTGGCACACATGATGAATCTCTACTCCCCCAAAATCTTCCGTGGGGGAGTAATAAATTTTAGTAAACGTGATAACCACGCCTTACTTACCAGCATGGATGATGATAATGACCATGGATGGATGGAGCGATTTGTCATTATTGGTACCAGGGATATCATCTCGGCCACAACTCCATCTCTTCCCGAATTATGGAGTCGTTCACGTAAGTTTGTAATCTACTTATCTCTTTCTCCATAAAAAGACTGTTCCCTATCATTGCTGACCCTTTTGTTTCCGTTATTTCAACTACTCGATAGACAACACCAAGGGTTGAAGGCCTGGACTAATGGGTTCAGAAGATTCTGGAAATTACTATGCCAGAAACCCGCGGTGGAAGGAGATGGTCCCCAAATACGGATGGAAGACCAAGAACCACGATAAACTGCGTCCTTCTACCTTCCGCCTCTATCTGTACATAAGTAAAATTACTAACTATGTCCTTTTGTTTGATTCAAGACTCTCGTAGGGCTCTGTTACCTGACCCGAAGTCGAGGTTTTGGCCAATCCTGTAGAGGCTGTGAGATTGCTGCAAGATGCTCTTACTTAGAGCAGTGCCATCTGGGTTGCTTCCAGTGGGGGTACTTCCTCTCGAAGTCCCCAGCCAGAGAACAAGTGACCAAAAAGGTGACACTCTTCCTCGGCTAGGGACAAAAATAAGAAAATCAAGAAGGCCACACCTGAGCCGGTCGTGGCCGCAGTGGTCATTGAAGATGATGGGAAAGCAAGATATAAAATGGCTTCTCTTCAAAGGAAACAATGATCTTCATCAATTCAACTTGATGCTCGACCGAGAGAGATTTTAGAACTAACCGATGAAGAGGCCAAAACACTATGAGGCGAGATGGATCTGGTAGATAATTCCAACTCCCGCCGTTTTGTCCCCGTTGCTGTTCCTGCTCCAAGGAGTTCGGGACCCAGGCCTTTTCCTTCTTCGATTAATGAGCAACCGATAATCAACACTGCCATTTTGTAGCTGCTTCTCAACCTACAACACCAACAACTTCACGCCCCTCTACACCAGTTTCTCCTGCGCCACCAGCATCTGCTGCATCTTGTCCGCCAGCCGTAGATGCCTATGAGGAGGGTGCTTCTCCTCCCCTATCTCCTGACCACGGGAATTTGGGGCACAATTGCTCACCCCCTTCTCCAGATCCTTGAGGAGAGAGGATTGTCACTCTCTCGATTTCGAAGGGGTGTCATATGTTGTCCTGACCGATGGAGCTTGCCAACTACCTGAAGCCGCTGGCTTCAGAGAAAGATAAGAAGAAGATACACTCTCTTTCTGGGAAGTGCATGTTGAAAAACACCATACATAATGCGGCAATGGTATCGTACTTGTTCTCTTGTTGCTTATTCTTTGTCTGTTTGTTATAACAGGTTTTCTAACGTTGATATATGTTTTTAGGCCAACTTCCTGGCATCCAAGGGCCTTCAAAGATTGATCCTTGATAAAGAAGGACTTATGTCCGAACGGGATCAGCTGTTGGTCGAAAAGAATTAACTCGCTGTGAGCTTACCGTTGCTGGAGGCAAAGGCTACTGAAGCGGCCGAGCTTGAGGCCCGGTTGCAGCAAAGTGAGCAGGAAGTAATGGCCCACAGCTAAGAAGCCACTCAGCTACATGCACAACTTCAAGATCCTAAGGCTAGGTGGGCTGAGTTTCAAGATATTGCTCTTGCTGCTAACGAGCGCGAGTTTGCCTCCATTGAGCGGGTAAATAACTTGGAGGCAGCCTTGAACTCTATAATCGAAGAGGCTGATGCCGTCGAGGAGAAGTGGGCCCAGATGGAGGTTTAAGAAGATCATGGAGCAAAACTGGGTTCACATATCTACAATCCGTGATCTCGATCTTAGCCTTGGTACCAAAAGATCCGAGCGAGATAGTCTCCATGCCGAGGTGGACAAGCTTAAGTCAGAACTCCCGTTCCAAGAAGATTCTCTTGTATTTGAAATGATGTACTCTATGTATCATATGAGGAGAAACACCTTGAAGGAGGCCAAGGCGGGCATCGTGATATTGATGATGAAATCGCCAAGGCCTGAGCACTGGAATTAACTACTTGAGAATGTCTCCTAGCTAATATTAACACAACTGACTCTTCAATTATCGTATCTGAATATTCAGGAACTGAGAAGGAACTTGAAAAGAATGATGATGAAGGACCATATCTCGTACCGACGGCAGATCAACCCACTTCTCCCGGGGGGGAGGGGAGGGGGGAGGTATAGATGCCTCTCCTCTCCCGAGTTCCGGCGGTGATAATGTTTAGATTTTTCTTTTTTCCTTTTGTTGTTTTCCCTTTGTAATTTTATACTTATGTTTTTTGGCGTGTTGATAAATAAATGAGACTTTTGTTTAAGTATTGCGCTAATTTTATTCTTTTTGCGTCGAATTAGATAAGGCTTTAGGTGTACTTTCGTCCGATAGCTTTTTGTTCCGGGCATAATTTCTTCAAGAACCAACATTTTACTATGAGGGTTTCATAAGAGAGGAACTCTTGTGTTTACGGTGCTCTTGAAGAGGACGTCTTCTATTCATTTCAGCTCAAGCAATTGAAGTTTTCTGTTAAGTTTTAAATGATAAAATTAACTCATCGTTTGGATAAGAAACAAGATAAAAATAAAAGGACTCCATTTACTTCTATCTTCAAAAGTACATAAGCATTCGTTTACCAAAAAAACTGCCAATACATGTGGCTAACTTATTTCTACGAGGCTAGTCGTGCAGTTCCAGGTCCCTATGAGACATTGTTGTTCTCGAGTCTCATAGTCCCGTTTTTCATGGAAATCATGTTGCCGTATCCAATACCATTCCCCCAGTGTTCGAATACAAAGTAGGCGAATTGGAACACCGGAGGTCTTGTTACGTTGTTTAAACACTTGTGAACGGTTAGATAGTTTTTGGTTCGATGGCAAGATTTATTTCCCATTAGGAACTTGCCATCGAGCCAAATAATGTCTAACCATCCCCTAGTGGTTTATGATCTCAATGAATTTTCATTCAAAGGTCTTAACTTTGCTGATGACGTTTCCTTTGCAGTATACTTTCTATTGTTGCCCCGTTAAAAACCTTGCTAGAAAAATCCGATTGGGACAAAAACTGGTAAAAGGGAAAAAGAGTGCAGCACATGCTTTCAGTATATGTAGGATCCATAAGTAATAATACTCTTTGAGGTGAGTCACGTTCCAATTTCCAGGCAATTTGACTCCATCTTGATTCTCCAGCTCATATGATCCTTTACCGGTGACCGCTGAAACCCAGTAGGGGCTTCCCACATCGAACCTAGCTTCCCAGCAGTTGATTTCTCGAGTGTTCTGATTCACTTTCCTCAAACCAAGTCTCCTACTTTAAAGTAGCAGAGAATGGACCTTTGGTTATAGTATCTTTCCATCCTTTACTTCTGAGCCACCATCCTTACATGTGCCAAGTCCCTGCGTTCATCAAGCAGTTCCACCTTTACCAGCAATGCCTCATTATTTGCTTCTTTATTTGTTTGGAAGAACCGTAAGGTTGGTTCTCCTACTTCCACCGGGATCAAAGCTTTTGCGCCATATACGAGAGAGAAAGGTGTCTGTCCCGTGCTTGATTTTGCTATCGTCCACAACGCCCATAGCTCGCCCAGTAACTCTTCGGGCCACTTGCCTTTAGTTGCTTCTAACCTCTTTTTGAGGTTTTGAACGATCACCTTATTGGTCGATTCTGCCTGCCCATTAGCGTTCAAATGGTATGGAGAGGATATATTCCTTTTGATTTTTAGATCTTCAAGAAATTTTGTGACTTTGGAGCCTATGAACTGTGGTCCGTTATCACAGGCAATCTCCTTCGGTATTTCGAACCGGCAAATTATGTTTTCCCATAGGAAGTCGACCACTTCGCACTCACCGATCTTTTGGTAAGAATCTGCTTCAACCCATTTAGTGAAGCAATCAATTAAAGTTAAAAGGAATCTTACCTTTCTGGGACCCGGTGGCAGCAACCCAACTATATCTATCCCCCATTTCATGAATGGCCATGGGGATAGTACCGAATGCAAGAGCTCCGCCGGTTGGTGTACCAATTCTATATGGCGTTGACATTTGTCACATTTCTGAACGAACGCCTTTGCGTCTTGTTCCAACCGGGGCTAGTAGTATCCTGCCCTAATCAGCTTTAGCACCAATGAGTCCGCATCGGAATAGTTCCCGCAAATTCCTTCACGGAGCTCCCTCATCACGTAGTTTGCCTTCGAGGCTCCTAAACATCGGGCCAACGGGTCTTGGAACGATCTCCTATATAATTTTCTGCCCAAGAGGCTGTAACGATCCACTTTGATACGTAGTGCCCAGGACGCCTTCGAGTCTTTAGGCAACTTGCCATGCCTAAGATAAACGATGAACTCATTCCTCCATTCCCAGACCAGGTTGGTTGCATTTACTTCGCAATATTCGTCCACATCCAGTACCAAATGCATAAGCCGAACGATAGTACCAGATTTAGATCCTTTCATTTCCGTGGACGACCATAAATTGGCCAATGCTTATGCTTCTTCATTTTCTTCTCTCGGGATGTTTGTGATCGACCACTCCCTGAATCGTGCAATCAAAGTTCGAAATTTCATCACGTATTGTTGAATGCGTTCCTTCTTCACGTCGAAAATCCCGTACACTTGGTTTACTACCATCTGGGAATCACATTTGATTTCTATGACTTCGGAGCTAGGTCCCCGGCCTAGTTCGAGTCCTGCAACCAAAGTCTCATACTCGGCTTCATTGTTAGTTAATAGAACAATTTTAATAGCATGCATCAAGGTTTCCCTTGAGGGCGTGACTAAGACCAGGGGCGGATGCAGTGTTGTGATAACGGGTTCAATTGAACCAATAACTTTCGACGCGGAGTAAAAATTTATATGTAAAAATTCACTAAAATTACAAAAAAAGTAAATATGAAATCATAACTTTAAAAATATAATGGGTTCAATGCTAAAAACCTTAAAAATTGAACCCATAGGGTTTAAATCCTAGATTTGCCTCTGATTAAGACCACCCTGAGCCTGGACCCTTTCATATTTGAAGCTCCATTCGTGAACAAGGTCCAAACTCCTGATTTCGTTTAAGACACCAGTGCCACTTCTTTAGCAACCAAGGGTAATAAATCGAGACTGAAATCGACCACAAAGTCGGCCAAAACTTGTGATATGACCACAGTCCTAGGGTTTTATTCAATATCAAATCTGCAAATTTCAACTGCCCATTTGGCCAACCGACCTAATAATTCAGGCTTGTGAAGAATATTCCGTAAGCGAAAAGTCGTCACAACGGCTATTGGGTGGCATTGTAAATAAAGCCTAAGCTTTTGAGAGGCCACTACGAGAGCAAAGGCTAGTTTTTTATGGTGCGGATAACGAGTCTCTGCACTTGACAAAATTTTGCTAACGTAATAGATAGGAAATTTCGTACCTTCATACTCCCGAACTAGAACGACACTTATTAATACCTCTGAGACCGCTAAGTATATTAGCAGTTGTTCACCTTCCCCCGGTTTTGATAATGGTGGTGGGCTTGATAGATAATGTTTCAGGTCTTTCAAGGCCTGCTGACATTCCGAAGTCTATTCGAAATTGTTTTTCTTCTTCAATAGAGAAAAGAAGCGATGACATTTTTTCAAGGATCGAGAGATGAACCTGCTTAATGCAGCCAATCTTCTCGCTAGCCTTTGTACTTATTTTACATTTGTCAGCTGATCCGGGATGTCCTAGATGGATTTGATCTTATCGGTTCCTTCTTTGTCAAACAAAGAAACCCAAGAACTTACCAGAGCCAACCCGAACGCATATTTTCCGAGTTGAGCTTCATGTTGTGCTTCCTCAAGATATCGAAGGTTTCTTAGAGGTGCTTTAAATGATCACCTGCATTCATATACTTGACCAACATGTCATCTATATACACTTCTATAGTTTTACCTATTTGCTTCTCAAACATCTTATTTACGAGCTTCTGATAAGTGGCCCCGGCGTTTTTAAGCCTGAAGGTCATCACATTATAACAATATGTGCCAAAGTTCATTATGAACAAAGTTTTTTTATGATCCTCTGGGTTCATATTAATTTGGTTGTACGCGAAATAGGCATCGAGGAAACTCATTAACTCATGCCCAGCCGTTGCATCAATCATTTGATCAATGTTTGGCAGTGAAAATAAGTCTTTAGGGCACGCCTTATTCAAGTCTTTATAATCCGCGCACATTCAAAACTTGTTATTCTTTTTTGAAACTACAACTACATTAGCTAACCATTAGGGATACTTTACCTCCCAGATTAAACCTATGTAAAGTAATCGAGTTACCTCTTACTTAACAAACATGTTTCTGTCCTCGACTATCGGGCATTTCTTTTTCCTTACCGGAGGGATGCTTGGGTCCAGGCTTATCTTATGCACGACCACCTCTATTGGGATACTTGTCATATACGAGTGCGACCATGCAAAACAATCAATTTTAGTTTTAAGGAAATTAATAAATCCTGACATGAGCTCGAGATTGAGTCATGTTCCCAAGTGAAATTTTCTCTACAAAAATTCCTCAAATAATGCTACTTGTTCGAGTTCTTCTGCTGTGGATTTGGTCGTGTCTGTCTCTTCCGGTACCTTAAAATATCTTGGTACCTGGTGGGATTCCGACGGCTCCTCAACCTTATTACCTTCACTTGACAAGGGAGCAGGCATCGGTTCCTGTAATTGCTATTTTTTGGACTCCTTCCCTTTACTGCTGGAAATTGACACTACTTTCAGTTCTTTATTTGTTGGTTGATTTCCTCTTATCTGTTTGATCCTCTCTGAGGTTGGGAATTTCAATAGTTGGTGATATGTTGATGGTACGACCTTCATCTCATGTAACCATGGTCTACCGAGAATTATGTTATAGCCCATGTCACCATCCACCACTTCAAATAAGGTGGTCTTCGTGACCCCTTCGGCGTTCGTGGGCAGTAGGATCTCTCCCCAGGTTGTTACACTCGCCAAGTTGAACCCGACGATGAGCTTTGTTGCCGGAATGATACTTCTAGTTAATTTGGCACGTTCCAGCACTCTCCATTGGATGATGTTGGCCGAGCTTCCTGGGTCAACTAAAACACATTTAGTCTTTAAATCTAAAATGTTAAGAGAGATTACCAGCGCGTCATGATATGGTAGAAGTAGTCCGTCGGCATCTTCCTCCGTGAAGGTGATGTCGTCTTCAGTGACTTCCCGGAGTCTCTTGTTGTAGGTCAATGATACCTTTGTCTTACTGGCCGCCGAGAAGCTTACTTCATTGATTTCATTCCCTCTAAAAATCATATTGATAGTTAATCGAGGAGGGCATCCCCTATCTTCGAGGGTTCTGCATTGTCCCAACTGCGGTCGTAATTGTTCTTGGCTTGATAGCTCAAGAACTCCCTGAGATGGCCATTCTTCAACATCATTTCCACCTTATCGCATAGATGCCAGCAGTCCCCAGTTCTTTGGTCGTAAGTCCCATGATATTCGCACCATAAGTTGGGATCTCTCTGGCTAGGATCAGATCTGATTGGCTTTGAAAATCGTGCTTCTTTGATATTCCTCATCATCGGTACCAACTCCACTATGTTGATGTTGAAATTTTAATTTGAGAAGTTGGGATAAGTGGAATCCCGAGCCCCTGGTATCTTTTTGTTTTTTGTAACAATCTATTTTTCCGGCCACTATCACTTCTTCTTTCGGAAGCAAACCTATCCGAGGGTCGGAACACTTTACTGTCCCATCTTTCGTCTCTCTCGTAAGGCAAGAAATAGCCTTTAGAAAATTGCGGGTCTGCATCAAAATCATCTTTAAACTTATCCCGATTCTTGTCTCGGTCCCGTCCCTTGGTTGATGTCGGGAACTCGAGCTGATCATCTTCTATCCTTATCTTCGATTCATAGCGATTATGGACATCTGCCCTTGTGGTTGCTTGGAACTCGAGCAGGCTTTCCTTCGATTTTTGGGCAGCGTCGGAGCTCCTCGGGTTCAAACTTTTAGTGAATGCCTTTGCTGCCCACTCGTCTAGTACGGCCGGTAGCAACATCCTGTCTTTCTTAAATCTAATAGCGAACTCCCACAAGAACTCGGACTCACCCTATGCGATCCTTAATATGTCTGCCTTCCTGGCTTGGACCTTTCTAGCCCCAGCATGAGCCTTAATGAATGAATCTGCAAGCATTTCAAAGGAGTCAATTGAATGCTCGAGTAAAAGCAATACCATGTCGAGGCACCCTTCGTGAGGGTTTCTCCAAACTTTTTCAACAGAACCGATTTGATCTCATGTTGAGCCAAATCGTTCTCTTTCACACCCATTGTGTAAGTCGTGATGTGCTCCTAAGGGTAAGAGGTCGCATCGTATTTTGGTATATCCGGAATCTTGAACCTCTTCCGGATTAATTCCGGTGCTGCACTCAGTTTGAATGGTAACTGAGTGTATTTTTTGGAATCTTGGCACTTCAAAACTGGTGGTGCACCCGGAATCTGATCCATTCGGGTGTGAACCTCCTTCGCATTCTGATCCATCAACTCATTCATCTCCCTCATGAATCTCATGTGTTCGATTTTGAAGGGATCATTACCGTTGTCGTTATCGGATCCGCTGCCGGTTCCCCCAACTCCATCGAAACCGATCTCTCCCCTCGGGGTGTTGTTATCAACTCTTGAGCCGTCTGATTTGCAGGAATGCTGGGTGGAGCCAGGCTTATTCTATTTGCATTTTTGGAAGTGCTCGACAATGCTTGCTTCAATTCCATCACAACTTGGTCCTGCCTTAAGAGATGACCCATGATGGCCTTTTGTTTCTCTCTCAAGATCCTTACTGTTTGCACAATGTGTTCATCTTTCGCGTCATCGAGAGTTGGCTTGCATACATGTCGGGGGTACTGTCCTCCACGGACGGGGGTTGCCTCATCCCCATCGTTGCGGGTGTCACTGATTAAATCCTCATGTTGAGGTAGGTCCTCATTTCCCTCAACGTTGTGTGCGATATTGACATTGTTAGCTGCCATTTTCGATTTTTTGATAAGAAACAAAGAATCAAACAAGTCAGTAATAAATGCAAGGGTCAACTTAATTATGCAGCTGTCTAAGCCCCATGGTGGGCGCCAAACTGTTTACTCATAAAATGATACGGTTGAATTTGTTACTTGGTTTATAGACAAGCAAACTGACTTGATCAAAATAATAATAAATAGACTAGATTAAACATATGACTTAGCGTTAAAATCACGGGAAATAGCAGGACTGACTCTGAAAGCAATGCCTTCGAGGACATAAATAAGAGCAATGTTAGACAGAAAGTAGAGTCATATTATTCAGCTTGAGAATAGAATGTAGCATAATTTTTGCCCTATATTTCTTGTCTTACAATGACTGTTAAACTAGAAAAACAAGATCCTAGGATCAAATCCCTCTTAAATGACAATAACACCATTGATGGATATGTAACGACAGGCCATAAATGCAATTATTCTTTGCAATGGCTGCTTATTTAATGCCAGGGAATATTCTTCATTGAATTCTATCTGATGGCAAGCATTTGATTCTGTTCATATTGATCATGTTCCCTTCGGGGTCAGCCAGATGTCGCCTGCAGTTATTGCTCCCGGTACCGGTTACTACGCAATTTATTCTCTACCTGGCTTCGCTTCCATGTGCCAGACTATCATTTGGTCATGTGATATAAATCAATTTTTCCCTATACAAAAAGTGCGATAAATATATAGTTTTCTGCAAACAAGGTATTCATACCATAAACTCATCAAGAATCACTTGCTTTAGATGATATGGAATGTAACTCTAAGATGTGTAGACACCATTTTAAAGTGACTAAATGACATTTGAATCGCATTTGCAACCAGTCTAGAATGATAAAACCTACAAGACAACGATTACAATATTAAAAATATTTATTCAATAATTAGAAGATAAAAGAATAATTAAAATATACAAACAGATTAATCTTACCCAGACTCTTCAGTAGCTATGTGATCCTTTAAAGGGACCAAGTAAGCTTAATTTTTATTATATTTTAAGTTTTTTTATCTTCTAATGATTGAATAAATAATTTTTAATTCGTTGTCTTGCGGGTTTTATCCTTCTAGACCGGCTGCAAATGCGATTTCAAATGCCATTTGGTCACTTTATGATGTGTCTATCTGCGGCAGGCAATTCTTAATGAGCTTATGGTACGTATACCTTGTTTGTGGAGAACTATATATTATCACACTTTAATTTTTATCAACTAATTCTATTCATTTTATTTGCAGAAAAAGTATACATATAGCCCTACGGAGGATCATGTTATCAGAAGCAATTTTGTGAAGAAGACCGGTCAACGGCAGTATTGTCAAAAGGAAAAACCGGTCCAAGCTTATTGGGGCTTTAAGCATAATTGAAGTGTGGACTTTATTTTAAAAAGCGCAATAAAGAAAAAAAAAAGTTTATATGTAATGCAAGAAAAAAGTGACAATTCGTTCATAATGATTTCCTCAATAATTAATATATTTTTTACTAATCATATTTGTTGTTTTGATTGCTTCATTCAAGTAAGAACTTAGAGGCAATGAGGCGCACGCCTTAGTGTCTTGCTTACTGAAACGCAACCTAAGTGTCGTGAAGCGCATACCCTGAGCTTTCTTGAGCTTCAGGGCTTAAGCGCACCTTAAATGAGACTTTGACAATACCAGCCATCAGTTGTCAGACATGTTCTCGGATGCTCGACAAAATGACCAAAGGCCTGGCTGGATTTGGAAAGATTACTGGAAGGAGCTTATTTGGTACTAGGACTCTAAGGATTTTAAACGAAAGATCCGCCAGCCAAAGGCCGCTTGAAATTATAGTGGTGGCTCGTTGCATATTTGTGGTTCAGTGTCCATCGGGACTGCTATGAGAAAATTTGTTTAAAGACCTTAATCTCTTTATTCATTTGTAAGAAGCTTCTCTCAAGAGACCAGTGACTCGTGATGAGATGCGGAAGAAGACACACATAAAAACCAAGAGTAGAAAAGAAGTTTAGGTCGCGCCACAAACTAAGATACGTATGTAACCTTACAATTTTTTTATACTGTTTGTTTATATACTAAATTTCACTTTAAATATAAAATCGGTATGAACAAGCATCAAAAGAGATCATGAGGAGTCAGCTGACCGATGAACATGGCAATCCAATGATACCCTTGGAGGAAGAAATTCCCCCCTTTTCGCTTACAGCCTTTTCTCCGAGCATAACTTTTATTGCCTCAAATATGGATTGCAAAGTATAGGGACTTCCACCATCGTTACCCAAATGAGCAGCTTGAGGAAATGCGGCAGATGCTTCAAGAACTTACGAGGAATTTTGCCGAGGAAGATACAAAAATGATGGAGGATCAGCGGGTTAGGACCACACTTGAGTCACATGTGTACAACTCTAAAAAGGTTATCGAACAACTCAAGGCTCAAGTGAATAACTTAATCGGATAGCCCCGTTCTTCGGCACAATGCCCTGTGCATGCAAAGACGTATCCAGAATTTAAATTTATGGGTTCAAACTTTAAAATTTTTAGTATTGGACCCATCATATTTATAAAGTTATAGGTTTATAACTACTATTTATTATAATTTTATCGAATTTTTATACATAAATTTATGCTCCATATCGAAAGTTAAGGGTTTAATTGAGCCCCTATGTATAGTTGTATATCCGCCACTACGTGCGTGGTGATGGAGAGAAAGAGGAAGAGTTTTAGGTACCAATGATCGTTTTAGTTGGATGTTGAATTTGAATGTTAGATGCTTGTTTTAATTTGAAGTTTGGTTAGATTCATTTCATGTGTTTTAGTTGGATGTTGAATTTTAAATATTGCATGCTTGTTTTGAATGCTTTTGAAGTTTGATTGGATTTTGTTTATGTTTGATTTGATAATTTTGAAGTTTGGATTAATTTGAAGTTCTAGTGTTGTTGAACTAGTACATTTTGTGGTTGGATTGTTGTATCTATTAGGCAACTACCGAATTTTCTATTTGATAGGTGATATACAGCTAAAAATAGGTATTGCCTGTAAAAAATATACCAAACACCGAGGGGCTTACCTACAAATTTTCTCGGAAAGATCAATCTATTTTCAACCAGATTTGCATTTTACCATTACAATCTGTCGGTAACTTCAAAGGGTTATTTTATATTTTATTTTGCATACTAAAGAACGTCTCTCGATATATAGAAAAGTTCAATAAAATATTTAAATTTTCCGAGAGTTCCCATCGGTAATATTAAATGATTATTTTTAATACGTTTACTTGATCGACGAAAATCTCCCGGTATAAATATTATTAGTATTATATTGTTTAATAATATACACAAAGAGAACCCGTCGGTATATAAAATCTTCTGAGCGTATTGTGTCAGATATCTAAAGGATGGCGGTCCATTGTTAGTCATCGAGAGAATATTTTTGTTGCTTTTAACTAGGAGCAATTTATCAACAGAGCATGTACCAACGATCTCCTGTTGGTTAAGCCGTGTTACCAAGGGACGTCCCTTGGTAATCCACATCGGTAAAAGAGGGAGTTTTAGTAGTGGATCAGAAGTCTACAACGCGCGGGGAATTCATCTCTTGTTTACTGTGTTACTGCATTTTAAATTCTCTTCATTCTTGTATTTGGCACTTCTAGATAGAGTATTTTGGCTTTTTATGTTTCCTATTGCTAAATTATTACAACAGGATATTTAACCTTCAATTTCGTAAGACGAGTTGATATAGTTGTTGCGATGTGAAGCAAATGAAGTGATATTGGCTTACATGCTTGTAATCCTTGCTTTTACAACCTTCTGATGTTGATTAATGCTTCAAAGTAACAGCTTATTTAGTTCCTAGTTTTTAGCATCTGTAAATTTAGTACTTGTTCAGTTAATTAGCATGATAATTTAGTTTGATGATAATGGTAGAAGTAGTGGGAGCATTTTATACACTTTGTTTATTAGTTGCTTATTTTAGCTTAAGTAAGTTGGTTGTAAGCCTATTTAAAAGGCCTCTACTGTAGCTTTTCTTATGCAATTTGACAGACTTCAAAATACTCTCTCTCAACTTTGCTTCTTTGTGTTTAATTTCCAACAATATTTTTGGCATCAGATCCAGGTTCATTGAGAGGCAACAATAATCAAATAAAAAGTTGGGGTGAAGCCTAAGAGAAAAAAAGTAAGGAGCACAAAATTTAGAGGAAGCTATGGCAAGCAACGATACAAATTCTTCATCTCAGCCCCTGATTCCAATATTTAAAGGGGAAAAATATCATCTTTGGAGTCTCAAAATAAAGACAATATTCACGTCCCAGGAGCTATGGGATTTGGTGGAGAACGGGTATGTTGAGCCAAATTCGACACCGGCTCAACCCGACCAACAGCTACTGAGACTCGCAAGAAAGATGCAAGGGCACTATTTTTCATCCATATGGCACTGGATGATGAAATTTCTCCCGAATTGCAACAGAAACAACCTCCAATCAAGCATGGGAGATTCTAAAGCAAGAATATGGGTGACAAGAAGGTAATTACTATGCAACTTTAGCCATGAAAGACAAAGAGTCTGTGCAGGAATTTATGTCTAGAGTTTCTGGAATTGTTAATCATATGAAAACATATGGTGAAAGTGTTAACAATGAAAGTGTTGTAAGTAAAGAGTTGAGAAGTTTAACAAAAAGCTTTGACCATGTCGTTGATGCAATAGAAGAATCTAAGGACCTATCTACTTACAGTTTTGATGAACTAATGAGTTCATTGTTAGCCCATAAAGTTCGGATCAGTAGGTCCTATGAAAAGGTGGACGAGAAAGCTTTTCAGGTGGAGGGGTAGCCTCTTTACAAGGTAAAATCAGTAATTTCTGGTGGCCAAGGCAGAGGAAGAGGTGGCTATCATGGTCTAGGTCGTGGAAAAGACAGAGGAAGAGGTCAATTTGGCAATTAACGTCAAAACAAAAATAACATTCAATGTCGATATCGCAAGAAGTTGGGCCACATAGAAGCTAATTGTTGGACCAAGCAGAGGGATGAAGAAAATCAAGCAAATTTCACAGAGCAAAAGCAAGTAAATTTCATAGAGGAAGTTGAAGAGGGGAGTAAGTTATTCATGACCCAATCTCCTATCAATCATGGCCTTAATGGAGTGTAGTTCATGGACAGTGGTGCATCAAACCATTTGTCTGGAATGAGGTCACTGTTTAAAAAACTTGATGAGTCCCAAAAAGGTGAAGTCCGACTTGGAGACAATAAGCCGATGAAGGATGAAGGGAAAGATATAATTTCCATAAAAATTATGGTAATGTAAAGCTTCTACATGATGTGCAATATGTTCCTAATTTAGCCCATAATCTGTTAAGTGTTGGCCAATTGATGAGTGGTGGTTACTCTCTTCTATTTGATGATGATTGTTGCACTGTTTATGATAAGAACTCAAGGCAAAATATTATCAATATTTCTATGACACAAAATAAACTGTTTCCTTTAGATATATCTGGTGTAAAAAATTACGGTTTAGTTGCTAAAACTAGAGGCGCTAATTTATGGAATTTATGGTATGGCCATCTGAATGTTAAAGGGCTGAAATTGTTGAGCCAAAAAAATATGGTTGTTGGTGTTGCCTAAAATTGATGGTCTTGATTTTTGTGAAGGGTGTGTCTGCGGTAAGCAAAGTAGAAACTCATTTCCTATAAACAAGGTTTGGAGGGCTTCCAGTTGTCTTGAATTGGTGCACGCTGCTGTTTGTGGTCCAATGAGTATTCAATCCTTAGGTGGAAGTCGATATTTTTTGTTTTTCACTGATGATTATAGTCGAGTGAGTTGGGTTTATTTGTTGAAATTCAAATCTGAAACTTTTGAGAATTTCAGGAAATTCAAGGCGTTTGTATAGAAGCAAAGTGGGTGTTCTATAAAGGCTCTTCGTTCAGATAGAGGTGGTGAATTTTTATCTAAAGAATTTGATAATTTTTGTGAGAAAAACAGTATTTACAGGGAATTGACTGAACCACACACACCAGAGAAAAATGGAGTGGTCGAGCGAAAAAATCGAACGGTGGTGGAAATGGCCCGAAGCATGATGAAAGAAACAGAACTTCTAAAGAAGTTTTGGGCAGAAGCAGTAGCAACATCAGTGTATCTTCTCAATATCTCACCGACGAAGGCAGTCATGAATCGAACCCCATATAAAGATTGGAAGGGTGCAGGAAGCCACGGGTAAGCCATCTAAAAGTTTTTGGTTGTTTAGCTTATGCCTTGGATACTTCTCCATCTCATCGCGAACTTGATGTGAAATAAGAAAAATGCATTTTGTGGGTTATAGTCCTCAATCCAAAGCATATAAGCTGTATAACCCGATGACTGGCAAAGTTATTATAAGCAGGGATGTTAGGCTCAACGAGGCAGAAATTTGGGCTTGGAATGTTAGCAATACTACAACACCTGCAAATTATGTAGTTCTTGAAAATGCACATGAAATACTTGTAGCTGAACCTTCAGCACCAGTAACGTCTGAAACACTTGGAGAGTCTTCAGAAGAGCCAATTCCAGCAGATCCAATTCCTCCAAGAAGATCAACCAGGGACAAAAGACCAAATCCCAGATATTCTAATGACATTTATACTTGTCAATTTGCTTTTATTGTTTCAGATCCTATACAATATGGAGAAGCAGCTGAAAAAGCAGAGTGGCAACAGTCAATGGTGGAAGAGATGAATGTTGTCGAAAAGAATAAAACGTGGGAGTTGGTCAACTTACCAAAGGGAAAGAATCTTATTGGCCTGAAATGAGTGTTCGCACGAAGTACCATGCTGATGGAACTATTCAGAAGCACAAAGCTCGGCTAGTTGCAAAAGGATATGCACACCAGCAAGGAGTTGATTTTGATGAAACATTCTCTCCCGTAGCGCGCTTTGAAATGGTAAGAACTCTCTTAGCTCTTGCTGCTCAACTCTCTTGGCCAGTTTACCAATTTGATGTCAAGTCTACCTTCTTAAATGGAGAATTAGAAGAAGAAGTTTATGTTGCTCAACCTGAAAGTTTTATTGTAACTGGATATGAAACTAAGTGTGCAGGTTGAAAAAATCTTTATATGGCCTAAAGCAAGCGCTGTGAGCATGGTATAGCAATATCGACTCTTATTTCAGGGAGAATGGATTTGAAAGAAGCAAAAATGATCCAACTCTCTATGTAAAGAAGCGAGGTAAAACTGATTTCTTGGTGGTGTGACTTTATGTAGATGATTTATATGGGCTCTTGTGAATCACTTATTGCTAACTCTAAGTCTTTCATGATGAAAAAGTTTGAAATGACAGACTTGGGGTTGTTGCACTATTTCTTGGTCTTGAGATTAAACAAAGTTTAGATGGAATTTTTGTCTCGCAAAGAAAATATGCAACTGATCTTCTTAAGAGATTCAATAAGTTGGGTTGTAAGATAGCTTCTACACATATGAATGTGAATGAGAAGCTCATATCAAATGATGGTACAGGTTTGACGGATGCTCGATGCTTTAGAAACATAGTTGGTGGTCTATTTTATTTATCGCACACATGACCTGACATGGCATTTTCTGTTTGTGTGGTTTCCAGATTCATGCATAACCCAACAAAGCATCATTTTGGGGCAGTAAGGCGGATTTTTTACAATATGTTGTCGGAACTGTTGATTTTGGAATTTGGTACTCTAATGTGTCAGATTTTAAATTGTTTGGTTTCAAGATAGTGATTGGGCAGGTTGTCAGGATGATAGAAAAAGTACCTCTGCATATGCATTCTCTCTTGGTTCAGGTGTTATATCTTGGAGCTCAATGAAGCAAGAAATTGTGACCTTGTCATCTTCTGAAGAAGAATATGTTGCTGCTACTGCATCAGCTTGTCAAGCGGTTTGGCTAAAGAGGTTACTTGCTTTCAAGAGCAAGCTACAACAACTGAAATTTTGTGTGACAATAAAGCTGCTATTATGATGACAAAGAATCCGGCATTTCACAGCAGAACAAAGCATATCGACATTCAGTACCATTTTAATCCGAAATTTGGTAGCAACTGGAAGTATTCTGCTGAAGAATTGCAGCACAAATGAACAAGTTGCTGATATTCTAACCAAAGCACTTCCGTTGGCAAGTATGAGTATTTCGGATCACAAATGGGAGTGACAAGCTTTGAAGCAAGGGGGTGTGTTGATTAATGCTTCAAAGTGACAACTTATTTAGTTCCTAGTTTTTAACATCTGTAAAGTTTGTACTTGTTCAGTTAATTAGCATGATCATTTAGTTGGATGATAATGGTAGAAGTAGTGGGAGCATTTTATCCACTTTGTTTAAAAGTTGCTTATTTTTAGCTTAAGTCATTTGGTTGTAAGCCTATTTAAAAGGCCTCTACTGTATCTTTTCTTATGCAATTTGACAGACTTCAAAATACTCTCTCTCTCAACTTTGCTTCTTTTTGTTTAATTCCCAACAATATTTTTGGCATCAGATCCAGGTTCATTGAGAGGCATCCATAATCAAATAAAAAGTTTGAGGTGAAGCCTAAGAGAAAAAAAGTAAGGAACACAAAATTTAGAGGAAGTTATGGCAAGCAACGATACAAGTTCTTCATGTCAGCCCCTGATTCCAATATTTTAAGGGGAAAAATATCTTCTTTGGAGTCTCAAATTAAAGATAATATTCAAGTCCCAGGAGCTATGGGATATGGTGGAGAACGGGTATGTTGAGCCAAATCCGGCACCAGCTCAACCCGACCAACAACTACGGGAGACTTGCAAGAAAGATGCAAGGGAAATATTTTTCATCTAATCGGCACTGGATGATGAAATTTTCCCCCAAATTGCAACAGAAACAACTTCCAATCAAGCATGGGAGACTCTAAAGCAAGAATATTTGGGCGACAAGAAGGTAATTACTATGAAATTACAAACACTTAGTCGTGAATTTGAAACTTTAGCCATGAAAGACAAAGAGTTTGTGCAGGAATTTATATCTAGAGTTTCTGGAATTGTTAATCATATGAAAACATATGGTGAAAGTGTTAACAATGAAACTATCATGAGTAAAGTGTTGAGAAGTTTAATAAAAAGCTTTGACCATATCGTTGATGCAATAGAAGAATCTAAGGACCTATCTGCTTACACTTTTGATGAACTAATGAGTTCATTGTTAGCCCATGAAGTTCGGATCAGTAGGTCCTATGAAAAGGTGGACGAGAATGCTTTTCAGGTGAAGGGGGAGCCTCTTTACAAGGTAAAATCAGAATTTTTTGGTGGCCAAGGCAGAGGAAGAGGTGGCTATCATGGTGTAGGTCGTGGAAAAGATAGAGGAAGAGGTCAATTTGGCGATTAACGTCAAAATAAAAATAACATTCAATGTTGATAGTGCAAGAAGTTGGGCCACATAGAAGCTAATTATTGGACCAAGTAGAGGGATGAAGAAAAGCAGCAGATTTCACATAGCAAAAGCAAGTAAATTTCATAGAGGAAGTTGAAGAGGGAAGTAAGTTATTCATGACCCAATCTCCTATCAATCATGGCCTTAATGGAGTGTAGTTCATAGACAGTGGTGCATCAAACCATTTGTCTGGAATGAGGTCACTGTTTAAAAAACTTGATGAGTCCCAAAAAGGTGAAGTCCGACTTGGAGACAACAAGCCGATGAAGGTTGAAGGGAAAGGTATAATTTCCATCAAAACCAAAGATGGTAATGTAAAGCTTCTACATGATGTGCAATATGTTCCTAATTTAGCCCATAATCTGTTAAGTGTTGGCCAATTGATGAGTGGTGGTTACTCTCTTCTGTTTGATGATGATTGTTGCACTGTTTATGATAAGAACTCAAGGCAATATATTATCAATATTTCTATGACACAAAATAAACTGTTTCCTTTAGGTATATCTGGTGTGAAAAATTGCGCTTTAGTTGCTAAAACTAGTGGCGCTAATTTATGGCATTTACGGTATGGCCATCTGAATGTTAAAGGGATGAAATTGTTGAGCCAAAAAAATATAGTTGTTGGGTTGCCTAAAATTGATGGTCTTGATTTTTGTGAAGGGTGTGTCTGCGGTAAGCAAAGTAGAAACTCATTTCCTATAAACAAGGCTTGGACGGCTTCCAGTAGTCTTGAATTGGTGCACACTCATGTTTGTGGTCCAATGAGTATTGAATCCTTAGGTGGAAGTCGATATTTTTTGTTGTTCACTGATGATTATAGTCGAATGAGTTGGGTAAATTTCTTGAAATTCAAATCTGAAAACATTTGAGAATTTCAGGAAATTCAAGGCGTCTGTAGAGAAGCAAAGTGGGTGTTCTATAAACAGTAGCAAAGAAGTTTTAGGCAGAAGCAGTAGCAACATCAGTGTATCTTCTCAATATTGCACCGACAAAGGCAGTCATGAATCGAACCCCATATAAAGATTGGAAGGGGTAGGAAGCCACGGGTAAGCCATCTAAAAGTTTTTGCTTGTTTAGCTTATGCTTTGGATACTTCTCCATCTTGTCGCAAACTTGATGTGTCCTCAATCCAAAGCATATAAGCTGTATAACCCGATGAGCGGCAAAGTTATTATAAGCAGGGATGTTAGGCTCAACGAGGCAGAAATTTGGGCTTGGAATGTTAGCAATACTACAACACCTGCAAATTCTGTAGTTCTTGAAAATGCACCTGAAATACTTGTAGCTGAACCTTCAGCACCAGTAATGTCTGAAACACTTGGAGAGTCTTCAGAGGAGCCAATTCCAGCAGATCCAATTCCTCTAAGAAGATCAACCAGGGACAAAAGACCAAATCGCAAATATTCTAATGACATTTATACTTGTCAATTTGCTTTTATTTTTTCAGATCCTATACACTATGGAGAAGCAACTGAAAAAGAAGAGTGGCAACAGTCAATGGTGGAAGAGATGAATGTTGTCGAAAAGAATAAAACGTGGGAGTTGGTCAACTTACCAAAGGGAAAGAATCTTATTGGCCTGAAATGAGTGTTCGCACGAAGTACCATGCTGATGGAACTATTCAGAAGCACAAAGCTCGGCTAGTTGCAAAAGGATATGCACACCAGCAAGGAGTTGATTTTGATGAAACATTCTCTCCCGTAGCGCGCTTTGAAATGGTAAGAACTCTCTTAGCTCTTGCTGCTCAACTCTCTTGGCCAGTTTACCAATTTGATGTCAAGTCTACCTTCTTAAATGGAGAATTATAAGAAGAAGTTTATGTTGCTCAACCTGAAAGTTTTATTGTAACTGGACATGAAAGTAAAGTGTGCAGGTTGAAAAAAGCTTTATATGGCCTAAAGCAAGCGCTGTGAGCATGGTATAGCAATATCGACTCTTATTTCCAGGAGAATGGATTTGAAAGAAGCAAAAATGATCCTACTCTCTATGTAAAGAAGCAAGGTAAAACTGATTTCTTGGTGGTGTGACTTTATGTAGATGATGATTTATATGGGCTCTTGTGAATCACTTATTGCTAACTTTAAGTCTTTCATGATGAAAAGTTTGAAATGACAGACTTGGGGTTGTTGCACTATTTCTTGGTCTTGAGATTAAACAAAGTTTAGATGGAATTTTTGTCTCGCAAAGAAAATATGCAACTGATCTTCTTAAGAGATTCAATAAGTTGGGTTGTAAGATAGCTTCTACACATATGAATGTGAATGAGAAGCTCATATCAAATGATGGTACAGGTTTGACGGATGCTCGATGCTTTAGAAACATAGTTGGTGGTCTATTTTATTTATCGCACCCATAACCTCACATGGCATTTTCTGTTTGTGTGGTTTCCAGATTCATGCATAACCCAACAAAGCATCATTTTGGGGCAGTAAGGCGGATTTTTTACAATATGTTGTCGGAACTGTTGATTTTGGAATTTGGTACTCTAATGTGTCAGATTTTAAATTGTTTGGTTTCAAGATAGTGATTGGGCAGGTTGTCAGGATGATAGAAAAAGTACCTCTGCGTATGCATTCTCTCTTGGTTCAGGTGTTATATCTTGGAGCTCAATGAAGCAAGAAATTGTGACCTTGTCATCATCTGAAGAAGAATATGTTGTTGCTACTGCATCAGCTTGTCAAGCGGTTTGGCTAAAGAGGTTACTTGCTGATCTATTTCAAGAGCAAGCNCAAGTTGCTGATATCTAACCAAAGCACTTCCGTTGGCAAGTATGAGTATTTCAGATCACAAATGGGAGTGACAAGCTTTGAAGCAAGGGGGTGTGTTGATTAATGCTTCAAAGTGACAACTTATTTAGTTCCTAGTTTTTAACATATGAAATTTAGTACTTGTTCAGTTAATTAGCATGATCATTTAGTTGGATGATAATGGTAGAAGTAGTGGGAGCATTTTATCCACTTTGTTTATTAGTTGCTTATTTTTAGCTTAAGTCAGTTGGTTGTAAGCCTATTTAAAAGGCCTCTACTGTAACTTTTCTTATGCAATTTGACAGACTTCAAAATACTCTCTCTCAACGTAGCTTCTTTGTGAGTAATTCCCAACATCCGATTATTTCTCACACCTTGTGGCATTGGTTGCCCTTCCTGCAAGTTATTCTGACATTGATAGGTTTACTGGACCTTGAACATGGATTTGATAGCGTTTATTACAATATATGCAAGGTGAAAGGGATGTAAAATAATAACAATACAGTCAAATCTCTTTATAACAGTTTCGTTTATTTCAGATTTTTTTGATTGTTACAGCGAAGTGCTATTATAAACATATACTATTATAACATAACATGTAAATTGGTTCCAAAAGAAATTTGACTTTTATAGTGAATAATTGTTATAGTGATAGCTGTTATATAAAGAGGCCTGTACATATATGTGAAGTTACTGAATTGCTTTTACTCAATCTTCAATTACTGTAAACGTAAAAGTATAGTAAGCAAAACCAGTGAGGCCAGCAGCCACAACAACCGCAGCTGCAACACCCAAAACCACCTTTGTGAACTTGTTCAATCTTGAATTCTTTGATGCTTTAGTTGATCCTTTTTCTTCATCAGCTGGGGGTGATTTAGTAATTTTCTTTGGCAATGTAATCTTAAGAACACCTTTCTCGAACTCTGCCTGGATTTCATCAGTTTCATAGTCCTTCCATACTGGAAATTCCCTGAAAAATCGCAATCTTTTTTTATTGACTTGTCGATCTCCAGAAACCTTCAAGCCTCCAAAACTGCTTATTTGTACCTTCAACCCTTCTTTATCCTTGAATTCTTCCATGCAAAGAAAAGAATCAATAAATAGCTTAAAAATCCCGCTGTTTATCATTATTCAACTTTTTAGGCTGGTTAAAATGTCACGGATATTTCAGCTTTTACATTTTGAAAAAAAGCAAACATAGTTTATAAGTATAAATCATGTTATGCTTTGATTTATAAGTATAAATCATGTTATGTATGCTGAAAGCTGGAAAACTTCGAGACGTGAATCAAAAAATGAGTTGGATAGATTATCAAATATCTATCCTAATTTATGTGGCACTATTCAGATTTCGAGAGTCAAATAATTTATGCTTTGATTGTAGTTTTTCATGTCTTTTAAATATTTTAAATTGTTAATTATTGTGACTTACAGTATTTCTTATGTAATTTTCAAATATATAAAGTTTATTTTTAAAAAAAAAAAATTTATGTCAAAATTATTCATGGCCAAAATTAAAAAATTAGACTCTTGAAATTTGAACGGTGTCACATATTGGGATGGATGGAGTAATTCTTAAGTAAAGAATGACTTATGTACGCCATTTTACATTGAGAATATTGAATGTTGATAAATGTTTTTGCTGTACGTAGTATTTCTTTGTTGAAAGAAACCTGGATTACCTTCTATATAATGCTGTTATTGGTAATGTAGAATGTGAAAAATTATATTACTCCTTCCGTCCTTTTTAGTTGGTCATGGTTACTCAAAGTAATTGATCCATAATATTTGTTATTTTAGAAAATCAAGATAGAGCTAATTATTTTTTTTCACCTTGTGTTCTTACGCTAATAAATGTATAGAGAGATTAATATAGTGAAAGAAAGAGTAGTATCAAAGAATAATTCTGTTAATTAATATATTCTTAAGGAGCGTGTAGAATACAAACATGACGAGTAAAAAGATTGGAGGGAGCATTCCTTACCAGCTGGGAGATGAACTAAGAGAACGTCATGTCTTTGTTCACGTAGCCACTCGTACGATGGTTCAAAACGGTCTTCAGATGCTCCTACTTTGGCTTCCATTAATTAATTAATGGGAATATTACTCGCTCTCTTGAATTTTAAGTGAATTCTTTCAGATTAAGAGCTGCAAGATGTTTCTCTATATATAGGAGAATATCAAAGAATATCAACTAATTTAGAGCTCTCTTATGGGAAGAGAAAGATTCCTTTTTGGTCATAGAGGTTGTTGTTTCAAGTTGCTTTCTGGTTAACTACCTTTTGAGAGCACATGGTGAAGTCCATTGTGTAGGGCAATGAGAAATTCCATGTTTGCTTCATATGCTAGCTAGTCAGTTGGGTGTTTAATAAATCAGGTAGAAGTAGTGAGACAAAATGTGATGCAACGACATGGGTTAATACGTATATACCCATAGAATGGGGAAAAAAAAAAACTTCGACATAAGATACAACATTATGCATATATAGCTACGAAAATCTTAGTTATTGATTTTAAAAATCGTGGCTAGTATCTAACAATAGCGACAAAAATTTAAATTCCATGGTTATTTACAAATTTATAAAACTTCTTAGCGACAAAAATTAAATTGGCAAAGGCAATTCCTCATTTCTTTTTTAATTGCTAACAATCGTAGCAATAATTACCTGAATAGTTGCAAATTTATTACTACAATAAAATTTCGTAGAAAAATAATTTTTTGCCACATGATAAAAGTTACTCTAGCAATAATAATCTTATAGCCATAATAAATTATATGAAGCAAAAAGTAGTAGCTAAATACGTATTTTTTCTTCAAGTTATCAAAAACTAGTGACAATAGTTAAATGATATAGCCATGAAGTTATTGCTATAACAAAATTTCATAGCTAATATTATTTTTAACTACGAGTTAAAACTTAGTGTAACAATAGGACATTTTAGCCACAACAAGTTATTTAAAAAAAATATTATAGCTAAACAAATTGTTTACCCTTAAAAGGGATAATAATTGAATTTATACGCGGTTTTAAGGAAATGTTTGATTCAACACTAATAATCAAGAATGTTAGATAAACGAGTTAAAGACAAAAGGAATAATCAAACCAATAGTGACATTAATGCTGGGCTCGGAGAGTGTTGTCTTATCGGGCTTGGTGGCTAGCACTCCATTCGAGCTTCGATACAAGAAGTTCTTAGCTTCGATTCTGATCCTATATAGTCACATCCTTTCTTCGTTTGACCCACCGGGAAATCGGGGTATGCGTTAGCCCCGTTTTCACCCGTATATAGATAGTCCCCTCATTTCCTAGAGAGTAGGTTTGCCGAAATGATGGAAAATGATAGATGAACCCCGGTTCCTTCCTTTGCACGTTATAACCGAGATGACGGATAAGCTGAAACGTCCCATCAATCGCATTCTAACTTCGGACATGTATCAATCATCGATCGGTCGCCTTTGAATGTGAAGCATCGCGCATTGATTACATTTTCCCCTATAAAAGCTTTGACCTTTTATACTTCTTTCACTTTCTGATCGTAGCTTTTACCTTTGAATTTTCTAGCGGCATTGAACTTTTTCAAATCTTCATATCTTCGTCTTTGATCTTCAAATTTTCATATTTGTTCCTAGATTTCTAATCTTCGTACTTTTTTCTTCAAACCTTCATACCTGTTTTTTCAAACCTTCATACATGTTTCTTCAAACATTCATACTTTTCCTTCAAATCTTCATACTTTCCAGATCACAATGGCCAAAACTTCCAAATCAGTTACTCAGCAGGCTGCCCCTTCATCTTCCCACCCGGCCACAGATGCAGAGGTGACTGTTGCCGAGGTGGCCCCAAAAGCCCTATGAAAAGCTTTATACCCGGGGGCTGTTCAATCGGGGATGACTTAAAGGTCAAGAAAGCCTCTGCCAAACAAGACTGAGGTGAAGGAGAATGGAGATACATATGATCTATTACTGAAGATACCCTTCCCATAGTCCGAGTAGGTTGTAAATGGAAAGGCAAGGACATGGTTGTCCCCGGGCCTAAGGATGATATTACTACCCATGTGGAGGGATATTTAAGTATTTACACTTACCCCTTCATGCTGGGCCCAGTAGACCCAGTAGTCCTGGCCTTTTGTAAGAGGTACAAAGTGTATCTCGGACAATCCACCCGTCCCTTTGGAGGATCGTGATCCTCCTTCTCTATTTTGTGAAAAACACTGAATCTCCTCAGTTCACCCTCGACCACCTACTCCGTCTGTACAGTTCCCAAATTTTTCGAGGGGGACTAATCAAGCTTGTTGTCATGACCCAAAACCGAACCGTCGTGATGGCGCCTATCGTGGAACTAGGAAAGCCAACTACTCAACCATTTCAACACATCAAAAGCTTTGAAAAATACGGAGGCAGCTAATATTTAAGGAAAACCTTTTAAAGATAGAAATAAATTCGCAACTCAATACAAAATCTCTCCCAAAATCGGGGTGTCACCGAGTACATGAGCATCTATACAGGGATATAGTCTAATACAACGTCTGGGGAATAAGAACTAAAATATAAGTAAAGATAATGAAGGAGAGTCAAGTTCTGCAAACGCCATGCAGCTATCTCGATAGTCTCCAAAGATCCTGACTTCACAACTCAGTAGTCGTCGTGACCGGAAGCACCTGGATCTGCACACGAGGTGCAGGGTGTAGCGTGAGTACAACCAACTCAATAAGTAACAAATCTACCTTTGGACTGAAAGTAGTGACGAACTCAACCGGTACAGTCTATATAGACATAACAGTGCGAAAACGTAGGCATGCTTTCATTTTTAACAGTTAAACTCAATACAGTAAGATAGATCAAATCCGAATGATATAAAGAATATAACTTCTCTACTTCTACATGCCAATGCACATGCTGTATGTGATGCACCATGCTGACAGCCTCATGTGCTCACACTCTCGAAATGCTCAATCACCCAGTACTGTATATGGCCAATACATCACAGGGAAGATCCGTCCCGGAATATATACTGCAACTGACCATCAGTCACTCAGTACTGGGTAGGTCCAATCCAGCCCGTGGGGAAGATCCATCCCAGGTATAAATGCTTCGGACAAGATCTATGTCCAGAGAAGATCCATCCCTCAATATAATCAACCGCGCTCACTGGGGGTGTGTACAGACCCCTAAATGTGACTCATAATCAGGCCCTCGGCTTCACTCAATCATCAATCTCTCCAGTCTCTCTCACGGGCTCACAATGTCATGAAAGTAGCCCGAACATGATGATATGATGTATCAATAAATGATAACAGAGAATGAGATATGATATGAAATGAATGAATATGACTGAGTACGAAATTCCAATGAAATCAATAAGTCAACAGCAAGAAAAGACCACTATGGGTCCCACAGTACCAGTATATATCCCAAACATGATCTCTAGCATGATTGACAACTCAATTACTTTATCTCATGATGAAAACACGGATATCAACAAGGTAAATCCACTATATAGTGCCATGTAATCGACCAGGTCACAATTTTTATGGTGCACGCCCGCACGCCAGTCACTTGGCATGTACGTTACCTCAACACCAATCATATAACAGTTCGGGATTTCTAACCCTCAGAACCAAGTTTAGAAGTGTTACTTACCTCAATCCGAGTGAAAACTCTACTCCAACATACCTTTGCCTCGCAAATTGGCCTCCAAATGTCCCGAATCTAGCCACAAGCAGTACGATTCAATCAATACGGTCTAAAGGAATCAATTCCACAAGAAAATACGAAGTTATTAATCAAAAATCTGAAATCGGCTCAAAGCCGCCCCCCCGGTCCCATACCTCAAAATTCGACAAAAATCACAAAACTCGAAAGCTCATTCAACCATGGGTCCAACCACACAAATTTTATCAAAATTCGACAACAAATCGCCACCCAAATCCCCAAATCAAACTCTCCAAATCCCTAGCCTCAAACCCCCAAGTTTCACCTTAAAACCACCCAATCTAGGTGGGAAAATCAATGGGGAAACAAGATTATTGATAAAAAATGAGCACAACGAGTTTACCTCAAGAATCCCCTCGAAAATCCTCTCAAGAATCGCCAAAACCCGAGCTCAAAATGTTAGAAATGGTGAAAATCTCGGAACCCTCATTTTAAATAGTCTGCCCAGCAATCTCGCTTATGCAGCCAACTAAATAGCGCATGAAATCGTAAGATGCCCGCTTCTGCGGCTTCCTCCGCACCTGCGACCCAACCTTCCGCTCTTGCGGACCCGCTTCTGCGAGCAACCCTTCTGCTTCTGCAGAACCCAGCTCCACTGCCCTATTCTGCTTCTGCAGTCCATCTTTCACATCTGCGGTCACGCAGGTACGCAATACCTCGCACCTGCAGCCACTTGCACACCTCCCTCAAAACTCCACATCTGCGGACCTCACCCTGCACATGCGATCTCGCACCTGCGATCAAGGCTCCGCATGTATGATTACACCAGCAGTCCCCAACTTCAGCAACTTCTATTCAACCTCTGATATGTTAACCATCCGGAATCAACCTGAGGCCCCCGGGACCTCAACCAACACACCAACAAGTCTTAAAACATCTACGAACTTAGTCGAGCCTTCAAATTACGTCAAACAACATTAAAAACATGAATCACACCCCAATTCAAACCTATTGAAACTAAGAAAATTCAACTTCTACAAACGATGCCAAAATCTATCAAATCACGTCCAAATGACCTCAAATTTGCACTCAAGTCACAAATAATACCACAGACCTACTCCAACTTGCGGAACTCCAATCCGACCCCAATATCAAAAATTCCACTCCCGATCATACTTTCCAAAAATTCAACTTTTGCCATTTCAAGTCTAATTCAACTATGGACCTCAAAATCACAATCCGGACATGCTCCTAAGTCCAAAATCACCCAACGGAGCTAACAGAACCATCAAACTCCATTCCGAAGTCGTTTACTCATAAGTCAACATATAGTCAACCTTTCCAACTTAAGCTTCCAACTTTGAGACTAAGTGTCTCAAATCATTTCGAAATTTCTCCGGACCCAAACCGACTAACCCGGTAAGTCACATAACAGCTATAAAGCACAAAATAAGTAGTAAATGGGAAAACAGGGCTACAACTCTCGAAACGACCGGTTGGGTCGTTACACTTGTTCGACGAGCCAACAAGGCTCCCTTTTCGAGCATCGATGAGGATCGAGACCGATGTTGGCAGGGGCATTTTGTTCGAGTAAAAACTGAATATCTGATCCCTCCCTAGTTCCTACCATTCCCCAAGAAGTGGAATGCATCTTGTAAGTTTAGTCTTTCCTTAAGTGTCAATTTTCCTTTATTTCTTCTCTCGCCAGTATTTATGGTCGTGCAGCTATTGCCCGGGTTCCAAATGCAGTCTGATAATAGGCTAGATTCATTCAGTTTGGTGACTGTATATGCCCCAACTTGACTATGCTTGACTGTTCTAGTATAGTTAAATGATGATTAATTGGCTCTAATTGTGAATTTCATATTTTGTAGGAGCGAGTTGCACTTATGAGGACTTAGGACAGTGTTTAAAGCTAAATTGACGCAAGGGAAGACCCTCGGAGTTGAGTATTGTGAAAGAGGAGAGAAAAGAAGAGCTAAAATGATGACCCAGCTTAGCGCGGCCATTAGCGCGGCCGTGCTAGCCCAGAAACTCGAGACAGAATACTATATGATATGCGCGGCCATTAGCGCAGGCACGAGCACAGCCGCGCTAGTCCAGTTCGGATGATATAATTTCAGGGGCAAACATGGAAGTTCGGGGGTAATTCCACTTAACCCATAAGAGGTCCAGCTCGCCCAAAGGGAGATCATCAAGGTTCTTACAGTTGAGTTGAAGGCAAGAAGAGGCAAGAGGCAAGGAGGATAATTCGACATCGAGTTCTATCTTTATTCTTTTTGTATTTATCATTTATGATGAATTTTGATGCTATGATGAACACGTTTATGAGTAGCTAATTATTTAGTCTAAGGTTTTGAAGGAACCTATTGAAGTATGAACTTCGTGTTATGTTAATATAGTTTGCCCAGTTTAATCTCTATTTGTTCAACTACGTTCTTGTTGTAGTTAATTGATAGGATCCTCAATTAGTTGTACCTATTTAGTATGTATTACTCGGGAGAGAGTGCATATTTAGGTAATTGTTGAACAACACCACTCCCAAAGTATATGAGGGATCAATAACCGAGGGTTTAAAGGCGGGATTAGGGATAACGAAGCCTTGTGTGTCATCTAAAGTGAGCTGTAATAAAAGCCAACTAGCGTAACGTGGGAGAGTGCGTCTAGTAAATTGTGGTAATTACTCGGAAGAGATTTACGGTAGTAAGAGTGATCATGATTGATAGAGACGATTATGCAAATCTATATGAAACATAATAGGAAGGGAATCCATCAACAGGGGAAATCACAACCTTAGATCCTTCTCTTAATTGTTTACAACTCAATCATAGTTAGTTTTAGTTTACTTAATTTCGTTCAGTTATAGTTAGTTAAAACATCACCAATTGTTATTCAAAATATTTGGGAAGTTGACTGCGAAGAATTTAGTGAGTCTAACAAAAGTAATTGGTAGGTTAATTCCCTGAGGATTCGACTCTGGGCTAAATACTCAGATTATACTTGAAACGTCCGCTTGTTCTTTATATAAGGCATAGTTGGGCGTGATCGAATTTTGGCGTCGTTGCCGAGGAATTAACGGTGTTATCAATTACAGTTGAAAGAAATACAAAAATTCTTAGTGTAGTCAGTTTTCTTTACTTTCAATCTATACATTGTAATTTTAACATTTGTTGACTTGGTTGCACAGGTGCATGCCTAGAAACTCATCGAGAACTGGTGAAGTATTTGAAGCATTATCAGATCCCCGAGAAAGTATTCAAGGCCTTGAACCGGGCCAATTGGAAAAGCAAACAACAGCAATCAACTGAACAACTCGAACCAGACATGGGGGATAACGTGGTAGATCTGGCTGCGTAGGTAGTGGCACCTCTTGTGCCAGAGGCTCCTCTGTATGATTGGACGCAGCCCACAGCTAAGAATTTGGCCATAGCGATATAGTCCCGCAGATACAGGCCGAATCTTTTCAAATCACAAACAACATGTTGCACTTGTTACAAAATAAGGGACTATTTTCGGGGTCATACATTGAGGATCCTCAACATCACTTGAAAAATTTCTTGTCAATCTGCAAAACTCAAAGGCAGCCCAACATAACTCCGGAAGCAATCAATTTTACATGGGTCTGACAGATGGTGTTAAAGCTAATGTTGATGCTTCAGCTGGGGGAGCATTCTTGAGCAAAACATGGATAGAAAGCCAGGTCCTGCTTGACAAGATGGCACAGAATTCGGGGTGGACAACCATAAATGCACCTATCACTCCAGTAGTTCACTCAGTGCCCTTAGATCCATCCAATACTCTTGCTGTAAATATGGCCATATTAATGACACAGATGAGTATACTCACCAAAAAAGTGGAAGAGTCAGGGCAGAAGCAGCAAGTACTTATTTTAGATACTACCAATGAGGGCTTATGAACATCTTGCATTAGTCAGCCAATTGGTAACCAATGGAATGTAGAAAGTGATCATCATAATTACCCTAAGGACATGAATTATGTTATTAACTATGGGGGCCAGAGACAGGGTGGTCAAAATTGGGGCCAACAGAATCAGCCTTACAGGCCAGTCCAGCCACAACTCAACAATAGAAATATGGGAGGTATGCAACCTCACAATAATATGACGCCTTATCAAAGGCCACAGGGATACAACAATCAAAATCAGCAGCAGGGTTATCATCCTTCTCAGCACCAGTATGGTGGGAGACAAGAAGATGGGTTTGCTAGACTCGAGGCAATGATGCAGCAGGTTATTGGGTCAAATACTAAAATGAGTGAAGGGTAGATACACATAAGTCATATAAAGAATATTGAAGTGCAGATGGGCCAGATTTCGATGTTTTTGAATAATCGTCCTCATGGGACATTGCTTGCAGACACGCAGGTAAATCCAAAAGATCAGGGCCCGAAGCAGCTGATGGCAGTGAGTCTACGAAATGGCAGAGACTTAGACTTGGAGCAAGAGAGGGCTCTAGAAAGCAGACAGGCTGAGATACTTGTACCAGTGCCCATTGAGCTAGATGATTCAACGAAACTAACAGAGGTGACGGTACAGCCTGCCCAGGAAGAACCCAGCACACAAATTGAGGCTGAGAAAGAAGCTGAGGCAACCCAGGAACCGGTAGTTGAGGTAGTGTCTGACAAAGAGAAAACCCATACCATTGGCAAGAAGAGACCTCCGGCACCATTCCCATAGAGGCTGGCCAAATACCAGAAAGAGGAACAATACAAGAAATTCTTGGAGATACTGAAACAAATCCAGGTAAATATTCCATTGATTGATGCTTTGAAGGAAATGCCTGGTTATGCAAAAATGATGAAGGATTTGATGTCCCAAAAATTCGATTTCCAAGACTTAGCCACAGTGACTCTAACTCAGACTTGTAGTGCTGTGGTGACTAGATCAATTGCTGAGAAGCTGTCTGACCTAGGGAGTTTCTCAATTCCCTGCACCATTGGCAACTTTGCTTTTGCCAAGGCACTTTGTGATTTGGGGGCTAGCATAAATCTTATGCCCCTGGCGATCTATAAGAGCTTGGGGATTGGAAGAGCTAGACCCACGTCTATGTTATTACAGCTGGCTGACAGAATCGTGAAAAGACCCTCTGGTATCTTGGATGATGTGTTGATTCAAGTAGGGAAATTTGTGCTCCTTGCAGATTTTGTGATTCTAGATTGCAAGGTGGATAAAGAAATTTCCATCATTTTGGGAAGGCCGTTCTTGGCCACAGGGAGAGCTCTCATTGATTGTGAAACTGGGGAGCTCAAGATGAGGTTGAAGGATAAGGAGATAACATTCAATGCGCAGAAATCTATGAGGTGACCAGGTAAATTCACCAATTGTTCTCTTATTGATGTCGTGGATGTAATCGTAGAAGCATATGATGAGACGTTGACTATTGAGGACCCTTTTGCTACATGTCTGGTAAATTTAGATGAGGTGAATGGGGAAGAATTGGCAGAATGGGTGCTGGCTTTAGAGGGCAGAGGGTTTTGGGATAGAACACTTGAATTCGAGCCCCTGCACTTAGAAAACAGAGGAACTCCTCCATCCAAGCCATCCATAGAAGAACCACCAAAGCTGGATTTGAAGCCACTGCCCGCCCATCGCAGGTATGAGTTCCTAGGACCTAACTCCACATTACCTGTTATTATCTCATCTAGTTTGTAAGATGTGCAGGCACAACAACTTTTGCAGGTACTCAAGGAGTGCAAGATTGCCATTGGGTGGACCATGACAAACATTAAGGGGATCAGCCCGGCATATTGCATGCACAAAATTCTGCTGGAAGAGGGGCACAAACCTTCCAGGGAGCACCAAAGAAGGCTAAACCCCAACATGAAGGAAGTGGTGAAGAAAGAGGTGATTAAGGGGTTGGATGCGGGAATCATTTTCCCCATCTCTGATAGCAACTGGGTTAGCCCGGTGCAATGTGTTCCTAAGAAAGGTGGTATGATGGTGGTCAAAATATTGATAACAATGAGTTGATCTCTACAAGAATCGTCACAGGCTGGAGAATTTGCATGGACTACAGGAAATTAAATCTGGCCACCCGGAAAGACCACTTCCCACTTTCTTTCATTGATCAGATGCTTGATAGATTGGCAGGGAGGTCCCACTTCTGTTTTCCAGATGGGTACTCAGGGTACAATCAAATCTCCATTTCACCAGAGGACAAAGAGAAGACCTCCTTCACATGCCCATATGGAATTTATGCTTTTCGGAGGATGCCCTTTGGCCTATGTAATGCACCCGCCATATTCCAAAGGTGCATGATGGCCATATTCACTGACATGGTCAAAAACATAATGGAGGTGTTCATGGATGACTTCTCAGTGGTGGGAAACTCATTCGACGAGTGCCTTATAAATCTGACCCGAGTGTTGAAAAGATGTATTGAGACTAACCTGGTACTTAATTGGGAAAAGTGCCATTTCATGGTACAAGAGGTCATAGTCTTAGGACACCAGGTATCAAGCAAGGGAATCGAGGTGAATCGTGCTAAATTTGATGTGATAACAAAGCTGCCACCCCCCACTTCAGTCAAGGCAATCAGGAGCTTCCTCGGGCATGCCGGTTTTTACCGGAGATTCAAAAAAATACTTCTCCAAAATTGCCAACCCTCTCTATAAGTTGTTAGAAGAAAATCACCCTTTCTTGTTTTTTGATGATTGCAGGGTAGCATTCGAGGAGTTGAAAAAGAGGCTAGTCACAACACCCATCATTGTTGCTCCCGACTGGGAGCAACCATTCGAACTCATATGTGACACTAGTGACTATGCAGTGGGGGCAGTGCTGGGATAGCGGAAAGACAAGCTAATGCACCCAATTTACTATGCAGGTAGAACATTGAGTGGAGCTCAACTGAACTACACCGTGACTGAAAAAGAGATGCTGGCGGTGGTGTTTGCATTCGACAAGTTCATATCATACCTGATCGGCTCTAAGGTAATTGTATATACTGATCATGCAGCTCTCAGGTACTTGATTGAGAATAAGGAGTCCAAACCGCGTCTGATTTGTTGGGTGCTATTACTACAAGAGTTCGACCTGGAGATTCGTGACCGTAAGGGCACAGAAAACCAAGTCCCTGATCATCTATCGCGACTTGAAGGAGCTGAAAAAGCAGTTGAGGTAGAGGATATTCTGGAAACCTTTCTAGAAGAGCAGCTACTCACCACAAGCCTTGAGGAAGTGCCATGGTATGCAGACTTTGCAAATTACCTGGCAAGCTGTATAGTTCCCTATGACCTTTCCTCTGTGCAAAAGAAAAAGTTTTATTGTGACTACCGCATGTATTACTGGGATAAACCTTATCTATTTAGAATATGTGTTGATAATATGATCCGGAGGTGTGTCCCCGAGATAGAACAATCTTCTGTTTTGCAGGCATGTCACGCATCGGCATATGACGGGCATTTTGGAGGAGTCAAGACAACATCAAAAGTGCTAGAAGCCGGTTTCTACTGGCCAACAGTGTTTAAGGATGCACATCAATGGGTGAAGGGCTGTGATGAATGTCAGCAAACTGGAAACATTTCCCATCTCTATGAGATGCCCATGAACCTAATTCAAGAGGTTGAAGTGTTCAATGTATGGGGGATAAACTTCATGGGCCCCTTCGTCAGCTCTTTTGGAAATAAGTACATACTTGTTGCTGTAGATTACGTGTCCAAATGGGTAGAAGCTGCAGCATTACCCACCAATGATGCAAGAGTGGTGGTGGGGTTTTTGAAGAAGAATATATTCACCCGTTTCGGGACCCCGAGAGCTATTATCAGTGACAGAGGCACTCACTTCTGCAATAGACAAATTGCTAGCAAAGTACTATGTGCGCCACAAGGTGGCAACCCCATATCATCCTCATACTAGTGGACAGGTCGAAGTGTCAAATAGAGAGATAAAGAGTGTACTGACCAAGACTATGAACGCCACAAGAACTGATTGGGCGAAAAAACTAGATGATGCATTCTGGGCCTACAGAACTTCTTTTAAAACACCAATTGGTATGTCGCCATATAAGTTGGTGTATGGGAAGGCCTGCCACTTGCATGTGGAACTAGAACATAGAGCTTGGTGGGAAATGAAATAGCTGAATCTGGACATTGAGGCTGCGGGAACAACTAGAGTCACGGAATTGCATGAGCTCGATGAGTTCCGATATCTTGCTTTTGGGAGCACAAGGTTGTACAAGGAAAGAATGAAGAGGTTGCACAACAAGAACATTGTGGAGAGAAATTTCAAGCCCGGACACATGGTATTGCTTTATAACTCGAGATTAAGACTATTTCCGGATAAACTCAAGTCACAATAGTCTGGACCATTTCGCGTGGTTGAAGTATTCCCCTCAGGTGCCGTAGAGATTGCATCAGAGAAAGACTCTCATACGTTTAGAGTCAATGGGCAAAGATTGAAACTATATGTGGACATGAATGAACCAAAGGAAGTATTAGAGATCCACCTGACTGAACCTCAGAGGTCAAGCGAGCCTTAAATGCGCTTATCTGCGTTGTGCCGCGACGTTAAATCATGCACTGCATAGGAGGCAACCCATTGATTTATTGTAACTGTTGTGCCACGACATTAACTAAGGCGCTAGTTGGGAGGCAACCCAATGATAGTTAGTAGTATTAATTTTGATTTTGGGAAGTACTAAACAATGTAGGTGAGCTTGGGCAGGTGATAAGTCCATCGGACGCGGAAAGAACAGGTGAAAAAATGGAAAATTTTCGTGCCCAGGAGCGCGCCCGCGCTACCCACCGCGCTACAGGCTGCGCATATGGGCAAACATTCTGCCTCAGCTTCTCCATCACTAGTGCGACCACGCTATGACTGCGCTACTGAACGCGCTAGAAGCGCGACCGCTCTAGTGGCCGCGCATATGGCCAAGTACACTGTTTTGACTAGCGCAGCCGCGCTCGTACCGCGCTACGACCGCGCTAGTTCTGCCTGTTAACTTAACATGTTTTTTTTTGTTTTTTTTTACTTTGTATAATTATTTAATGTTATTCCTCTAACTGTTCCCCCCCCCCCCCCACTCTAATTACTGCCCTCTTTTTCACTCCCAAAATCCCCCACGCTCAAAATTCCCAACCCTAACTCCCTTCTTCTTCAATAATTCCCTCTTCTCGATTCCCAAACTCTCTAAGGCTCAAGCCCAACCTTCCCCAACTCTTCTTCACTTCTCACCATCTCTCACTACAGGTAAAGTTTCTCTTTTTACCAATTTTCTCTTCTTCTTTTTTTACAGATTTTTGTTTTTTATTTTTTTAATTATGTAGTAGCTTTTTCTTTTCTTTTCTTAGTAAAAGTTTGTAGTGTATGTGTAGTGTTTGTGGGTGGTGATGTTGGTGGCATTGTATCTTAACGTAGTAGGTGATTTTGTGGTAATTGTGGTGGTATTGGGTTACAACATGTTTGACTTGGGGTGTGGATATATAATGCCCACAAGGTGTTTGTTTAAATGCCACAGTGAGTGTAAATGAGTAATTGTGACCAATTGTGCACGTGAAGTCTGAGTAACCGCATTGAGTCACATTTTTTTGGGTTGTGCTAATGTTATTCCTTTTCCAGGTACTATGGCTCCATCTCGAAAATGCCGCACCACAGGTGCTTCTTCCAATGGTTAAGCTGGATTGTCCAGGGCGCGCGGGTCAGCTCTGACTCGTCCCTTCGATAGTAGCAGGTTCGTCTCTGCCAAGGCTCAGGACCGCTTTGTGTAGAAAGCCCCTAAGAAACCCATTCTGGAGAGGGGCATTGATATAGGGTCGCTCCAGCTGGGCTGCCCTAACTTGTATCAGGAGCTGGTCAAGCGGGGGCTGCAAATCTTCTTTGAAGAGCCGGACGAGGGGAATTTGATGGTTGTCCGTGAATTCTACGCCAATGTAAAAGAATATGTGAATGGCATAGTGACTGTGCGTAGAAAGGCTGTGGATGCCTCTGTGGAGACCATCCGGAGGATATACCAGCTGCCCGCACCAGTGGATGAATATGAAGACTATTATGAAATGTATGCGAGGAAATACACCCAGTGGGAGCTGTTCTTCGAAACCATTTGTGTACCCGGTAAGGAAATTGTATGGATGAAGTATGGGAAGAAGTTTCACTCCTTGGCGCTTACTATTGAAGGGAAATGTTGGTTATATGTCATTAAAAACTGCCTGATCCCGTCTTCAACACCACGTAGGTGAATGCTCCTCGAGCTGCTCTGATTTGGTACTTTATGAATGGCCACAACATTGACGTGGCCAAGGTGATTCATGAGGAGATGTTCACCCGTTGTCCGGTGAAAAGGTATGGGTTCTTCTTCCCTTCCTTAGTCACTCGACTTTGTCGGGCATCTCGGGTGCTGAAAAATCTGCCTCAGGATGGGATAGTGCCAAAAGACCACAAGTTCCGAGCAGATAAGGTAACCACTGGGTGTCGCGCCCTCTTTTTCTCGCGAAATCGGGTTTATGACATTTGGGAGGACAACTCGTTCCCTTTTGGGAATTGGTTCTAAGAGAATTGAAGAGTCGCCACCTAATGATTTAAGTGCATTAGGACACTAAGAAGGGTTTTGTTTGGATAACCAGAGATTGGGTAAGGGCTTGAAATTATTCCAAGGGGAAGGTGTTAGGCACCCCTCAGAATCCACTAGTGTGGTTCCCGGCCAAGCTATTATTGTGACTTAAGGTACAAATAACATATAGACAAATAAGGCTTCAAATAAGAGGGGATTTTCACATAGAAGTTAGAAATAAACAAAGTCGGAAAGCATTAAGAAGCGTTGATTTAGAAGAAACGTTTAAAAGATTTAAAAAAAGAACAAAGGAAAGGGGAGTCCTAGGTTTATTAATAATATGGATCACCCCACACAACACCCGGTAATCACTTATACACGTGGTGTTATCGCGTGGTCATCATATCCATATCTACCCTTTCTCACCCGTTTAAGGTATTAAGCGTGGAATGGTCTCGTTTTACTTATTGCATGCTATTACCCGCCCCAATCCTATCAGTCCCGGAGGCATTTGGGATCACTAATCCTAAAAGGGAAGGGGTATGAGGTTTTATAGTTTTAAAAGGATAAAATTCTAAGGCGACAATCAAAACACATATGTAGCAAGTTTGGGAAAAAGGCTCAAACAAAAAAGGCTCAAACAGACCTCCTTAGATCAAAGAAAGCATATAGTTTAGCATGTCTTGCACGTACTGATTAGGGTCTGATTAAACTTAAAAGTTAAAGTAGGCTGATTTATCACATATTTGCAGATAAGAAGTCCGAATTAGACCTGCCCGCTGGTTGTAATTAATAAAGACTGTTGCAGCTTATAACTTTTACCCTAAGGCTTGCCTAAGTGTTAGACGAAAACTTATAGGCATGATACCTACTGATTTCAGAAACAAAGAGGTAAGCTGATTGCAGATTGATTTAGGAAAAGGTTGCCAGTTTTAACAGAAGTAGTACAAGTTCTGCAATTGATAATGCATTACCATTGACAGTTTAAACTTACAAACGAGTGAGGCGATTCAGATTTGATTAGAACCCCTATAGGCATGATTTCTACGTGTTTGTTGACTTTAAACACTGTTATAGACATAGAGAAGTGCAGCAATCCTACAACATGCTATCTAGGTGTTGCATTTTTTTATTACGAGCATGATATCTGATTACATTGGTTATTAAAGCCTATAAACACATTTTCCTAATGAAGGATGCATATGCAGGTTTCAAATTTCCATTTAACTATAGACATGGTATCTATATGAGAGAATGCAGAATTCTATAGACATGGCATCTAATGTGAGTGCATAAATTCAGGAAAAAAACTCCTATATGCAGGATATCTATATGAATGCAGAGTTCATAAACCTATAGGCAGGATATCTATACGAGTGCAGAATTTCAGACTATAGGCAGGACATCTATATGAATGCAGAATTCATAAACCTATAGGCAGGATATCTAGATGAGTGCAAAATTTCAGACTATAGGCATGATATCTATGTGAATGCAGAATTCATAAACCTATAGGCAGGATATCTACCCTTTGCATACAGTTATTCCCTCCCTTTTTACTAGCCATCCCCAATAATTTATTATAAGTTATTACAGCCCAGAATAAATGTAAGAAAGGAAAATACATCAGAAATTAAAAGTACAACCAAGGGGAGCCTAATTCAGGCTCCTTGTCTGAAACATGAGATGAACCAACTCCAAGAGATCATGAACCAAAGCCTTTCTCTCATTTGGATGTGTTAGAGTTCCCTAAGAGCCTCATGTGGACTCCGGGCATTGCTCACACCCAAATGCTTTACAGGATTAAGACATAGTGCAATGTGGAAGGGTCAGCCCTCAGGTGTCCAAGTTCAGAGGAAACTTAAGGTCCCAAGGCAAGTCTCACAAGAGAGTGGCAGAACTTAGAAGCTAAGAGAAAGTGTAAGTGCAGAAGTGAAATTCTGAAAAGGGAGAGGGGAAAAGGGGAACAACTTGAAATCAGAACATATAAAGGTATAGGGGAGTGGGGAATTTACAAGAACACAAGGAGAGCAGGCTGATGGGCATACCCAGCAATGGGAGATGCTGGCACACCCTCTAGCCTATTTAGAGGTTAAGGTTCCAAACTCAGTTCATGGACAACAACTCATATTGCCATGCCCTAAGTTACCACTCACAAACATATAGGGGTAATGGGATGGGGAGCAAAGATTTATAAAAGAAACAGGCAGTAGAACATAGGCATACTAAGCTAAATATCAAACTCTACAGAAAATAATAAAGTAGACATGGATACAAAACTGTAAGTAAACACATTGGAGTGATGCTGAAACTTAAATTAGAACATACCAGTTTCAAAGAAACAAGTAGAAAAGCAGTAGTCTTGTAAAATCCAAAGTGCAAACAGGAAGACAGAATACTATAAGTGTTAGTTTAGAAGAGATTGTGAAATTGTGAGGTCTGAAGTGTGTTTATCGTGTGAAGTGTGAAAGAAAAGTAGTGTATTTATAGTGCAGAAAGCAGGCAGAAATAAGGTAAGAAAATAGTTTGAAAACTGATTGTCAATCAATTACACAAGGCTTCCCTTAATTAAGGGATTCAGATTCAAACGGGTAAAACCATTTAAGGAAAGGAATTAAAAAAACACTTTGTGTAAAGCATGCAATTGAGGGCAAATACATAAAGGTTATTTAAGGAAAATGTCTTTGAAATACACGGTTGTACAATTAAGGAAAGGGAATCAATTAACAGCCAAGAAATCAGAGGTCAGAGATTTTGTATGAATGAACCAAGTCAGAAAGATGGGAAAGATTTTTAACTTAAGGAAAATCAGCAAACAAATCATTTAGACCTATTTAAAAGGAATTCTGAATCAATCACAAGTTTGAAAACCTTTTTGAAGAAAGATTCATCACATATAAAAGCATACAGACATTTGAACATGAAAGAAACTTGTCATGCCCTTGTAAAATCAATAGAAAGAATCCAGTGTAGAAGAGTTTAGCAAAAGGTTAAACATTGTATGAAGACAAAGGTGTCCAAACTCAGTTCAGAGATTTAAAAATCGATCTGAAAGAGTTAAGGGCTCTAAAAAATAAAACCCTAGTTCACATAATCAAACCTCGGCAGAATCCCCAAATTTTAGGGTTTCCACCTTGAATCAAATACAGAGATGAGGAGGCAAGTAGTCGAAACAGGCTCAGAGGTTTCCTTCAGAAACCCATGAGAAAACATGCAAACACAGTAGAAAGATTCACAGAACATAATGGAAAATACTGGAAGAAACATGCTTTTTTAGAAGAAACTTAACCGAGGTTCAGTAGAGGAAAAATAGTAAGAACACTTAAGAACACATTAGGAAAACCAGTAGAAGAAACATGCTTAAGAAGGTCTTTTCTTAGAAGAAACTTAAACAAGGATCAGTAGAAGGAAAATAGCAAAGAACACAGTAGAAAGGTATAGTATAGCAGGACATAGTAGAAGAAATACCAGAACATAGTAGAAAGCATATGAGAACATAATATGGAAAACATGGTAGAAGAAACACAAGCGTGGAGCATATAGAACACAGTAAAGAACATTCAAGAACGAAGTATAAAACTCATAAAAGAACATACAAGAACATGGTAAAAGAAAAAGCACAAGAACATAGTAGAAAGCATACGAGAACATGATATAGGAAACACAGTAAGAGAAAAATACAAGAGCATGATACAGTAGAGGCAAATACACACGAATGACAAAGAAAATCTTTAAAAAAAATACTTAAACATTTTCAGGAAACCCTAGATCGGAAAAGAAGGCTTTTTTTTAAAGTAGTTTCTGAAAGAACAGTTAGGGAAATCATTTGAAAACTCAAAGAGAGAACATATACACAATAAATCTAAAGAAATCGGAGAGAACCTCTAAGGGTTAGGGTTTCAGAAGAACCCTAGAAATGAGAAAGGCTTTGAGAGGTCACCGATCTGAGTCGGAGAAGTTAGAATCAGGTTCAGAAGACCAGGATACGCCGGATCAAGGCCGGAGATGGCCGTGAAACCTCGAGCCGGCAAAGGTCTGGGTGAAATCCTTCGAGGTCAAACCTCGAATCTTCTGGTATCAGGTGTGTAAGAGCAAGGGGAGGTGAGTATAAGACTCCCATGGCCTGAGAAGCCATGGATTCCGGTGGGTTTCACGGTGGAAGACGATAAGAGGTGGCTAGGGTTAGGGAAGGTTCGAGAGTGTTTGAGAGAGGAGAGAGGTTTAGAGGCGGCTGATTAGGTGAAAGTGATTAGGGTTAAGGGGTGTTGGTAGATTAAAAAAAGGAAAGGAGGGATCGTGGTCGTTGATCATTTTGATCAACGGCCTGGATTTATTGGGTCAGGGGTCGGATAATTAAGGAATTGGGCTGGTCCAATTGAGATTGAAATTGGGGGGGTTGATTTGGGCTACAATTGAAATGAAATAGGGCTAGTATTTAAATAGCCACTTTTCCGCTTTTTATTTTATGAAAATAGTAAATGATTTCTGAAAACAAATTAAAGGTGCTAAATTAATTAATAATATATAAATATTAGATTGAAAATACTTGAATCAAATTTGTAATTATAAACGCAATTAATTCTTAAATAGGCTAATATTGCAATTATATGCAATTTAGCTTTAAAAATACTAAATAAATTTTAAAAAATGTATAAAAATTGCCTTAGCTATATTTTGGGATAAATATGAGAATAAAATAAATTAATCACCAAAATGATAATTTGAGGAATAATTATTGGTTTTTGTATTGCTAAAATAGGGCAATAAATTAATTTAAAAATCTTTTAAAAATTAGGAAAAAATACTAAAACATTTGGACACACTTATATATGCATACATATGCTATTTTGAAATTATTTTGCATATAAAAAATATACAGGGAAAAAGTATCTAGTTCCTGAGCTGCCTATATTTCCCTGGTCTTACAGGAATCAGGCCACATNAGGGGTACGGGAACGGGTTACGTAATAAATTAAGGTAGGGCTGCGGGAACTGGACCGGGATCGCTCCTGCTGAGACGGTCGTTGCTAGCCGATTTACCTGCAAATAAGCAATACAAGTGCATATTGTGTGAAAATTTAAACATGATGCAATTTCCCGTCGGACCATGAATGCTGTCTTTGGACGGTTAGGATGACGTCCTCAGACAATGACGTCCTGGACCATGAAGCATATAATAAAGGATTCGCAGGCCATGAAATGATGCTCTCGGGCTATGAGAATGATGCCTCCGAACTATGATGCCTTTGAATAATGATATGCAAGAGATTAAAAGGGGTCCTCAGGCCATGGCATGGCGTTCTCGGGCTATGCGAATGGTGCCTCTGAACAATGACGCCCTTGGACAATTTGGCGATCTTTCAGCCCATGAAAACGTAAATAAAGTGGCGATCTTCCAGCCGATGCAAGACGTAAATAAAGGTGGCGATATTTCAACCATGCAAAATGTAAGTAAAAATGGCGATCTTTCAGCCGATGCAGGATTTAAATGAAGTGGCAATTTTTCAGCCGATGCAAGACGTAAATAAAGGTGGCGATATTTCAGCCGATGCAGGACATAAATAAAGGTGGCGATCTTTCAGCCGATGCAAGATGTAAGTAAAGGCGGCGATCTTTCAGCCGATGCAGGACATAAATAAAGCTGGCGATCTTTCAGCCGATGCAAGATGTAAGTAAAGGCGACGATCTATCATCCATGCAAGAAGTGAATAAAGCGGCGATATTTCAGCCATGCAAGGTGTAGATAAAGTGGCGATATTTCAGCGGATGCAGGATTTAAATGAAGTGGCGATTTTTCAGCCGATGTAAGGAGCAAATAAAGGTAGCAATATTTCAGCCATGCAAAATGTAAGTAAAATGGCGATCTTTCAGCCGATGCAAGATTTAAATGAAGTGGCAATTTTTCAGCCGATGCAAGAAGTAAATAAAGGTGGCGATATTTTAGCCGATGCAGATGGAGACAGGGCTTAGTCTCGGAAGGCAGAATGGTAGCCTTATGCAATACAGGAATGCAGATAGAGACAGTGCTTAGTCTCGGAAGGCAGAATGGTAGCCTTATGGAAGAGATAAAAGGCGAATAGTAATAAAATTTCTTAGCTGATAGCTGATTGTGATATTGTGGCTGCTGGGGATATTGTATGCGGATAGCAACTGTGAATAGGTATGACAGCTCTGAGAGTTGTATTCTTGAACAATATGAGTGTATAAGGTATTTGATGAATTTGCGACTTGGGTGCCTGCATACAAAGAAAAATCGTGAGTTTTGTAAAGGGGAAAGATTAGTTCGTGTCCCCGCCAAATTTGCTTTCCCTGTTTGGCTTTGATCTGACAACACGGTATGTATCACTGCGGTAGCGTTGCTGAACAAAGCGATTTCGATAAGAAACATGCATGAGTTTGTAAAGAGATGACATAAGTATATATTTAAGAAATAGTTTTTAGATGAACCGATGACTGTGACGTGGTTCAGGACATTGCAACCTCTCTCGTTCTGGAATTTTGAGAGTCCTCCTCAAAATTCTGCCCCAGTTTACTGGGCTGCTGCTTCTGACGATTGCTTGCGATGATCGAATGAAATTACTTCGGAATTTTGAGGGTCCTCTTCAAAATTCTGCCCAGTTTCCAATTGCGGGGGCAATGAAAATTTTATTGAATTGTGACCGAACCTATAAGGCTGCCTACGTATTCCCTCTTAAACGGGAATCAGGTCAGACGTAGTTCAAATTACATCATATAGGAAAAGCATGAAATTACACATAGTAGCGCTTGACTACATCTGAATTGATTGGTTTTGGCCAAACTTCTCCGTCCATTTCTGCAAGTGTAAGGGCTCCTCCTGTCAGAACCCGATGAACCATGTATGGACCCTGCCAATTGGGAGAGAATTTCCCTTTGGCTTCATCTTAATGTGGGAAAATTTTCTTTAACACCAGTTGCCCCGGTGTGAACCGTCTTGGCTTGACTCTCTTGTTGAAAGCTCTGGACATTCTGTTCTAATAAAGCTGACCGTGGCAAACTGCATTCATTCTCTTCCCATCTATAAGAGCCAGCTGCTCGTAGCGATTTCTCACCCATTCTGCGTTGTCGAGCTCAGCTTCTTGTATGATCCTTAAGGAGGGATTTCTACTTCGACGAGAATGACTGCCTCTGTACCATAAACCAACATATAGGGAGTTGCACCAATTGATATGCGGACTGTGGTGCGATACCCCAATAAAGCAAATGATAGCTTCTCATGCCACTGCTTATGCTTCTCTACCATTTTCCTCAGTATCTTCTTAATGTTTTTGTTGGCGCCTTCTACAGCTCCGTTCATCTGCGGTCTATATGCTGTAGAGTTCTTGTGCTTGATCTTGAAGGTTTCACACATGGCTTTCATCACGTCACTGTTGAGGTTGGAGCCATTATCAGTAATGATTGACTCTGGGATACGGAATCGACAAACAATGCAGTCGCAGACGAAGTCTATCACGACTTTCTTTGTTATTGCTTTGTAGGATGCTGCTTCGACCCATTTGGTAAAGTAGTCAATTGCCACTAGGATGAATCTGTGCCCATTGGAAGCGTCCGGCTCGATTGGACCAATAACATCCATTCCCCAAGCGGCGAAAGGCCATGGTGAGCTTGTTGCGTTAAGCTCATTTGGAGGTACCTTTATCATGTCTGCATGTATCTGGCAGCGGTGGCATTTTCGAACGTACTGGATGCAGTCTGTTTCCAGGGTCATCCAAAAGTAACCAGCACGGAGGATCTTCTTTGCTAAGATAAAACTATTCATATGCGGACCACAGGTCCCGGCATGAATTTCCTCTAGCAGTTTGGATGCTTCCTTTGCGTCGAAACACCTTAATAATCCCAAATCAGGAGTCCTCCTATACAGGATTCCTCCGATGTGAAAGAAATTGTTGGAAAACTTTCGAAGTGTGCGCTTTTGAGTAGCATTTGCGAGCTCTGGGTATTCTCCTTTTGCCAAATATTCCTTGATGTCATGAAACCAAGGTTTTCCATCTACTTCTTCTTTGACATGAGCACAATAAGCTGGCTGATTATGGATTTTCACAGGAATAGGATCAATGAAGCTTGTATCTGGGTGCTGTATCATGGACGATAGGGTAGCTAATGCATCGGCAAACTCATTGTGGACTCTGGGAACATACTGGAACTCTGTCTTTGTGAACCTCTTTCTCAACTCCTGCACATGGTGCAGATAAGGGAGTATCTTGGAATTCTTGGTCGCCCATTCTCCTTGTACTTGATGTATAAGTAGGTCTGAGTCCCTAATTATTAGCAACTCTTGGATGTTCATGTCAATGGCCATCTTAAGCCCTAAGATGCAGGCTTCGTACTCGGCCATGTTTTTGGTGCACGGGAACCTGAGTTTGGCGGATACTAGATAGTGCTGACCGGTTTTTGATACTAGGACTGCTCCTATGCCAATTCCTTTGAAATTTGCTGCTCCGTCGAAAAATATTTTCCACCCGTCATAGGATTCTGCAATGTCTTCTCCTATAAATGATACCTCTTCGTCGGGAAAATACATTTTCAGGGGTTCGTATTCTCCATCCACGGGGTTTTCGGCCAGGTGATCTGCTAGTGCCTGTCCCTTGACCGCTTTTTGAGTTACGTAGACAATGTCGAATTCACTCAGCAGGATCTGCCACTTGGCGAGCTTGCCAGTGGGCATGGGCTTCTGAAGGATGTACTTCAAAGGATCCATCCTTGATATGAGATATGTAGTATAGGCACAGAAGTAGTGCCTCAGCTTCTGGGCCACCCAAGTTAGAGCACAGCAGGTGCGCTCCAACAGAGAATACCGGGCCTCGTACGGAGTGAACTTTTTGCTGAGGTAGTAAATGGCCTGTTCTTTCTTTCCTGTCTTGTTATGCTACCACAGGACGTAACCGAAGGCACCATCTAACACTGCGATGTAAAGTAGCAAAGGTCTACCTGGTTCAGGCGGGACCAAGACTAGTGGCGTTGACAAGTATTCCTTGATTCTCGAAAGCTTTCTGGCATTCATCGGTCCATTCGGTGGCGGCATCCTTTTCAACATCTTGAAGATTGGCTCACAGATAACTGTAGATTGTGCTATGAACCGGCTGATGTAGTTAAGTCTCCCCAAGAAGCTCATCACATCTTTCTTGTTCCTTGGCAGTGGCAATTCTTGAATGGCTTTGATCTTTGATGGATCCAGTTTTATTCCCTGGCGACTCACAATAAACCCAAGCAATTTTCCAGCTGGAACCCCGAATGCACATTTTGCGGGATTCGGTTTCAGGTTGTATCTTCTCAGTCGGTTGAAAAACTTCCTCAGATCCTCCATGTGATCAGTGGCTTTCTTGGACTTGATGATGACATCATCCACATATAATTCGATCTCCTTGTGTATCGTGTCATGGAAAATGGTAGTCATAGCCCTCATGTAGGTGGCCCCTGCATTTTTTAATCCGAACGGCATCATCTTGTAACAGTACATTCCCCACGATGTAGTGAAAGCCGTTTTCTCAGCATCTTCTTTATCCATCCAGATTTGATGATACCCAGCGAAACAATCTACAAATGATTGCAACTTGTGCTTGGCGCAATTGTCAATCAGGATGTGTATGTTTGGCAACGGGAAGTCGTCTTTCGGACTGGCCCTGTTGAGATCTCGGTAGTCGACACAGAATCTAACCTTCCCGTCCTTCTTTGGCACTGGCACAATGTTGACTAACCATGTTGGATACTCTACTACCCTGAGAACCTTAGCTTTGACCTGCTTAGTGACTTCTTCCTTGATTTTCAGACTCATATCTGGCTTGAACTTTCTGAGCTTCTGCTTTACTAGCGGACAGGTTGGATCGGTTGGCAATTTGTGAGCCACAATAGATGTACTCAGACCAGTCATGTCGTCGTACGACCAGGCGAATATGTCCTCATATTCTCTTGGAAACTCTGTGTATTCCTCCTTTTCTGATGGTGACAAATGAACGCTGATTCGTGTTTCTTTGATGTTTTCTGCATCTCCCAGGTTAACAATCTCAGTCTCGTCCAGATTGTACTTAGGTCTGTTCTCAAAATTCTCAACTTCTTTAACAATCTCTTCTGGTATATCATCTTCCTCTGAATCTATGTCCGTTTGTTGCGTTGTCTCGTGGCATGTCACAGTCATTGGTTCATAAAGATAAGTAATAGTAATGTTGTATAAGTAAAGTAACGAGAGAAAATAATAAGAGTAAGCTTTATAAGAAAACTGAAATGCTTTGATAAATTCCATAACTGTTTTGAACATTGGAGCTCTTTCTTGCGAAAATTAAAAAAAATGCGAAAGGAAAGTAGACTAGTAAAATAAAATAGTGTCCTCCCCCTCCTCCTCAAGAATGACACAATAATCCATATTATCGTCTTCCAGGAACAAATTCCTTACTGCTGCCAGTGCTTCCTCTTCTTCTGACCCATAGATAACTTCGGCCGGTTGGAAAGTCTGTTCCAAACGGTGTATTGGCTGCTCCAATAGGTAGTAAGGACCGCGCCATGGTGGTGACCTGTCATTGAATTCTTTCTAGGTATACTTATATCCCAATCCGAAGGTGGTGCCATGTTTCTTGAGCTTGATGGGCTTAGCGATTCCTTGGAGGTTCTTGCCAAGTCCCTTGCCAGGTTCATACCCGCTCCAGTTTAATATGCTATCAATTTTGTTATCCCACCATTTATCTTTATCAACGGCGTTGACTCGCTCGATGTGGTGGTAAGTTTCCCCGCCTATCCTTCTCCTTCCTCCAATTGCTGGAATGGTCTGGCAACTGTATATGGGGTTGCTACCGTCGCCGTGAATGATCACCTATTGGTGGTTCCACTCAAACTTCACTGCCTGATGTGTTGACGCTACGGCCCCAGCGGCATGAATCCATGGTTGTCCCAACAACATATTGTAAGATGCCAGTACATCTATCATTTGAAAATCAACATTAAACCAAGTAGGTCCCATTTGTAAACACAAGCTAATTTCCCCAATAATAGACCTTTGGGATCCGTCGAAAGCTTTGACGTTGATGGCCCCGTCCTTGATCTCATGTAGCCCTTTTCCCAATGTCCTGAGTGTTACCAACGGACAAATATTGAGACTGGACCCCCCATCGACCAAGATCCTGGTGATAAAATAATCTTCGCACTGCACGATGATGTGCAATGCCTTGTTGTGACTCAATCCCTCCGGCGGCAGCTCATCTTCATGAAAAGTGATTTTGTGACTTTCCAACACCTGACCTACCATGTTAGCCATCTCTCCGCCGGTGATGTTACTTGGTACATACGCCTCACCCAACACTCTTAACAAGGCATTCTTGTGTGCATCGGAACTTTGTAGCAAAGCAAGGATAGAAATATGTGCTGGTGTTTTGTTCAGCTGATCAATGACTGAGTATTCTTTGGCTTGTATCTTTCTCCAGAGATCATCGGGCCCAGTCTCAGTGATGGTTGGATGACTAGAGGCCTGCTTGCTTGACTCAACCAAATGCTCCGGGGTATAAACCCTGCCGGTTCTTGTCATACCCTGTGTCGCAATGGTTTCCCCAAACTCTACCTTCCCCTTTCTTCTGGCCTCGGCTGTGTTGTCCCATGGTATAGCCTTCGTATGGAACGGTGTTATGGCTGACATTGCCACTGGAATTGTCATGGCTATCTTTACCCCGAACGGAGCAGGCTTCTCAGGAAGTAAAACTGCAATTCAAAGGGTGTAGGTGTTTTTGCTAATGACATAAACTCAACCTCAATCGGCGTTGGCGTCTTTACAGAGGGTGGTGCTTCAAACTCGAGTGGTATGGACATGTTTACCTCGGCGTCCCCAGAAGGCTGAATCTGGACCACAATCGGATTGAGGGTGACTACTGGCTTCGTTGGATCGTCGCCTTCCGTGATTAAACCGATTGATACCTTGGGGTCCAGTCATCATCTATCTCGATCATGTGAACACCTCCGCCCTTGTGGTCTGGCAGAGGGTTGTTGCGGACATTCAGAGCAGGCTCCTTTGCCACAATAATCTTGTTGTCAATCAAAGTTTGGATCTTATCCTTCAGAGAGTGGCATTCATCAATGGTATGTCCTTTCATGCCGGAATGGTATGCACAGGATTTATTTGGATTGACCCACTAAGAAGGGTTTTGGGGGGTTATGGCAGGATAGGGGTGACATAACCAGTAGCTTTGAGCCTTTCGTTCAGCTGGTCAATTGGTTCAGCAATGGCGGTATACTGTTTGGGAGGTCTGCGCTCGAAATTTGGTCGAGGTCTAGGGAAGTTTTGACGTGGGGGAGGCGATTGATAGTGGGATGGTTGGGTGTTGTAGGCTTGGTAAACATGTAAAAGCCTTTGAAATAGGAAGACAGAAGCCATGGATTCCGGTGGGTTTCACGGTGGAAGACGATAAGAGGCGGCTAGGGTTAGGGAAGGTTCGAGAGTGTTTGAGAGAGGAGAGGGGTTTAGAGGCGGCTGATTAGGTGAAAGTGATTAGGGTTAAGGGGTGTTGGTAGATTAAAAAAGGAAAGGAGGGATCGTGGTCGTTGATCATTTTGATCAACGGCCTGGATTTATTGGGGAGCCGGGCGGGTTAGATCAAATGGGTTAGGGGTCGGGTAATTTAGGAATTGGGCTGGTCCAATTGAGACTGAAATTGGGTTAATTGGGGGGATTGATTTGGGCTACAATTGAAGCAAGGGAAGCCCCTCGGAGCTGAGTTCTGTGAAAGAAGAGAGAAGAAAAGAGCTAAAATGATGACCCAGCTTAGCACGGCCATTCGCGCGCCCACTAGCGCGACCGCGCTAGCCTAGGAACTCGAGATAGAATACTATGTGATATGCGTGGCCATTAGCGCGGGCACGAGCGCGGCCGCGCTAGTCCAGTTCGGATGATATAATTTTAGGGGTAAACTTGGAAGTTCGGGGGTAATTCCACTTAACCTATAAGAGGTCTAGCTCGCCCAAAGGGAGATTATCAAGGTTTTTATAATTGAGTTGAAGGCAAGAAGAGGCAAGAGGCAAGGAGGATAATTCGACATCGAGTTCTATCTTTCTTCCTTTTGTATTTATCAATTATGATAAATTTTGATGCTATGATGAACACGTTTATGAGTAGCTAATTATTTGGTCTAGGGTTTTTATGGAACCTGTTGAAGGATGAACGTCGTGTTATGTTAATATAGTTTGCCCAGTTTAATCTCTATTTATTCAACTACGTTCTTGTTGTAGTTAATTGATAGGATCCTCAATTAGTTGTGCCTATTTAGTATGTACTACTCAGGAGAGAGTGCATATTTAGATAATTGTTGAACAACACCACTCCCAAAGTATATGAGGGATCAATAATCGAGGGTTTAAAGGCGATATTAGGGATAACGAAGCCTTGGGTGTGATCTAAAGTGAGCTGTAATAAAAGCCAGCTAGCGTAACTCGGGAGAGTGCGTCTAGTAAATTGTCGTAATTACTCGGAAGAGATTTACGGTAGTAAGAGTGATCATGATCGATAGAGACGATTATGCAAATCTATATGAAACATAACAGGAAGGGATTCCATCAATAGGGGAAATCACAACCTTAGATCCTTCTCTTAATTGTTTACAACTCAATCATAGTTAGTTTTTAGTTTACTTAATTTCGTTCAGTTATAGTTAGTTAAAAAATCACCAATTGTTATTTAAAATATTTGGGAAGTTGACTACGAAGAATTTAGTGAGTCTAACAAAAGTAATTGGTAGGTTAATTCCCTGAGGATTCGACTCTGGGCTAAATACTCATATTATACTTGCAACGTCCGCTTGTCCTTTTTATAAGGTATAGTTGGGCGTGATCACGGTCCCCCAGATCAAAGAGTGGATTGAAGGAATCTGCAAGCAGATGTCATACTAGGGGTGTGAATTCGAATCGGTTTATCGATAAATCGAATCGATTATTTGTTATCGGTTTATCAATAACAGTTTATCGATTTCGATTTCGATTTCAAAATTTTCCTTATTGAGTTATCAATTTCGATTTCGATTTTGTCCTCTTCGGTTATCGGTTTATCGATAAATCGATAAGATATAATAAATAAATAAAAATTTACCTAATTTTTTTAACCCTTATTCTATAATACCCTTTCCTTTACCCTAAGTCCCTAACCCTATTATTTAATCTACCACATTTAAGGAATGATCATATTTAAAGCTCAAGGGAATGAAGTTCAAATTAATGAAAAATAGAATTAGCCGTGATGATGTATTTTTTTAATACCATTGGAGTGTTGGTGGCATACATTTGATTCCTTAATTTAGTTTCGTTGCATGTGCTTATTGACACAATTTTTATGTTATAAATGGTGTTCGTCTTATTTTAGCTTCTTTTTGTCCATATTAGTTAGGCGTGTTTATAGCGATATACTTTCCGTGGAATCCCGTAAATTTTCTTATTGGTGTAATCGATAAGCCCCAAAAATCGATAAATCGAAATCGAAAAAATCGAAACCTTATTGAAACGATAATGATAAGCATATGTAAAAATCGATAATCGATAAGTAATTATCGATAAGAGTCAAAATCGAATCGATAAATCGAATGCACACCCCTATGTCATACTGCGAGCGCACATGGCGCAAACTGTCAAAAGGCAGATGGGAGGCCCGTTCTCATGGTAAGGCTCCCCCCTGAATGGTTATTACTACGCCCTAAACTTACATGATGCTAACTTTTTTCCCTTTTCTTCGCAGGTTTTCCTAAGACCACCGAACTTAGGCTGCTGGATGGGGACGATGATGTGTCCTTATCCGCCGATACCTCTGTTTCGGGATAGCCGGGGACTGCCGCAGAGGAGAAGAAAAGGAAAAGAATGTCCTCGGGATCCCCAAATCCTAAGGCGAAGATAAAAAAAGTGGGCGGCTTCCCGGGCTTGTAAGCCCAAGAAGAATACCTAGTCCAAGGTACCGGATCCTGACCTCCTTCACCAGCACAGGGATGAGCCCGAAGAAGACGACGTCTTCATCGCCCATGGATCGACCTCTGTCGGGAAGCAGGCGAAGACCGAGGGACGGGGACACGAGGCTGATCTTCTTCCAATTCGACAGGCCGAAGTGGATACGGATGTTGTAACCTCCCAAGAAACCATTCCTGTACTGAAGGAGGCGACCGGTGTGATCGATATCATCGAGACACCCTCCTATACCGAGTCCATTCTTGAAGAGTTCTAAGCATGTAAGGAAAAGTCTAGCGAAAGAGTTCAAGGTGCAGACGACCCTCTCGACTCCTTCTTCAATGGAATGGACATGTCCACTTTGGAAGATTTTTCTAGGCTGGGGGACCTGGAGATCACGAAAAAGGACGTGCCCACGGGAGCTGGCGGGCCGAGTTTGAGCCCAAAACTGGTGAAGCAGTTTCCCGCACCGAGTGTGGACCCCTACCGCAAGAGAACAGTAATTCTTACGGCCCCAAAAGATGCTCGGGTTTTATCCGCTCCAGTGGGCGTAGCCAGCTATCTCCGATGCCTGGTGACCGAGGAGGATCAGGCAAAGATAAACGAGGTGGGCGCGTCAAGTCTTTTCAACGAGGTGCAGCATGCGCTGAATAGGTAAAGACATCAACACTTTTACACCCCTTTGTGAATTCCCATTATCAAATCCCTTAATTTTTGCATCGATTGACGTCCTTATATGGAAGAATCTTCAGCGGATAATTTCGTGCCCTTGACCTCCTTTAATTGAGATCCTTCCTATAATATCCTACTTGATTGATTTTGCCTTTGATTTTTTGCTTCTCCTTCCTTTATTGTCTTGATTCTTCTGTGCCTCTTTTACATTGCTCAAAGACTGTTTCTGCACATAAGGAGTAATTTATTATTTTGCATCATTAAAATCAACTTAGATCTAACAATATCCCCTCCTTGCAGCTTGGCGATAAAAGCACATGAATTATTCCCTTCCTTCAACTCTTGGCATCTTAAAGAATGTTCTCTCATAAATGCTAGGAATACATGGCATTTTGTTATACTCATAGCATTTTGATGGAGAAGCACTTTGAGTGCCTTATATCTCGATCATTTTTCCGTGGACCAAAGCTTTTTTTTTTTTTGCAGCTTTAGCTAGAAGCAACTAGTGGAGTTCTCATCCTTGTGCGTTGCTTGGAGAAAGAAACGCATGGAGCATTATATCCTTGTAGTTTGGCGAAGACGTACACGACGAGTTCTCTAATACAACTTTGGCGAAGAAGTAGATGAAGTATCCTATCCTTGTGCGTTGGTGAAAGAAGCACATGAAGCATCCACTGCTCGCAGCTTGACGAACACTTGGAGACTCCTTACGCGACCTTAGAGAACAAGAATAAGGAGCATCTCTTTTTCCAAGCTTTGGCGTAAGCAACCCCTTATTGCAACTTGGTCTGGAAGTTCATGAAGCATCACATCATTCAAAACTTGGCTTGAAACAACCCTCACTTGTGACTTGACAAAGAAGTTCATGGAGCGTCTTAATCTTTCAATTTTGTTTATGTCGTTGCTTTGCGTATTTTTGGCCAAAAAATTGATGTCCTGAACTAGAGGCGTTCAAACTTCAAGTCGCTTATTCATACGGAATCACCACTCCAATCTTTAGAACATATAAAAATTTTAGAGCGAAATTTCTTCGGGATTGGCGAAATTAATTCTTTGAGGGTGTGTTTGGTATGAAGGAAAATATTTTCCAGAAACTGTTTTTTAATTTTTCTATTTTTGGTTGGCTTAAATGCTTTGGAAAATATTTTCCTCATGAACTCATTTTTCTCCAAATGTTTTCCCTATCAAAAGAAGGGAAAATATTTTCCAAAATTCTTTTTCAACATTCTCCACCCTATTCCCTAAAGTTGTCAATATGGCCAGGGCCTTATTAGCCTAGCCCATGTGGGCTTTAGCAATTAACGGGCTGGGCTAGACTAGCCCACCATTTTGATGGGCCTTATAATGGTCAGCCCACCCCAGCCCTATATGGGTCGTGGGCCACCACGGGCCAACCCATCATTTCTGAAATATAATTTTATAGTTTTTCTTTAAGTTGTAACCTAAAAATATGTAAATATTTATAACATAAAAAATATCTTATTTAAAATTTTTTGCAAAACTTAATAAGTTTTTATACTGTTCCAATATATCACAATAAACACTAAAAAAATAAAAGACAAGACTATATTTCATTCACTAAAATTCAAAAGGCAGAGTTGTTAAATACCTCCTGAACTTGACGCTTTTTGGGGAGTATACACCTTAACTATACGAGGTTATAATTACCCCCTTCAACTTGGATTTTTGAAAGTTATTAACTCCTTATCTTGTTGGATTAGCATTGTCCATCCACGCGCAATCCATATGAAATTTTCATCTGATGTGGTTGTACACAGTGGCAAAATAAATTATTTTTTATTTAATTAAAAATTTAAAACTCTAATAAAAGATCCGGGCTTTTACGCCATTTCAGTGGCCAACTTAAATCCGACGAAGAATCCGGTGGAAGAATCACATTGGTCCTTTCAGTTAAACTCAAATCAGTTTTAAATACAACTACAACTCTAGTGGAGGAATCAGCGAAAACTCGAATCTAACTCAAATAAGTTTTAAATATAACTCCGGCGAAATAAACCGGCAAAGAGTCCGGTGGAAGAATCTAACTCAAATCAGTTTTAAGTATAACTCCGGTGGACGAAACCGGCAAATCCAACCCAAATGGGTCTCAATCACTGTCCAAATGTGTCCCACATGCCGGGATTAACACCATTGTCGCGGGTAATGTTCTTCGAAAATACACCCAATATTTGAGGTATTTACAAGGCCTATAAGCGTAATTTATGCTGTAAGTTTAGGGAGAAATTTGTTATTTTGCTAAAGCAAGAAGAAGATATTATATCACAAAATGAATATGAAAGTATGATGAGAATAAGGAAGATGAATGGAATTAGGAATGATGATGGTGATATAGGGATTGGAATTAAAAAAAAGGTCATTTCATCATTTTTATATTTGGAGATAGAATAATAGTTAAGAAAAATGGTAATTTTAGACTGATGTGGAAATTAAATGGCACCTTCACGCGCCCAAACTCATTTGAAGTTACTTTCTTTGCCATGTAGCGCGTTAAGGAGTTAATAACTTTCAAAAAACCAAGTTGAAGGGTATTAATTTACTTTTATTGTGATATATTAGCACTAATAAGATTTTTTTAACTTTTAAATATTTATCTTTTTTTAGTTTTGAACTTAAAGAAAAAATATAAAATTATATTTTAAAAATGATGGTCCGACCCGTGGGGGCCCGCAGCCCACATAGGGCTGGGGTGGGCTGACCATTATAAGGCCCATCAAAATGGTGGGCTACCCAGCCCAGCCCGTCAATTGCTAAAGCCCACGTGGGCTGGGCTGGGCTGGGCTAGCCCGACCCCGCCCATATTGACAACTCTAGAATATAGCAAAGAAAGAGAGATCTATTCAGAAGACAATTCCTATTATGTGTTGTCACTTAGTGTTATTTAGGACCTCGAATAGTTAAGGTGTACACTCGCTAAAAAATGTCAAGTTCAGGGGGTCTTTAACTATTCTGCCAAAGTCAAAACTCAAAATAAACTATTAAAGAGAACGTCCATGACGCTTATGGGATATCCAACACATTATGTTCATCAAACACATTTGAATCCGCTTGTGAGAAGGTTGTCTTAAAATCTTCACTTTCATCTACATCTATAATTCATATGCAATTTTTTTTAGTTCAATATTAAATATAATAAAATTTTAAAGACTAATAATATTTAAATTTGCATAAAAAATATTACCAGTATGAGTTTGAAAAAATCCGTGCAGCCAATTTCAAGTAGTAACAAGTGTTTGGATAATTTCATGACGGATGCAATTTCTGTACTTTGTCAAAACACGCCCACCAATGGTAAATGTTGATTCCGAATCTACAGTGGTAATAGGAATACTAAGTACATCACGCGCCATCACTGGAAGATCCGGATAGTTTCTAGAATGGCCCTTTCAATACATGACAATATCCATCTTTTGAAACTTATCTAAGATCAAGCTTTGGTTCCTCTAAGTAAAGATCCAATTTTTGACTTTCCATCATTAGAAGCAGCATACTTTTTATATTTTATATATTTTAAATAAATATTTTTTAGGTCCACGGGACGGTCCAGCCCAGCCTCAGTCAAGCCTCACGGGCCACAGGCTTACTCGGGCCGGGCGTAAAAGCCTCGTTTTTAAATGGGTTCCAAAAATTCTAGCCCAACTCTGCTAAATCACGGGCTGGGCTGGGCTGGCCCAACGGGCCAAGCCCATATTAACGACTCAACTATTCCCCTTCCCCACCAATCCCCACCCACCCCATCCATCCCACCCCCAAACCACTCCTACCCCAACCACCCCAACCCCAACCCCTACCCCCATACCCCATCCACCCCAACCTCGCTCACCACCTACCCAACCTCGCTCAACACCCACCCTAAATAGAAGTATTATTAAGAGTACTTTCTTTCCATGTTGTAAATAGAGTACTTTTTTTTATTTCAACAAAATGAGTATATTCTTTTCATGATGTAGAAAAAGTATTTCTTTTATTTCAACAAAACGAGTAATTTTTTCTTTATGTCGAAAAAGTATTTTCTTTCATTTCAACAAAATGAGTATTTTCTTTTCATGATGTAGAAAAAGTATTCTCTTTCATTTGAACAAACTAAGTATTTAACAAAACGAGTACTTTCTTGTTATGATGTAGAAAAAATATTTTCTTTCATTTCAATAAAATGAGTATTTTCTTTTCATGAAGTAGAAAAGGTATTTTCTTTCATTTTAACAAACTAAATATTTAACAAAAGGAGTACTTTCTTTTCGTGATGTAGAAAAAATATTTTCTTTCATTTCAACAAAAGAAATACTTTCGTTCCATGATGTAGAAAAGTATTTTCTTTCATTTCATCAAACTGAGTATTTTCTTTTCATGATGTACAAAAACTATTTTCTTTCATTCAACATAATGAGTAATTTCTTTTCATGTTGTAGAAAGGATACTTTCATTTCAACAAAAAAAAAAGTATTTTTTAGTTATCGAGCTCAAATTTCAACGTTGTTCATGTGTAAAAAAGTAAAGTAGCACATTAGTTCCTTTGGGTTTGTGTGAATTTTGAAAAGAATAATTAATTTTTTGAAAAAAATAGAGTCCTTTTGGGGGGGAGGGGGGGGGGGGGATAAAGGAAATATGAGAATTTTGGAGAAGGTGGATTGAGGAGAGTAGCATAAAAATTTATTTTCCTATAAATATTTTATACTCTCTAACCAAACACTAGAAAATATTTTTCGGAAATTTTTTTCACTCACCAACTAAATAAGGAAAAATAAGTGATAAAACCACTTATTTTCCATTAAAATATTTTCCATATACACATTTTCCTTCATACCAAACACACCGTGGATCTGATAGAAAAGTCTACTGTGTTGACCACACAGCATTGCGCACTCTCACTAAAAAATTCACATTGAGTTAGGAGTGTCTGAATCGTAAGTTGTCTATGCCACTCGAAAGCAGACTTGAATACCTGAAGCATATGAAAATTTCAAGATGGACATCCTTATAGATTTGTCGCAGTAATATTTTGAAGTTTGTCGAGATATCTATCATGCTTAATTTTTAGCTTTGCACAGTCTTGCCGAAAAAATTATATCTTGATCTAGGAGCCTGTAAATCACATACGGTTTATATTGTTGAAAACTAGACATCCATAGCTCAAATTTCATAGCAGAATTCCTTCTAGATTGACTGGTGCAATTTGTCAAAGTTGGTCCAGACATCTGCCCAACTAGCTTTCCAGCTTTGTGCACCTTCGCTGCAAAAGTAATATCTCAAGATAGGAGCATCTGAATCACGAGCCATTTGCGGTATTGGAAAGAAGCCTCTGAGATACAAAGCATATATAAAAATCAGAGCTCCACCATTTTCGATTCAGTCACAGAATTGTTTGTTTGAATCAAGGACTGAGATCGGGAGAATTGTTCGAGGAATGTATTTTTAGTTTGCAGCTTTGGCGGAGACGTTCATGGTGAGTTCTCCATCACAAATCAGTTGAAGAAGAATATGATCACCACCCACTTCTTGGAGGCGAAAAGGTATACGAAACATCCCATCAATCGAGACTTGGCTTGGACGACCTTTTCTTGCAATTTGTTGAAGAAGTTTATGGAGCATCCCAACCTTCAAGCTCTGGTAAAGAAGTGCATGAAACATCCTTCTCATGACTTGATGAAAGAATACGTGTAGTGCTCCATTTTTTGAGCTTTGGAGGAAAGCATCATCAACTTCTCTTTTCCATCATGATAAAGAGACTTTTCTTTATGTGACTGAACTCAAAATAAAACTCTAAGTTTCCTACGTACCCAATGAGGAGGATCAAGTCATTACGTAGTTCAGGAAAAAATATATTTTTTCATGCAGTTTATACTCGTGCAACAAGGAGTAATGTGCAGTTTAAACTTGTGTATCAAGAAGCTTTGCAAGAAGAATTTGCTCAATTTTAAGAAGCTTTACAACTTGAAGACTTGCTCGAATTTGAAGAGCTTTGTAATTTGAAGATTTAGCTCGAATTTGAAGAGCTTCAAAACTTGAATATTTGGCTCAAATTTGATGAGCTTTGTCGCATGAATATTTGGTTCGAATTTGATGAGCTTTATGATATGTAGTTTAGGCTCATGTATCAAGGAGCCTCATAACTTGCAGTTTAAGCTCGTGCGTTGAGGAGCATCAAAACTTGCAGGTTAAGCTCGTGCGTTGAGGAGCATAGTGACATGCATAGACGCTTCAATTTCATTTTTTGATGAAAACTTGCCCTTATCCTTGCCTTCTTCTTCTTCTTCTTCTTCTTCTTCTTGTTTTCATCGTAAGTCTCGAAGATAGTTAGACCTTTGTCTCCACTCGTGGCCATACTTAGTTCCATTTCATGAGAACGAGTTGCTAGTTCTTTAAATGTTTTAGGCTTTATGCCTTGTAAGATGTAGCAAATACCCCAATGCATGCCTTGAATGCACATTTCGATACCAGAACGTACGCTAAGTCGATCTTAGCAATTGAGGCTTAAACTCCTCCAGCGGTTGATGAACTCAATAGCTGGCTCATATTTTTGTTGATGAGCGTTTGTAAGTTCGATCATGCTTAGTATGTGCCTTATGCTATAGAAACGATTGAGAAAATCTTGCTCCAACTGCTCCCAACTATCAATGGATCCAGATTCGAGATCTATGTACCAATCGAATGCATTACCTTTGAGAGATCGAACAAACTGTTTGACAAGATAATCGCCATACATTTCAGCATTATTGCAAGTTTCAACAAAGTGCACTACATGTTGTTTTGGATTGCCTTTGCCATCAAATTGTTGAAATTTTGGAGGTTGATAGCCAGCACGCATCTTCAACATATTGTTCCTTGAAGTGTATGATTTTGCATATGTAAGGGAGGACTTGGAAGTAACTTTATACTTTTTTTTTATAGTTCCTTCAATGAAATCCTTTAGTTGATCGATTGGAATCATCCCTCCAGATGAGAGAGGGATAGCCTTAGCGGATGCTACTTGTCTTCGGGAAGGATCATCCTCTAAAACTTCTGGGAGCTCTACAGGTACATGGATGGACTCTTCTTCCATCAAGATTCCCACTCTATTCGTCAACTTGTCAATTCTAGAATCTTGATTTTGCATGCACTTGGTCAAGTCATTAATTGCTTCTGTGAAGTTTGCCAACTGCTCCTCCATAGATGAAGCGTTTGTTACCATTGCTTGCATGATTGTTGTGGATGGTGGAGAGTAGCATGGATTGTCACATAGATTGATCCTCGATTGGCTGACGTTAAGTTGTGTAAATGGGGAGGATCCATTACTTGAAGTATCATCATCTTCCGTCATAGCAGAATTCTTGGATCCAGAGAGGTCAAGCAGAGCTAGAGTTTTCTTAATCTTTTCAGCGATATCACTTCCTCTTTCAGGTACATTCGTAGAGGATCTTGCTCCTTTTGGGGATGAAGATCCGAATATGGGGGTTGATACGGACAACACTTGGTGTGCTTGTTGTCCTAAAGAGCTTTCTTTGCTCCTCGTAACCGGACCAAAGCTTCCAAAGGTAACATCGATGATGCTTTCCACATCAGCATAGAACCTAAAATTAGCAGTCTTGGTAGAAGTTGGTCTGAAGTTGATTTTCTTTAAAGGCATTTCGATGTTCTTGAACTTGAGTGATGAAAAGTTGAGATGAGAGGTAGAGATTGTCCCACCGAGCGTGCCAGAATTTGTAGAGAACTAAAATTGCGTCAAAATAATAATCGATATGTTGTTGATGACGAGCCATTCAACATATCGATTTGATTTGTTCTTCTTTTCTGAGCTTAAACTTGAATTCTTGAACTTGAACTTGATTACTTGAAGTTTGAAACTTGTAGAGAAATATGCGGTGTTAGATCCGCGAGCTCTCTCTTACTTTTTATTATAACTTCTGGTGTCTTTTCTGAGTTATAAAGACTCCTATTTATAGTTTTGAAAGAGAAGAGTTGTGATGAGAACAAGCTCTTTTCGACCAATCAAATTGAAGAGTGACAAGGCCGCATTTGATTGGCCAGAACATGTAACTTGCACAAGTGACGCAGTTTCATTGGCCTTTTAATTGGCTTGGCATCCCCTGTCATTTTGACACGTGGCATGATCCTATTGGCTCTTCCGTTGACTTGGCGTGCCACATCATTTGACATGTGGCATCAAACTGGGCCTCTAGGAAGATGACATCTTGGACTTAAAGACGTGGGCTCATTATTCATAGCCCAATTAAATGTGCTAATCCAAATGAAGTTCAACTTTTATTTAAATCCATATATTAGACTTAATTAATTTAATATAGAATTATGCCAATAGTTTACGAATTTAAGAATCAAGTCCAAATTTTGTATGGACTAAATTCAATAAAATTCACGTATCTACAGGTTCTATTTACAAAGAATAATTAGTTGCAAAGGGATTTACACAACATATATAGTGGTGTTGACTTTCAATCCACATATAGTCCTGTAGTCAAGCCCACAACAGTGTACGTTGTGCTCTCAGTTGCCACTTGCTTTTGTTAGCCCCTTCATTATCTAGATGTCAACAATGAATTTCCTTCAAGGTCATCTTAAAGAAGATGTTTATATGAAACAACCAACAGATATGTCGCCTTCAAAGGGCCATTTATGGGTTCAAACAAGCCTCACATCATGGTACAATCACTCAAGGATTTTCTTGTCTCGCTTGGTTTTAAGAAAACCTCACTCAAATACTTCCTTGTTTATATTTCACTCATTCGGTATACAACTATATCTTCTTGTTTATGTTGATGATATTGTAGTGACAGGAAATAATGGCCAACAACCATCAACAATGTCAAGAATGCCTTATCTAACCGCTTTACTCTCAAGGATCTTGGGCTACTACATTATTTCATAGGTGTTGAAGTCCTTCCAAATGCATATGGTTTGATTTTTTCTCAGTCTAAATACATCTCAGATGTTCTCAAAGAATTTTTAGTGGAAGAAAGCAAAGGTGTCCACTTCATGCTATCTACCTGACTACCCCCATGCAACTTAACTTGGATGATGGCTCTGCTCACTGATGTAAAGCAATAATTCTCTCTACTATTGGAAAATTGCAGTATTTGGCTTCCATACGCCCTAACATAAGCTGTGTTCTGAATAAGCTTTCTCAATTCATGCATCGTCCAATTTCAATTCATTGGATTATTATTAAGCACGTTCTATGCTATCTGAAACAAACAATAACGCATGGCCTCTTCCTCCAGAAGCAATCTGATCATGCACTCCACATCTATCCTAACATTGGACTGTTGCTAGAGAGGCTAACAACAGGTGCTCTATTATTTGCATTGGACTTGCCAACAATGTTTTATTTCTTTTGAAGACCATGAGACAACTTGAGCCGAGAAAGATGTGCAGACTTGAAGTAGAAGGATGAGTAGGGTTAACCAACCCAATCAGCGTCTCACAACAAACTAGATCCAAGCAAGTGTTGGTTGTTATGCGAAAAACCAATAGGAGTGGACAACAAATATATCACAAAATTCATTTTCCCCCCGGCATAAATAACATAATGGCCTGCATTTGGGTACTGCATGATTAGCAAATGAGGTTTACAATTTCAAAATTACTTAAGTTTTTCCTTCCTCCTTTTAGTAACAATGCATATTATCAAGACATATATATATATATATATGACCTATTTTAGGTTTAAAAGGGAGAAAACATAAGGGTTCAGCCGCTTTTGAAGCCTCGTGAGAGAGAAAAGTGTGTTCGTTTGCACCAGAAAATTTCTGCTCAGGCAGTCTGCTTCAAGTTTTTTAACCCACATTTTGAAAAGTTCTGTTAGGTTCTTAGTAGCAATCGGCGACCTTTTCTTCTTTTACTTCACATAGCTTTTCGTCTCCTTGATAGTTGGAAGTTCTCCAAAAGTATGAAATAATAACATTTTCTTACCGTTAATCGTCGGATTGTGATTTGAACCGGGAGTTTTTAACTTCTGCTTCTTGAATTTCAATGATGGAGATTGGATTTGGAGGCCTGTAGCTTCAGTTTTGGAGGTGCGAATAGTAGCCCGTCTTTGGAGTGATTTCTCTTCTTTTTTTAATTGTTTTGATGCCATCTTGTTTCTATTGTTGCACTGAGTTTGGCCTTTGCTTTGAAGCCAATTTAGAGAACTTTTATAATTCTTGTTGATGAATTTAGTGGAGCTTTTAGGGCCTTTGGTCCCGTGGTTTTTACTCTTCACATTGAAGAGGTCTTCCACGTAAATCTTAGTGTCTCGTGTGTTTGATTATTTTACCTGCTATATTCGTGTTGGTTTATATACTTGTTTCCATATACGTTTATCCTTGAATTTGTTTGTCTTCTATTGGTTCAAATAGATTGAAAACCTTAGACTTGGGTATTGTTTGTGCCTTGCTTTCCCAACATCACTAACCATGATTACCACATAGGTTAGAAGTCTGTTAGTTTACTTAATTATACAGCTGTCAGGTAGAGTTAGTTTAATTGCAGCTGGCAGTGTAGTTAGTCAAAGTTAGTTACATTTAGTCCTTGTATCTTGTTCATTTGAGCTAAGAGCTCATTTCATTCAATACAGATAATTTAGCTTCTCTCTCACACTCATCTCTTTTCCCTCTTCTCTGCTTACATTCGAATTGCTCAGGTCACTGAATTGATATATGAAAGTTCACATAATAGGACTTTGCTTTAAAGTCCTAAACGATAACACAAATCCATCTAATACAAATTCCTAAGTGTTTGGACGATTCCTTCAACTATTTGCAGAGCTATACATAATGACAGAAATCACAGCCACCATAGCTGCATTCTTGATCTTCTTCAATCTTGAGTTGTTTGTTGTTTCGTCCTCTACTTTCGCGGATGTAGTCGAGTTATTTTCTTTTAGAGTTGGTGTTGTTTCTTCATCTGGTTTAGGATTAACAGCTAATGGTGGAGGGGCTGTAAATTTCTTTGGAAATGAAATTTTGAGAGAACCTTTTGCTAATTTTGCTTGGATTTCATCTGTATTACAGTCTTTTGGTATTGGGAATTCCTTATAAAATCTAATTCTTGAAAAACCGACTTGACGATCTCCAGAAATCTTGACCACTCCCAAATTGCTAATTTGCACCTTCAATCCTTGTTTATTGGTGAATTCTTGGAACAACAAAATAGAAAAAGAACATTAGGAGATGAATAAAATTTGCATTGTTAATCTACTTGTTCAGTAGATTTTGGTATACATTTGCGGTGGAAAAAAAAAAAAAGAAGATGGAGGGATTCGTCAGGAGCCTAAATTAATAACCTATTAGATGAAGCAAAAATAAATAAAAAGAGCTTGTTCTAGTTTATGTAGGTTGCATAGGCGAATTTAGTACCGGATTCATATATACTATATACTTTTAGAGAGCATAAATTTATGTAAAATCTATTAAAATGGCGGCAAATATTAGGTACGCACCCATACATTTAAAAAAAAAAAATAAGTGTTCAATGTTAAAATACTTAAAGGTTGAACTTATAAGTTTAAATTCTGAATTGGCCTTTGATAAGTTGTATCTTTAAATAAAAAGTTAGATATAGTTTTATTTTCCGTTTAAATAGCGTAAGACCTGTAACCGAAACAATATACTATATATATAATTACTTTGATAATTTTTATTATGTGATATATGCTAATCAATTAGCTCTAGTGCAAGAAGTGTAATCGACTTTGAAAGTAAAAAGGTCGAATAATTTGACACAATAGTTGGTTACATACACTATTTGGCGCAAATGTTGTAGTTTGGTGATATTCCACCAAAAATATATATATTTACACATTATTGTTGCCTCACATTCGAGTACTTTTAATTATTTTTTGAGTATTAATTAAATTACTTTATACTTAATATTATATTTTAACTGTGTGAATAAAGCGATGTGAAGTGAAGAAATTTGAAGCAAAATTGAATAAAACGCGATAAAAAATTAAAAGAATAAAAAATAAGGAGACAAATGCGGGATACCCTTTGGTGGTTGTCCTCCCCAAGTAGAAGACAAAACAAAGAAGAGATACATTGAAAGAGGAGGCGTGAACATTACTGGATTCAGCGCCAGCGCCAGCGCACGCGCTGGCCTGGACGCTGGGTGACGGGATTTTTTTCTATTTCGCCGGGGATAAAGTTATTTCGGCCATACACAGTTCTAACTCGTATAAAAGGGGTTCTAAACCTAAATTGGAGGTGATCTAATATATTTTTGGGAGGAGAACATGCCACTTTGGAGGGAAGAACATAAACCACGCTTGGAGGAGGTTTTCAACTAGTTTTTCTTCTCTCTTCTCTTCCTTTAATATCATAGTTCATTAATTCTAAAGTTGTGGGTGCTACATGAACGTTGTGGTTTGAAGCTTGAATTGTTCTTATTATTTTATCATATTGGTTTATTTATTCAATCTTGCGCTTAATTATTTGATTGCTTGATCACCAACTAAATACCATCTACGAATATAGGATTGAACTCGGGAGAGGGAATTTAGATTGCATATAAGATTGAGTAGAGCAATTAGATCTTGAACCTGAGTATTGGGAGCGGATTTGCAATTAGGATAGAGATATACCTAATCGTCTTGCTTGGTTATTATACGGGAATTATTAATGCGTTCTTGTTAATCCTAATTCCATAGGTATATAGGCATTAGGTTAGCTTGAATAATTGAGTAGTACTTCGGGAGAATATTACGAGCAATATTAACCTTGTCAATCAATAAACCAGAAAAATTAATTAGACAATTTAAGTGAAAGACTCAACATGATTGTTAGCTAACTTATAGCTCTGGAATATTGTCTCTCATCTAAGCTTGCCAACGTATTTTCTTTAATTTCTTAGTTTGATTCCAAATTAATTGTAGTTAATAATCTTTAGAAAATCGTTTGAATAGATTAATTGTAGTTAATCACAAATTCTATGCATATGATATTTGGACTTACAATCTTATATTACTTGTACGACTGCGTATAACTGGGTGTGCATTTAGTTTATTCAATCAAGTGGTCGAGATAAAAGAAAAAGAAGAATAAACATTAGCTAATTACGTAGAAACTTATCAGAAAAGATTTAGAACCTTGAAAAGTGAAAGCCCGTATTCTGGTCATTAAACCATTACCACTTGAGCTCTGCATATTGGAAAAACTTATGAACCCAGTTTCTTTTAAACAATTCCTATTCCCATGATTTTGCGTGGAAAAATGTACATGAATATGGAACCATATTATTCATACCTGGGATGCGGACTATAAGAACATAAAATTCCTCCTTTTGCCACTCGCTATATGGATCAAATTCAGAATAGGCTTGCTTTCCAACATTGGCTTCCATTCAAGTTTTAGTTCAGAGACTTCCAACTTATTCCTCTCTCCAATTCATTTATAAAGGCATCGATTACCAAACGCGCCAACCAGATTCCGTTGCTTTGATTTCAATCATGGAGAACAGAATGATTCCTTCTTTGTTTAGAAGATCTTTCTTCTAAATTGCTTTGTGGTTTTTCTCTGAATTTCTATGTGGTTTTCAGAAAATTCCTTCTTTGGGCAATTGAAAAATTCCATGTGTGCTTTATAAGCCACCCTCGAGAAGTTAGAGCCTGAACAAAGCCGATCATAACACATATGATATCACATTGTCTCAACCTCATATGCGGACACTGGCGGATTCAGGATTTAAAGTTTATTAATACAACTTTAAAAGTTTTTAGCATTGAACCCGTTATATTTTTAAAATTATGAATTCATATTTACTATTTTTTTAATTTTGGTGAATTTTCATACAAGAATTTAGTCGAAAGATATGGGTTTATCTAAACCCACCATTAAAATACAATATCCGTCTCTGTGTCTGGGGATTTCATGTAAAAGTTAGTTTAGAAAATTTAGGGGTTTTCTCGTAGACTTGAATGTCTTGAAAAAGCCTTCTTTTCCCTGAAATGAAAGTGTATTTATAGATAATTAATTAACATTTAAAAAAGAGCTGGATCATAAACATAAGTAGTATATTAAAAAAAATTAATGCTACCGAGAGGGTCATTTTGGAATATCACATAACTTTTACTATTTAAAATTCTTACAGAAAAATCAAAATAAAAGAACTACCATAAAATATTTCAAACCTCAAAAAAGGTTTTTCCATTACAAAGGTAAAACCTGGATCCTAGATGTCACGGGCGCGTTTTATGTCACTCAAAAACAACCCGCGCGGCAGCCAAGACTCGCCTTGACTTCAGCCTGCTCCAACACTCCGCCAAAATTTCAGCAACTTTGGACTTTGATTTATTTAGGCAGCGTCTCAACGTAGTAAGTAGATACTGATTTTAGGCAACGAAAATATGATGAAGGGACAGAATATAAACGTGAACAAAAGGCACAATATTACAGGAAACTCTTTTCCCAACTTTGTATTTAACTCGAGCATACAAAGAAACTCAAACTCAAGTACATCCGCGTACAAAATGAAGATCACTCTTGACCCTCACAAGACTACTCTTAGCTTTAGGTTGTTTTCACTCTTGAAAACAAGACTTAGGACTCCTTCCTAACTCAAAACATGCACTCACACACATTTTTTACTCTCCTCCACAAAGGGAATGGGTGTTGTCCATTTATAAAACATGAACATGCCCCATTTACACAATAGTTTCCCCATTTTAGGCTTTAACACTTGCCCATTCAGCCCACTACTTTAGTTTAGTGTAGTTGACACCCCCAACTACTAGGATCATGTAAATCATGCTAAAGTAAATGGGACCATGGCCCCCCAAAACGTGCTAACTCCTGCCAGCATTTTAGCAAAGCTCCAACTGCTGCCCATGTGCACAGCATGTGCCGGTAACCGCCTTTGACTTTGTCAATCCAAGACTTGCTGCCCCAATTTCGTGCCTTGGCTTGGACCAGCTCCAATGCCATTGTATCCAGCTGCATTGTGCCCCAATTTGCCTTGCCATCGCCCACGAACTTGGCCCGTTTGCTGCAACTCATTGGCATGACAAATCTGCCCGTGCACTGCCTTCCCGTTGCACATTTGCTTGCCTTTGCCTATCCGTTTTTGCCTTTCCTTGGCATCAATGCCTCATGCCTTGATGACTTAGTCATGATCAAGTGTCACCCTTAGCCCGCAACTCATTGTCAAGCCCTTGCCAAGCTGCCTCGCCTCCGTCAAAGCCTTAGCCATCGCTTGCCCGTTTCCCTTTTTGATTTTGGTGCTACTCATGCACCTATCTTTGCAACACTATTGCTGCCTCATGACAACACTCTTGTTGTCAAGTCGAGCTCAATTGGCGGAGGTCTAACACTAGACGTAAGAATTAAAGACACAACACAAATCACATTAAAAAAGGGGCATAGCCTAGGAAACACATGTACATCCTGACCTCTCCACTCCACGGGTTATAAAGTGGACACTTATACTTGTTCGTACTCTATATTTTAAATGCTTATGACCGTTACTCAGACTATGTGTCATTTTTAAGACTGAGTAGGCACTAGTGCGTAATTCACATACCTTTAAGGGGATGAGGCCGAGGAAAGAGGCCCTAATAGTAATTTACCCTATTTAAAAGCTTCCTTCTTCATTCTCCATTGTTGAACAATGGAATCATCTTTTAGATATTATCAAAATCTTGCTTCTTTTTTTCTTTATTTTTCCGAGTCTATAGTTTGTTGGGTATCTCCATTGCAGCTCCATTATTTTCGAAGGGTTGTATAATTATTCTTCTCTATCGCATAAAACACCATTGTTGCCATTCTTGTTGCATGCGCCCGTAATGGAGGAGTTACCTTTATGCTATTGTGGAGTTATTGTTGAACTAAACATTATATGGATACCAACCAAACATGGAAGAAGGTTTCTAAGTTGTCAAAGTTACACAAATGGTAAAGGTTGTGACTATTTCATGGTTTGATCCAGCTATTGATGAACAAAATAATTCTGTTATTGTGGAACTTCTTAAGAAGACTGATTGCTTTTATTGTTGGGGAAGGGTGGGAAGGTTAAAATTCTGGGTTGCTGCTATTTTTGTAGTGGTTATTGTGATGTTAACACTTATCTTCTGTGTTTAGAACTGGTAGGTTATGTGTTTTGGGTTTTTATTTTATATGTTTAAGATTGGTAGTTTCTAGGTTTAAGCTTGAACACTTTGTGTTATAATATGATGATCAATCTAATCAAGAAGTTGAGCATGATGTGCAACAATAAGCAGGGGGAATAGATCTGGATATTAATGCAGAAGTGACTGAAGCTATTCCTAATGCCGAACAGGAAGAACACAATGGGTCTCAGGATTCTCAAGTGAGAGCTTGGAAGCATTAGATCTCTTAGCCACTTACAAATTTTCTCATACCTATAAACTCTGAAATAGTAACAAGACCAAAATTTAGAAATATGATCCCTTTCACAGCCTACATATCCATGGTTGAGTCAAAGAACATCAAAGAAGCACTTGAATATGCAGATTGGATAGTAGAGATACAGGAGGAACTCAATCAGTTTGAAAGAAATAAAGTATGACACCTGCTTCCTAGGCTAGAAGACAAGACAATCATTAGAACAAGGTGGATATTCAGGAATAATCCAGATGATCAAGGAAATATTACCAGAAATAAGGCAAGGTTGGTTGTACAAGGTTACAATCAATAAGAAGGTATCGATTATGATGAGACATTTAACATAGCCATATGAATGGGGGCAATTTAAATGCTTATTGCTTTTGTATCCTGCATAGGTTTCAAGCTATATCAAATGGATATAAAAAGTGCAGTTTGAATGGGTATTTGAAAGAAGAAGTGTTCGTGTGTCAGCCTTCAGGATTTAACACCACAAGTTCCCAAATCATGTGTATAAATTGGACAAGGCATTGTATGGTTTTAAGCAAATGCAAGAGCATGGTATGAAAGATTGTCAAAATTTCTCCTGGAGAACATGTTCTCGTGAGGAAAAATTAATAACACTCTATTTTTATTGAATAGTAGAAAGAACCTACTGGTTTTTCAAATATATGTTGATAATATTATCTTTAGAGCGACAAATGTATCTTTATACAATGACTTTGCAAAATTAATGGGAAGTGCGAAATGAGTATGATGGGAGAATTAAGTTTCTTCTTAGAACTTCAAGCTAAGCAAAAGGCAAAAGGCATAACGATACATCAACAGAAGTATATCAAGGAGTTTCTCATGAGGGTTGAAATGGGCAATGCAAACACAATCTATACTCCCATAGTAGCTACAACCTGGTTTGTATGGATGAACCTGGTCTCCCTTTCAAGAAAAAAAATAGGAGTATGATTGGATCTTTGCTCTACCAAACGGCAAGTAGACAAGATATTGTGTATAGTGTGAGGTTATTTGCTAGATTTCAGTCCAATCCCAAGGAGTCGCACTTGAAGGTTGTTCAAAGGATCTTGAGATATCTCAAACGTACTCAAGACTTGGTTCTTTAGTACCCATCTTGATATTCATTTGATCTAATTCGGTGTGCAGATGTTGATTATGCTGGGTATTTGGTAAACATGAAGAGCACATTATGTATGGCTCACTTCCTTGGCTCATGTTTGATCTCATGGGCTTCATAGAAACAAAACTCTGTAGCTTTATCCACTGCAGAAACTGAGTATGTAGTTGTTGCCTCGTGTTGTGCTCAGTTATTGTGGATCAAACAACAACTAGAAGATTATGGAGTAATTATAGAAAGGGTTCCTATATTCTGTGATAATACAAGCACAATGAACATGACAAAGAAACCGGTTCATCACAAGATAACCAAACATATTGATGTGAGACATCACTTTTTGAGAGACAATGTTGAAAAGGATCACATCTCTATGAAATTTTGCAAGGCAGAGGAGTAGATTGCATATATATATATATATATATATATATATATATATATTATGTTATATATAAAATTATATAAATTTTATACATTTTGTCAGCTATCGAATATAAATAATTTCTAGCGCAAGCTAAAAGTTATAATACTCCAATTAAAATCCTAAGAAGATAGCTTCGGTTTGACGAATTTGCTTTGACTTGATTTGGTATATTGACTCTAAACTTCTTTTAAGTCTATTATACTTTAACGTGATTGCATATATATATATATATATATATATATATATATTATGTTATATATAAAATTATATAAATTTTATACATTTTGTCAGCTATCGAATATAAATAATTTCTAGCNTATATATATATATATATATATATATATATATATATATATATATATATATATATATATTTACTAAGGCTTTGAGCAAGGATTACTTTGAAAGAAACTGGTTGGATCTTGGTTTAATAAAATGAACTAGGATATTCTTGATTTTCCTCTATGATTGGCTATATTTTAGTAAAGTAATTAGTGAGTCTAAGTGTGATAGATGTCTAACTCAGTCTTATACTGTAACAGGTATGCACGCATGGCACTGTCTCAATGGCGTAAAGCGTTTAATCTGATGATGAAATCTTAAATCGGAAAAAGTTTCTTTTGGCCACATTGAGGAAATCAGTCAAAGAACTTGCTTGTATGAAACCCCAAGTATGTACCTCCTTTTCTATATGATAGTTGTGCCTAACTGTTAAACTGTCACATTACTAAAACTAGGCTCCTACTCAATTGTTCATATCCTAAGATAACAACTCTCTTTAACTCATAAAATTAAAAGGTATCAGGTTCCAAAATAAAAATCATTATTCCTAGAATTGATTGCTAGGCCGAGAGAAAAGAAAATGGATGAGGAAGTAAAATATTTGGTAATGTGAAAGAAGTGGCAAAGAAAGCAGTTTTGCCTCAAGGGTATGTTATTCTTAGGGGTAGAACTCCAAACACTATAGGGAAGAGCAAGACTGCTCGTAAAAAGGCTTTGGAAGAAAGCAAGAAAAAGAAGAATGAGAGATAGGGGTTCAGGCTGATAGATGAGTCTGATGTGGAGGAAGTTGAACTTGTGAGTGAGGTTGATGACGGGGAAGAAGAAGAAGAAGAAGAGGTAGAGAAAGTCTTTCTTCCGAGGAAATGAAAGAAGAAGGCTGAATCCTCTTCAGCCACACCTAAGGAGAAGAGGTCTTCCAAAAAAGAGAAGGTTGGAGTGTCTCAGTCTGCGGAGAAAGGAACCAGTTCCAAGCGTAGGAAGAAAACTCATTGGAGAATTTCTATTGTGGGGAGAGAGTATTGGTTTGTTAGTTTGAAAATGTTGAATGGTTTGGCATAAATGAGCTGGTGGAGAAGATTGAGAACAAGGGCTAGACACACCTGTTTTTGTGCCTACTCTCAGTTATGTATGGTGAAGCAATGCTTTATTTTTACAAAAATTTTAAAGTTCTTGAGGATATCACAGTGAGTCTGACGTTAGGGGAGTGGACCCGATTCTTGATGCTACAATGCTAGAAGAAATTTTGAATGTGTCTGTAGAGGGTTTTAATACCTATGTGCGGCGTGAGTGGAACGATTTGGGTGAAAAGGAGGATGACATGTACTTGACCTCCAAGTACACTCAGAAAAAGGAGCAACAGATTGGAAGGAAAGTAGGAAAGGGGGAGATGTTACCAGTTGACAAGCTCCTGTTTGAGTTTGTGAACAAGTATTTGCTGCCTCGATATGAGAGGAGGCATAAGGCCACTTACTTAGACCTGGCAATGAGGGAAGTGCCGGATCAAAATAGGACAATTAACCTGCCCTCACTGATGATCAAGCATATGAAAAGAGAAGTTTATCAAGGGTACTCTTACGATGCCATATGGATTTTTGTTGACTAGGGTGTTCGAGCATTTTAGGGTTCCGTTAAGAGGACCTAAGAAGGGGACCAAGGAGGAATTTTATGATAAGGGGACCTTGAAGGATTGTAATTGTATAGACCTCAGGGGGACAAAGAGCAAAAGTATAGTCACCAACTTGTTGAAAGAGTTGGTTGCTGCCAATGAAGAAAAGGAGAAGCTGAAGGAAGAATGGAGGAGGGTGACCACATTTTCCTTCGTGATATTTCTGTTGGCCGCTGCTAATTTGGCGAGGCCGTCTGCTTCGATGTTTGTGCTCGAGGTATTTGGTCGAGTCGATATTCATCGAATTCTGGTAGCCGTTTATGAATTTCTGCTTGGTACCTTTGTAGCCTTTGCTCTTTGATTTGGAAAGTCCATGTGACTTGGTTGACGACGAGCTATGAGTCGCATCTAAGGATGACTCGCCGTGCTCCGTATTTGAGAGCTAGCTTTAATCCTGCAAGTACGGCCTCATACTCGGCCTCATTGTTAGTCATATCGGGACACCGTATGGACTGGCAAATGACTTCGCCCATTGGGACCTCGAGTACGAGTCCCAATCCAGATCCTGACGCGTTGGATGCGCCGTTAGTATATAGGACCCATAGGTCGGGTAGACTGGGTGAGGTGAGAGAAGTTTCTTGTTCAACCTCAGTCAATATTTTGGCACTAAAATCGACGATGAAGTCGGTGAGTACCTATGATTTTATTGATGTTCGCAGCTGATATGTTATATCATGTTTGCTCAGCTCTATGGCCCATTTGGCCAATCTCCCTGATAGCTCAGGTTTATGCAAGATACCTCGTAGGGGGAAGGTCGTTACCACCGATATAGGGTGGCATTGAAAATATGGCCTAAGCTTTCGTGAAGCTATAACTAACGTCAAGGCCAATTGTTTTGAGGTGATGGTAACTCGTTTCGGCATCGACAAGGGTTTTGCTAATATGATAGATCGGAGATTGCGTACCTTTATCTTCGTAGACCAACACTACGCTTACTGCGACCTCCGATACGGCCAAATATATAAGGAGGCGTTCGACGAGTTCTGCCTTGGCGAGTAGCGGGAGAGATGACAAGTATGCCTTCAATTCTTTTAAACCTTTGATGCACTCTTAATTCCATTGTAGCCCGTTGTCCTTTTTAAGCACATTAAAGAACTTGTGACATCTGCCGGAGGATCGTGAGATGAACCTCGACAGGGCAGCTATGCGGCCCATCAATTTTTGTGCCTGTTTCTTGCTAGTTAACATTTCAGGTATTCCCTCAATGGCCTTGATTTGGTCGGGGTTGACTTCGATGTCCCTTTGCGACACCAAGAAACTGAGGAACTTGCCTGAAGTTAAGTCGAAGGCACATTTTTCGGGGTTCAGCTTCATCCCGTATTGCCTCAGTATTCCGAAGGCTTCTTTCAGGTGATCGATGTGATCTTCCTTCCTTTTTGACTTGACCAACATATCGTCTATATAAACTTCCATATTTTTCCGAGTTGATCCTTGAACATTTTGGTTACCAATCTTTGATAAGTCGCCCCTACGTTCTTTAAGCCAAATGACATGACCCGATAACAGTACGTTCCTTGATGGGTGATGAAGGTAGTCTTCTCCTGGTTCTCTTCCTCCATAAGGATTTGGTTGTAACCTGAATAGGTGTCCAGGAAGCTTAACAACTCATGCCCTGCTGTTGCGTCAATCAGCTGATCGATATGAGGCAAGGGAAAGGAGTCTTTCGGGCAGTCCTTGTTTAGGTCCGTGAAATCTACACATATTCTCCAATTCCCATTTTTCTTTTTTACCATGACTACATTGGCGACCCATTGAGGATACTTCGATTCTCGGATGGAGCCATTAGCGAGTAATTTATCAACTTCTTCGCTGACGGCCTCATTAATTGCGGCGTTAAATTTTCTTCTCACTTGTCGTACTGGGGGGTAGAAGGGATCGACGTTTAACTTGTGTGTGGCAATGTCTTTTAGAATTCCTGGCATATCTGCGTGGGAAAAAGCAAACATATTAGCGTTATCAATAAGAAATTTATGAAATATACCTAACTCGGAGAGCTTATGGCCTATATAAGCCTTTTTGCTGCTGTTGTTGTTATCTAATTGGATGGGATCGAGGTCTTCTATTGTTGACCCTGCTGCTTCCACAATGTCGGGGTCCTGGATAACATCTTTTCGATCGCTGGGCTCGGACCCCGACCTTAATAATTGCTATGCTTCTGAGTTTGTTTCTTTAATCTGTTGAGTGAATGTGCAATCTTGGGCGATGTGGTAGCATTCTTGGGATGTGCGTTGTTCGCCTCAGATGCTGAATATCCCCCATGGTGTTAGGAATTTGATTACTTGATACAGGCTGGACGGGATGGCTCTCATGCGCGTGTATCCACGGTCGTCCTATGATTGTGTTGTAAGCTGTGTCTTGGTTCATTACGTGGAACGTTGTTTCCAAGGTGATGCCCCCGGCCAGAACGGGCAGCATTATTTCTCCTGAGGTTTGTTCAATTGCATTGTTTAAACCCGTTAGTTCTATGCAACATGGTATTATCTTGTCCTCGAGTCGCATTTGCGCAAGAACTCGAGGGTGGATAATAAACGCGCCGCTTCCGTTGTCTACAATTATTCTTTTAACATTAGTGTCTGAAATACGTAAAGTAATGACGATAGCATTGGAGTGAGGAAAGATCAAATCGATGGTATCTGACTTATCGAAGATGATACTTTCTCCGAGGTCATCATACCACTCGTGGGTGATTGACTGCTTTAACTTGTGCGTGGTGGTAAACTTTATGGGGTTGATTGTTGTTTCGTCGCCTCCGCCGATGATCATTTGAATGGTGCGGGTAGAGAGGGTGGCTTTGGAGGGCCTTGGTTTTGTTCTCATCCACGACCAAAGTTGGCTCGTCCTCGATCACTCATCAGCTCTTTCAGGTGTCCTTGGTTTAGCATATTCACTACTTCTTGCCGTAGAGCTATGCAGTCTTCGATTTTGTGACCCTGCTCCTAGTGAAACTCATAAAGGACGTTTGACTTTCGGGTACTTGGGTCGGACTTCATCTTTTGCGGCCACTTTACCTTTGTGCCAAGCTTCTCTAGTGCGTACACTACTTCTGAAGGAGAAACACAAAAATTGTGAGCGAACAAGAGTGGAGACATACCTCTTTCACTTTGCTGAGTCCTTGTGTGGGGTCTGGACGACCCTTCCATATGCCGAGGAGGTGGTGGAATGATTGCTCTGACATAGGGTTGATGCCTGTCTCGATTGAGGTGCGGGCATGATAGATCTCTTCGACTATCATTACGACGGTCTTTCTTCGGCTCTGTCTGGATTGATGTTATAACGTTGGGTTGGACCATTGAGATCGTCATCATCTGCTTTTACCTCGGTGCAGTAAGCGTTGTGGATTTCTTCCCAGGTGGTGGGAGGGTATTTCATGAGCCTGCTTAACAATTTCCTGGTCGCCCTCGACCCATTCCTGTTCAACCCGTTTTGGAAGGCTGCTACAGCCATCCTCTCCAATACATTAGGTAAACTCATTCTCACCCTGTTAAACCGAGCAAGGAAGTCCCTGAGTCCTTCGCCAGGCGATTGCCTAACGGCGAATATGTCGTTTACCCTGGCGTCCGCTTTCTTAGCTCCAGCATGGAGGTGACAAACTTGTTTGCCATTTCCTCGAATGTTGCTATAGACCGGGCTGGTAGTTGTGAGTACCAAGTTAGGGCTCCTCCGGTTAAGGTTTTGCCAAACTTTTTTAGCAGCACTGACGGTACTTGCTCCTTTGATAGGTCGTTGCCTTTTACCACCGTGACGTAATGAATGATGTGATCTTCTAGGTCTGTGGTGCCATCGTATATCTTCAAATATGGTGGCATTTTGAAGGTTTTGGGTACAACATATGGGGCTGCCTCCTCGCTATATGGTTGTTCGACGAACCGGCCGACATCCCGCTTTGGTAGCAGCTTCGGGGCGCCCGATATCTTATTGACCCTTTCTTGATATTCTCTCATCTGGTCGCGGAGTGACTTATTTTCTTTTTCCATTTCTTCCATTTTCTTTAAAATGGTTGTCAGTGCATCATTGACTGCATCAACAATGGTGTGAGCGTTACCTGTTGAAAGAGCTGGTTGCTCGCCGCTGGTCGTTATGATATCTGCTGGTGCAACATTTCGATTCGCCCTTTGAACGGGTTTGTCAAGTATGTCATTGAGGGTACTTGTCAGCCACTCCTCCAATAACTTCTTCACTGCTAGTGGTGCCTCCTCAGCCGTGGATGTGGAAGCTCCCCTTTCACGTGAGGCGGTTACACTTGCGTGAGGGGGAGGTGAATCACTCCGCCTGGGTGTGGCAGTTGGTGTCACATTCTCATCGCCTCCTCTGTTATCCTCGTTGATGGTATCTAAGATGTTGGTAGTGACACCCATTATTGTTTTCTGTCTTTTATCTCCTTTTCCTGTCATTATTAGTTTGTGCAAACGAGGAAAAGATGGCTGTCTCCCCCCTTTTTTTTTGATCTAGAAGAAACTAAAATTTTAACGAAAAGCTCCCCACAGACGGCGCCAAATTATTTGACCAAAAAGTATTGAACCTTTTAGTTAAATCAATTAATGATAAAAATGAAGGGTGAATCTTAGTTAAGAATAATAAAATCTAGACCAAATGTTATGCAAAGCCGGTTAAGATAAATAATGTTAATCAATGTGTTTGTACTGATTAAATGCTCGTAAATGCAACAACGTAAACATGCAATAAATGTGGATGATGATAATGAATATAACAAGAAGGAATCTACCACCCAATTTTTATAAGACTTGAATGATTCTTTTATCTGATAGCAACGTGTAGAAAAGAGAAATAAAGAGGATGCAAGGATCTTTGGATCTTGTGAATAAAGAAGTAAAATCGCATGCTTGAATAGGATAATCAATGAACGAGACAACTATTGTATATTCTCTCATGTCAACCTTTTACAATGTGTTTTTCTCCTAAAGTGATGTTTCCCCTTTTGTTCTCTATCTCCTCCTATTTATAGGGGATATTTCCCAAAAATCCTAAAAAGTACAAATTAAAGAATATCCAAGGGAATATTCCTTGTATCCAACCTATGCTACTGTTATTTCTTCATCTCAGCTGCCCGTCTTTCTCATCGGCCTTCTCGAGAGCAACCTTTAGTTATTACACCGCGATCCACCCCGTCCTTGATCTCACTTATCTCTTACTGCCTAGTCCCCAATTTTAGACCAATATACTATTCTGTCACAAAAAAAAATCACATCAAAAGAACAGAATGGCCTAAATGGCTCTTAGACTTGTGCTGCGTTGTCATGACGGTCCCCAAACTTATCAATTTACCAATTGAACACTTATACTCCTTCAAATCGTGTATAATAAACGCTTATGATAGGAGGTTTCTAGTGCGTGCAATACAATCTCCTACCGGTAGGACGCCACGTCAAGAAAATTAACCCACGTAGGCTCCAGGTCATTTATTATCGCCACATAGGAAAATTAAACGGGAGAATGATTATTAACCTCCCAAACCCAAAATTTTCCCTCATTTTACACTTATCCATTTAGTTTGGCTTAGTAATTATCGAACCACTTCCGTCTCTCCTTTTGGGGTAAGTTTCTTCATCTGTTCTTCATCTTTTGACATGGCGAAGACAATGTCAAATTTGGATTTTCAATGGCATTATACGGGTAACAATTCTAGCATGGAGCGTAGTTGAATTCAGAAAAAAATTAGAAGCCAAGAAAGAACTAACAAATGCTCTGAATGCAATCAAATTGGGAACTGATTATTTCATTAAAGCACATACACAAGCTCATGTTTTTTATAGGGTGAAACTGGAGATGGCAATTATGATCATCAATGTTGGGAAGGACCAGAAGACATGAGAATGCCAAGGAATTCGTACAAAGTTGATGAACACCATCCTGGTTCTGATCTTGTTGGTGAAATTGCTGCTGCTTTTGCTGCCATCGTGACATTTTAAGATATGCAGCAACTCCACAATAATACAAAGGTTCCTTCTTCATTGCTGAAGGAGAAGACATGGCAGTAGCTTATTTCTTGCCGGAGAAGAAGAAAAAAAATCGACCTTCAAAAGAAAAGGAAATGGCTGAAATTGATGGGCAATGAAGAATCCTAGCAAAGAAATTCTATTTTTCACAGTCGAAGCTAACACGAGAAAGAATGCATCAGATTTGGATAGAAATCAGCTTCTGTAATGTTCAACAATGGAGAATGAGGTAGAAAGAAGAAGATGACTGTCAAATAGGCCACATTATTACTATTAGGACTTTTTCAACTGCCCTCATGCGCTTATAGGCGTGTGAATCACGCACTAAAGCCAAATATGACACATAGGATCAGCCTCCTGACATAAGTGTTTATTATACATGGTTTGAAGGAATGTAAGTGTTCAAATGGCAAATTAATAAATTTGGGGACCAGCATGATTAAGCTACACGAGTATAGATGCCATTTACGCCATTCGGCTAAATTAAAAGGGATAAAAACGCAGATCACTTTTTTTTTAAAAAGGCGATCACGTTCGTCAACAGGAAAGAAAATTGAAAAAGAAATTAAAAATAAAAAAAAGTCCAAGACTGATCGAGTTTTGCACCACAAAGCTAAGAACAATCTCCTCTCCCCTCCTCGTCTCCACACCCCTCTCTGTATTCTTCAGGAAGGGGGTCTTAATTAAGTATTACCCAATAATAAGCTTTAGATCTGTGTGTCTTGTTTTGATCCTTTAGCGATGTACGGATTCGAAGCGCTTACGTTCAACATTCACAGTGGCTACTTGGAAGCCATAGTGAGAGGTCATAGATCTGGCCTTCTCACTTCCGCTGATTACAACAATCTCTGCCAGTGCGAAACCCTTGATGATATCAAGATGCACCTTTCTGCTACCGAATACGGCCCTTATCTTCAAAACGGTCTCTTTTCCTTGCCTTGTGGTCTAGAATTCTGAAATTTGGATGTTTTGTAGGCTGTTTGAGTCTATTCTAAAGTTGTGATCTTGGTTTGACTTATTTGGATGTTTTATTTGATGTTCTCCTTGTACCCATTTGACTAAATCTAGGCTTTTGGACAAGATGTGAAATTTGGATGTTTAGGGGTTTCTCTTCTTTTATCATTTGAGTCAATTAAAGCTTTGTTATGTTGAGTTCTGGCTTTAAATATGAGAGATTTATAGGATACCTTGATCTTTTACAATACGCGAGAATTTGAAGATCGAAGGGTCTGTTTTTAAAATCCACGTAAGTATGCTAGGAATTGACTTTCGATTAGTTTTAGGGTAAAGAGTAGTGAATTAATTGATTTCACTGTGGTACCGTGTGCTGCTATTCCATATGATAATGAAAAACTGTTAGCTTTGATAGCAACCCCATAAACAAGCATCTCTTTTTTAAGGAGCAAAATCTGCAAGGTGCAGTGATGCTCAATCAGATCAGTAGCGGGCTTTGAATGATTAAGTGAAGATAGCATCTCCTTTTTCATCCGATCAACTTGTGTCGTTCTTGTCTGTTATCCTTTGCTTTTCTTTTTCTTAGGAATGTTGTGAATTGAAAAGCTAGATTTGGGACTAAGCAAAAGTATGACTTCTAAGTTAGGTTGTTTGTACCTTTTGCGATGGCTGTATTTCTGGTACTCCACAATTAAGATTTTCTCCTCCCTTTTTAATTTTTTTGAGGACTCCTTATTTTATTGGAAGAGACATCTGGACGTAACAAAAATCAGAATAGATATCTCTACATAGCTTCATTTATCCTCTTATGTTTTTCCTAATTGCTTGCGGACCTTGGATTTTAAAATGTTCATGTTACTTGATATTGGATGGATCACATTGTGAAACAGAGGCCAATAGTGCGAATCCATCCCTTGATGTGATCAGTATTCTGTTTCTAGATGTGGGAATATGCTTGAAGCAAAAATAAAAACTAAAAAAAGAGATGTTGTTCAGTGTGTTGGTGCTGATAGCACTTTCTGTTGCATTGCTCTTTGGCTCACTGTTATAATGTTTCTTATTTTCGGTGGCCATCTGCAGAGCCTTCCCCCTTGCATACTACCACAATTGTGGAGAAGTGCACTCTCAAACTTGTCGATGAATACAACCATATGCTTTGCCAAGCCACAGAGCCCTTGTCGACCTTCTTAGAGTACATCAGGTAAGTTATTATTGGTGTGATGGGAGTGATGGTTTATTTTACTCTAAATTCCACTTTTCATTTGTCCCATAGACAGGATAAACATTTTAGAAAACTATGAAATCAGAATATGGGTCTATGTTATCTGTGCATGATGGTTAAAAATCACGTATGTCTAGATAATATGGCATTAGGTGTCGTTGTGTGGCCGCATGTCCTATCTTTGTTTCTTGCACCCTCCATTTGCTAGGGAAACCTATCTATGTTTCTTGCACCCTCCATTTTCTACGGAAACCTATCATTGTTTCTTGCTCCCTCCATTGGTATATTATTTGTGGGAGATGTTACAAAAGAAAAGAAGAAAAGATGAGCGAAAGGTGCTGCTCGGTAGGAAATTAATTGTACTACCACATCTATCCTATATTTTGTGATGGCACTGTTGCTTTTGGAAATCAAGGTTATCATTTTTTGAGTTGAAATTAACAAAAACTTTTGAAACGAATGATGTTAAGTGTTTGAGCATTTCTTTTGTAGAAGTTGAAAGAATTATAATTGAAATAAATAAGTTAGAACCAAAAAGTTAAAACTATAGCAGATGAATTGGGATGGAGGAAGAATATATAAGGTCTCTAACTAAGTAAAAGATCCAGATGGTTGCTAGGTGATCATCTTTGGCCTCTCAAAAAATGGAACTGCGAAATATCCTAGCATTAAAGCGACCAAGCTGCATCTACTTTACCCGGATGACCTTTCAATATCTCGTCCATTCAGATGCAATAAAACATATATACAGGGATAGCCATCATAGGTTAGGGGATAGCTTCGTATACCTGTTTGGCTCTTCTCCCTTGCGCCTTCTCTCATACATAGAACTTCTGACTTTTGTGCATCATCAAATAACTAGCTTCGCCTTCACAATGTGTGATGGAGATAATTTAACTTTTCCTTCCATTTAACAAAAGGGCAGCAGTTCAACAACCTTTTCCTTTTCTTGCACTATATGCAATAAGGGATGCTTCCCAAATTGCCATATGCTTTCCAGTAACGATTGGGATAAAGTGAATATTATATCCCAAATTAGTACGTAAATGTGTATGAAACTTTCCTCTTGTGCCTATTGTGAGTTGGACTGCAAGTAATGGTCACTATGGAAAAAGGGATATTTAAATAAAACCTTGTGAGTTGCACTTAAGTGCTCCTAGTTTTAGATAAAGCATGAGCAATAATTTAGCCTTGGTATGCTAGTTTTAATTGGAACAAGCTTAAACGGTTCTCCTAGTCTATCATCTTTGATTTTCGCAACTTATCTCCAAAGAAAGAGATGGGCACTACTTAAATGATCAAGCTCATGGCTTAATGTGGGATTTTCTATTATGCTTATTGTTTCTGTTGCTAACTAATTGTTGTTCTACATGCGGTTAAGGTGTGCTGCTGGTTAATTGAGTGAGCCTGACGTGTCTTATGGAATCATATTCATCTAGCTTATTGTTTACCTCTTTCTGGTCTATATGGTTGTATCTAAGTTGTGTTATACCTTCATATGTTGCAGATACGGTCACATGATTGACAATGTTGTCTTAATTGTGACTGGAACTTTACATGAGAGAGATGTTCAAGAATTGCTGGAGAAATGCCATCCTTTGGGCATGTTTGACAGGTAGTGTTCATAATACCTCTCTCTGGCTGTTAAATAGCTGAAACTAATCAGTAGCATCTATTAACTTTCCTAACTTATTTCCACAGTATTGCTTCCCTGGCAGTTGCACAGAATATGAGGGAGCTTTATAGGCTGGTGCTTGTTGACACACCCTTGGCTCCATACTTCTCTGAGTGCATTACTTCAGAGGTATGAAATGCTTCCCGCTTATCTTTGTTTATACTTCTAGTTTCCTTCAGTATGAACCTTTTCTATGCATGCAGTTCTAGTGTAGAAGGATGTTGCACTTTTAAGTAGTTAATCAGTATCTTATGTCCACTTAATGGGTCCTTGTAATTCATTCATTATTTACATGCAGCTTTTAAGGATATACTTAATATGTCAGTTTTTGTTCATTCCAAGTAGAAGGTCTATGAATATATTGAGTATTTTATTTCTTAATCAACTGTCTTGAATCAGTTACTCTTATCAGTCTTGTTAATCAATTGTCTTACATGAGTTGCTCCTGTCAGTTTGCCTTCCGCCTTGCCCATGTTTAAATATTTCCTTTGTCAATGGAACTTATTTCATGCAGGACTTGGATGACATGAATATTGAGATTATGAGGAATACTCTATATAAGGCGTACCTTGAAGATTTCTACAGATTTTGCCAGGTAAGCATTTGTTGTACAGTTTTGTACCATATGTTTATACTTTTAAATACTGATCCCTTTCCTCAAAACTAAAATTACACGTCCTGTTACTCTTGTCTGATATGAATATATTGCCAATAGAAACTAGGTGGTGCTACTGCAGAGATCATGTCTGACTTGCTTGCTTTTGAGGCAGACAGGAGAGCAGTTAACATCACCATAAACAGGTATGTCATGGGTTCGTGATTTCTCTGAATCTGGGTACTACTGATTGTATATCAGGTTATAATTTTGCAACTACCAACTGGAATTTGTTGATGCAGCATTGGCACTGAACTAACACGTGATGACCGTAGGAAGTTGTACTCTAATTTTGGCTTGCTGTAAGTTTATGCACTTTAATCTTTTATGTTGCTGAGTCATATCCGACATTGGAGGCCTCTTTTTTTCTGACACTATTTGTGTTGAATAGTTACCCTTATGGTCATGAGGAACTTGCCATCTGCGAAGATATAGATCAGGTATTTTACGTGTAACTTTTGTTTTCCTTCATTTTTGTAGAACCTTCTTGTATATGGAGCTTCTATATTGTTAGATGGGTGCTAGTATTCTGTCTCTATTGCATGAAGTTTTACTTCCTTACCATACTCGCTGAAAAAGAAAAAGGGTGAAGTAGCATTCAGCACTGAGATGACAGATCAGTGAAGCAAAGAGAGAATTATTGATTTTCTTTGCAGAACTATGGCGGAAGCAATTGATAATTTTTCTGATACAAGTTTAGTGGCTAAACCCGAAGTTGAGGCTTATCCTGTATGTTTCCTCATACTTGTAGGTCCGTGGTGTCATGGAGAAGTACCCTCCTTATCAATCCATATTCTCTAAGTTGGCTTATGGGGAGAGCCAGATGCTTGACAAGGGTTTTTATGAAGAGGAAGTCAAACGCCTTTGCCTGGCATTTGAACAACAGGTTTTCACACTGTGGAAATTGCTTAACTGTATTTGTGTAGAATCTCTGTGAACATTTTCTTGCTTGTCTGTGAAACAGTTTCTGAAATCATGCAAAAGGATCTTCAATGTGTTCTTTTAAAAGAAAACAAAATCAATTTTTTTAAGTTTATTCTTTATATTATCTCTGATGGTGTGTTCTTTAAGTTTTCCACGAATTTTTCTTTTCTTTTTCAAAAACCTGTCTTAAAGAAGTGGTTCTAGTGTGTCTTTCAAAGAAAAGTTCTTCCGACAAAACTCACATTTCTCCGGGGAAAAAAAACTTGCAACTATCCAAGCACGTATATTTTACACAAATCTTTTTCAAAAAGTTGTTCAAACAACTTAGAATTCCTAATCACACAGCAGCTTTGACCCCCCTAGTCCTCCCAGTTCCCAAATTATACAAGAAAAAAAGGTAAAGAATATAAAGTGATATATTACAATCTGTGTACTTCCCTCACTGATTCTCTCTACTCCTTTATTGCAGTTCCACTATGGTGTATTTTTTGCATATGTAAGGCTGAGAGAGCAGGAGATCAGGAACTTAATGTGGATATCTGAATGTGTGGCTCAGAACCAGAAATCCAGAGTCCATGACAGTGTTGTTTTCATATTTTAATGATCTGGTAATTCAGATTATGTGCTCTCCATACTCTTTGTATATCTGAGTTGCACTGCAGTTTGTCGATTAATATGAGTTATTCTCGGGGTAAAGGCTAACCTCAGCCGTGTGATGGGGGTCATGCTTCGAAAAGTTATCCTCCAGGAAACTTGCCAGTCCTCCTGCATGCTTCCTGAGTTGATTATTGTGAGTTGCGAAGAGATATTAGCCTGTTCGTTGTGTATCTTCTCTAATAAATTCAGTGTATGCATGGTTGAATATCATCTGGAATGATCCTCAGATTGATATGTATCTGAAATTCTCTATTTTTTAAACTTTATCACAATAAAATTCTGCAGTTGTGTTAAATACATAACTCTTTTTGTATGAAATCCTATTTTTATTTATCATGTTCAGTAATTATTGTTATCTTTTATCTGAGGGCGTACAAAATTGAAAGAGAACGCACGTGTTAAACTAGTGCAAAGACCACAGATTCCTATATCTCATTTTCAACCCCAAAACATAAAGTCATTGCTTCATTCGTCCCATTTCTTCTGCATGGTCTCCTTCGTTTTCTCTTTCTTTGAATTAAAACCTCGGTAGGAGTGTCATGAAATGGAGGAAAAACTTCACAATTGTTCATGTTGTTAAAGTTAAATCCAAAAGAAAATGAATTGGTAAAAGAATTGTAGAAGGAGTTGTGTAATTTTTGTTATTCTCCTTTTGTATTTAGTTTTTAGCTGAATCAGAGTTTATTTATATAAGCTTCATTTCAAGTGTATAAAGAAATGGAAACTGGAGCAGTCTTCAATTTTCGTCAATATCCACCGGAGTGTCATATACTTGTGTTGGTAAGAATATAATAATAACTTGTAACGAGTTGATCAAGTTATATATTGGCAGTGAAAATTAAAAGCAATACATCCAATTACGATAAGGATAGTAATCCAAAAGATACCTATTCGTACCCAAAATATGAGCTGTATGCCCCCTTTACATGTAGGTTAAGTGCATAAGTAATATTTTCAAGAAAAAAGTTTAAAGAGAAGTAGGCGTAGATGTATTGGTAGTCAATGTTACGAGAAAGTCTCTGTAGTCTCCTTGAGGAATACTTTGACAAATGGCATTTTTAAGATGAACTCCATATTTCTTGTTGAAGGCCACTTGAATATCTTCCATGTCAACCTCTGCCCTACTTGCCATTATTCTCATCAATGCTCCTTTATCCCTTGTTGTCCCCTTTAAGCATTCATACAGCACCTGTGCAATACTCAACTCCACTCGTTTAGTTAATACAACCACACACTATTTTTTAAAAATTTAGAAACCTAATCCTACACTTAAATCATTGTCATTCCTCATTTTGTTTTATTATTTTACTTTATTTACATTGAATGATAAGTGGTAAATCCAACGTGGTCAAGTCAGAGAAAAGAGTCCCAAGAATTTGAGAAATTTGAATAGATAATTTCTGAGTTAAAATAGGATGGTTGAAATTCTTGCACTCTTAAACATAAATATTTTATTTTAAAAAACCAAGTGTTTATCCCCTTTAGTGGTCCCACATTAATCTAAACTTTTGGATACTGATTAAGGGCTAAACAGAAAAAAGTTGGAAATAGTTTTTTCTACAAATAGGAGCCGAGGTGACTCCATCAAAGCATGTGAATGAAACACTACCTGAGAAAAATACTTTGTGGGGCTGCAGATGTATTTGACTACTGCTTCCACTGCTTCCTCCAACTCTCCACATTTTCCAAATTTCAAATACTACAATAAAACTTTGTTAACAATGATTAAATTGAAAAGTAAACAGAATTGCCAAAATGATTAAAACTAACAATGTGAAATTAGTGGAAAGCAAAAGGAAAAGGAACTTAAACTCTTGAAATCTTCCTTTCGATTGTTAAAGTTAACATATTGAAGCAAAGCAAACACAATTGCAAAAACTCATTATCTTCTTAGACCTACTTACTCACTTGAACAAGGTAAAAACCATAAAAGAAATATAAAATTATCTATTCATCCCTGCCTATTTATGCAACCTAACAGCTTGTTTTGGTGGTTGTTACCTATTGTATTGTATCAAATTGTTACTTTAAAGATAATATTTTTTGATTTTTACTTAAATTTTATTTTATCGTATCATTAAATCCATCGTTACAGAACGACGAAAAGTGCCACTTTATGGAACGACGGATTTGATGTGGTAGCATCGTTTCCTTATTTTTTCCTCTCATCTTGCCCTTTTTTGTTATTAAATAATCATATTTTATTCTTTATCCTGCTTTTTTATATAATAATTCTACTCGGTTTTCTTAGTAATCTTGCAAGTTTATTCTTCGTATGATTGGTGTGTGACTTCATGAAACGACGGCAAACGATACAATCTATCCAAACATTGTATTTATCAAACAATACAATACAATATGATACATTATGAAACTAACAACTAAAAACAATCCAAACAAGCTGTAAGGAATGGAAAACTGCCTGGACCATTTCATGTTTGGTATGCAAAATGGAAAAAGAGAAAAGAAAAAAGGAGATAGAAAAAATTAATATCTCTCTCTAGGGTCCACATATTGTTTCTCCAAAACAAAAACACTTATTGAAGTTGTCCCCCTGTTCTCTTTTTAATCCAAACACAGGAATTTATTCACTTTGTTTGGAAACTAAGAAAGGGAACAGTAACATTCTTGGTTCTTCTATTTCATTTATTTATTACACTAGAAATTGGGGGGGTTGGAGACAAAAGGAAACAAATACTGTTCAAGCTGCTTACTTTTTGCTTTCCTCCTTTCCTATTCTCTCCTAATAGTGTACAGTTTCAGGTCATATTTCAAGAATGGTTACCTGTAAATATATTTTGGATGACTTAATCCTTTGAACTACGAAGGAGAGTCTTGGTATAACTGGTAAAGTTAATGCCATGTGACCAGGAGGTCACGGGCTTAAGCCGTGGAAACAGTCTCTCAAAATGCAGGGTAAGGCTGCGTACAATAGGCCCTTATGGTTGGGCCCTTCCCTGGACCCCGCGCATAACGTGAGCGTAGTGCACCGGGCTGCTTTTTTTCAATCCTTAAAATCATGCTTGTATATAAGCTAAGCTCTTTTGATTTATCTCTCGTCTTGGTTTGTTTTAAAGAGGAATTTTGGGAAGAGGAAGCAGTAGAAGAGACTTACTTTGGCATAACTATGGCCATAAATGTGTTTATAGCTAGAAAAGGTGAGTTTGAGCTGTGGAATGCTTCTTTTACTGAGAATCTCCAAGACAACAGCTTCATCAACAGTGACACCGGTTCTTCCCTCCCCTGTTTGGTATAATCTCCTCGCATCACATTTGGCTATGTGTTGGCTAATATCCGCATTGTGTGCTTTGTGTGATGCTGATAATGCCATTAGTATCTACCAAAAAAATACAATAATTAAAAATTATCATAAATTTTTGAACCCAAAGAAGATTTAAGTAGAAGATCTCTTTATAAATTTCCCAAAAAAGATGTTGTTAAAGAAGTTGGAATAATAATCCTAAAGCACTGTGCATCGCATACAGAGCAATCTGTTAGTTAACATTATGCAAGCTTTGTGTGCTTCGGGTGTTGCAGATAATGTAGTCCCCTCCTAATACCAACCAAATCAATCCATAAATAGAAATACATTAATGCAAAAAGAAAGAAAAAATATCATAATTTTAAGAAGGAACACAAATATTCCCAGAGGAATGAAAAATAACTTTTCTGAACCAAAAATCTGGAAAAATTAAATCATCATAAATTGAAAAGTTATAAAAAAGAAGTAAATAAAAGGGGCTATGAAAACAAATTTTCACCATACACAGGAACAAAACCTGAATGTTCCAAGCAAATCAGAAGAAGAAAAGAGGTGAGCGATTTTTTTTTTTTTTTTTTTTTTTTAATCTTCTGAATATTGAAATGAGCATCAGAAATTGCCAAAAAGAAAAATAAAAAACATCGAAAAGAAACAGAAAAAAGGTTAAAATCAAAAAGGGACAAAAAGAAGAAGAGGATCGAGCGGAATCTCTTGATAAGCCCATATCTACTAGTATAATGTGTGATAAGCCAAAAGGAAAAGAGGGAAATTTTTCCTTACTTTTTGACAAGGATGAGGAGGTTCAATGGAGGAAATGTCATTGTCCAAATGCCTTCTAAACTTAGTCAAATAAGCTTGTCGAATCAGAGCAACATGGCTAGATTTTCTACAGGTAAATATCTCCATTAAAGCTCTGTAATTGACCTCATTCTCCTCTAATGCTTCCCTAGCCACATCTGCATCACGCTGGTGTGGATTTTTCAACAACATGGCCAACCCCAAAGCTGCCATTGATGATGATGAAGTATTACTATTACTATTAGTAGAAGATGAAATCAGTGGATCATTTCTGTGAATGCTATTTTGGAAACCGAGAAAAGGGTCTTCTCCATACAACTCCATGTATTTTTCTTTGATTTTGTGGCGTTGGTTAGTGTTTAGAGCAGCTAAAACTTGGATCAAGTGGTTATTTAGCTCACAACAACTGTGAATCTCTTGGCAAATAGTGTCACACATTTCGCTTGATAATGACATTTTATTTTTGTTGTTGTAGTGGATTTGTGAAAAGGAGTCAACTGAGTAAATGGGATAACATACTTGGACACCACGGAAAAGATAGCTACCACTCCAACTGCCTTTTCTTTTTGTTTTTTTCTTTCTTTCTTTCTTTCCGGGTCAATTGGTGTAAAAAAGCCAGCCGGGTGCTATAAGAGGCTGCAATTTTACCAGTTACGTCAAAGCTCCCTTTTGGATCATTTTGCATGCAACTCTAATGTTTTCCGTTTGTGTGTACCTCAAATATTTTTATGATCAAATGTTTGTTACTTACCTTTCACTAGCATATACTATATATATCGAATAACATTGTCTAGACAGATGGAAATAAATTACTTCTTACGGTCCATAATAAGTGATCTTTTGACTTTTTTCTTTTGGTCCAAAATAAGTGTCATTTTACATAATCAAGAAGGAATTAATTTTATTTTTTCAAAATTTATCCTTATTTACATATCCTAATATGTCAAGGTAACGATTAATTAATGTTAATTTAGTAAATTATCTTTTTTTTTTCTAGGAGTTCGTATTTTCTTAAGGGGTGTACCATAGCTAAAAAATCACATATTATAGACCGGAGGGAGTGTTTACTAATGTAAACTTTGACCAGTATTTGAAATGCATTTTTCATCCTGTTTATATGAGAAGAATTGCAGTACATTTCGTATAAATTTTGAGTAATATTTAATTAACTTTAATTCAGTTTAGTTTTAAAGATTAGTCAAATTGATGACATTGAAATGTTACACCTAAGTTATGCCAGGATCTCCACGAAGGGGGTTCAAAATTTTTTTTTGTGGCTAGTGGGAATTGAACCTGTGATCTTATGAAAGTTTTGAACCCCTTTGACCACTAAACTATACTTCAGGGTTGTGTCAAGGGTGTTCAAAACTTAATATATAGAGATAAAAACCAAATTTTGCCTTATATATACAGTAAAATTTTTCGGCAAAGGGGTTCGGGTGAACCCCTTGCGTCCCCTAAATCCATCCCTGTGCCTAAATTAAGTGGAAAGTGGCCACTAGGAAATTATAGCCCATTTTCTTGAAAACTTTGAGTTAGTGAAAGTACCTAACGCAAATTCGAAAGGAATCTCAGTACGTACATGTGATTAATGTGGATTGTAGAAGTCGGTAATCCTTTTCGCCTTTAGATAGTCTTAAGTTTTCCATCATTTGCTGCTTCAACCTTTTCCTAATGCTAATTTACATCTTAGTTAATGAGCTAGAATGTCAATTTTGACCGATTGCTATGATTAATTATGCAATTTACATAAATTTCATTAAAAGACCTTCACAAGAACGTAGGACATTTTTTTGTTAAGTAAAGACTTTTGTAAAGAAAAAGTTGCAAAGAAATGTACAACTTTACCGGTAATTTGGTTGATAGCAGGAATTATAACGTAGTTATTGTTTATGTAGCGGTTAGTAATGAGGAGATTTCTATATATGAATTAGTTCATTTTAAAGGGTATTTTTTCTTCAAATATTTTAATTCCCGCATTATTAATATTAAACATATTCTTATTCTATATTTTATCCTGCATAAAATAATACACAAATTACAGCATAACTTTGATGTGGATATATCATTAATACTGACAATTAAACATTGCAGTAATTCATGCAACGATTGAATTTCTTTTGCCACCAACTAAATATTATGTTATCTTACAGTAAAATGAATTAATTCAACATATCAACCAAACCTCTTACAATATATAATTTTTCAAGTCATTCTTTACGTATTGTCCATACTTTTGTTGTGCGCAAGGATTGAGAAAATGTGGTCATGCGTAATTCCAATCGAGCTTATCTATCTTTTTCTTGTTATACGCAACAAAAGTTTTATCTTCATAAATAAAAGGCAGAATAGCTTAAATGACACTTATTCTTGTGCCACTTTATTATGCTGGTCCTCAAACTTAGCATTTTATCAATTGAATACTTATATTCGTTCAAACAGTGTATACTAAACGCTTATGACAGGGCTGCTGTGCGTGTAATACATTCTCCTACACGTAGGATGCCATGTCATGCCACGTCATTACTAGTGCCACATAAAAAACAAACTATTAACTTTATCTTCATTTTTTTCCCTACTCCACCATCTCTTCTCCTTACCACCAACAACTCCACTGCCATCGCCAGAAAATTCCTCCGATCACCGGAGAACACCATTAAAAGTCTTGTAGTGTTCATTCAATTCTAAGAGTCTTGTAGTGTTCTAACGAACTAACTTTGCTGTTAATGACATATACGCACAAAAAGAAATAGGAAAAAGAAAAAGCAAGATGTTTACATTTGTTAGTCTCTTGGTTGGGGGTGGGTGGGGAGAGAAAGAGAAAAAGAAGTAGAAATGGGAGATGGGAGATGGGTTTTGGGGAAGAACG